>NW_020173141.1:174261-192236 GCF_003031525.2 Neophocaena asiaeorientalis asiaeorientalis | reverse complement strand
CCAGCATGGTCTCCAGACATTGCCATAAAGACCCTGTGCGGACAAAATCACCCCCAGTTGAGAACCACTGACACAGTCTAAAAGCCAGACTTTTAGACTAAAGATCTTCCCTGAAACCCTCCCAGACTTGTTGGAAGTGCTAGCCTCTCCCTCAGAATGCAAAACTACATCAGTTGGACCTCTCTGGTTCCTCCTTAATCATTTTCTAACTTTCTTACAAACTGGAAGTCCTCTGCCCCCACTTGTAAACTCATGCACACGCATCCGTGTATACACACACACACACACACACACACACACACACACAATTTTAGTTTCCTTTCGGACCGGGAACACGTTGAAGAGGAGAAAGTTATGCTTTTTAATTTGAGGCCCTTTTAAATTTCATGGGCACCCCTAATGGTACACAAATGTTCCCTAGAGGAAGCTGCCCCTAGGTCATACCCCACCCCCCTTCCACTCTAGCGTATGTTATTAACTTATCTGGTTGACTGGAATAGAACACAAACGAGCTCGATTTCATGTGGAGAAGGCCGCCCCAAGGTGAAGGCCTCAGCAAGAGTTCCTGGAGAGCAAGCGAGCGCCAGGACCTTCATCGACCATGACAGAGAACACGGTTTATCTTCAAATGTGGCGTGTGAAGAGGGAATTTTGAAAATATATTTTAAACAACCAATATACATGCTCCAACTTCTAATGGTACAAAGAGAATAAGAGGCTTAGAGTGAGAATTAACTCTTTCCCACTCTCCCTCATCACCCAGTAACCTTCCCTGGAAGGTACATTATCAGCTTCTTGGGTGTCCTTTGAAGAGAGAATCTAGGCACTCCCAAGAATCAAAATATGAGTGGAAACAACCCGAATGTCCATCATGAGATGACTGGATAAACAAAATGTGACACAGCCATACAATGGACTATTAGCCATAAAGGAATAAGGTTCTGACACATGCTACAACATGGATGAAGCTTGAAAACATTATGCTAAGTGAACGAAGCCAGTCACAAAAGACCACATACTGTAAGATTCCTTTTATATGAAGTGTCCGCAATAGGCAAATCCATAGAAACACAAAGTTTCAGATGTTGTCAGAGGTCGGGGGACGTGGTAATGCGATTGACTGCTAATGGGTGATGGCTTTCTTTTGGGGGGTGATGAAAATGTCTAGAATCAGTGGTGAGACTTGCACAATCTTATGAATATACTAAAAACCACTAAATTTTCAAAAAAGCTTTGTGAATATATATTTTTATCTGCCGTTATATGTTTTCTCTCTAAGCACCATCTTCTTTCGGTATTGTTACATGAATTCTGTAATTCTGTTTTCTTTGCATCAACGTAATCTGTGGAAGTCATCATTCATTCAGAGAGTCCCCCTTCCCCAAAATAAATAATAAACCATTTTGGGGAAAGAATAAAGGTACAGTCTTTGCTCTTTATACAAATCCCACATTATGCCATAACAATTTTGTACCTTGCCTCTGTCACTTTCCAACTATCATGGAGATGATTCTTTATCAGGACCTATCAAGCTGTGACATTCTTCTACCAGCTGGGTAGTATGTCATTATATGCACACATGTATGTAAACCACTAGGTCTCAACTGGCGGCAATGTGGTGGCCTCCCTGCCCAAAATGCACAACTGGCAATAACACCTGGAGACATTTTTTCTTGTCGCCACTGGAGGTAAGGGGATGCTATCGGTATCTGGTGAGAAGGGGATGGGATGCAGCGGAAAAACCTACAATGCACAGATCCCCGCAGCAAAGAATGATCCACCCAAAATGTCAATAGCGCCAAGGGTGAGAAACCTTGATTTAAACAGACCACGATTCATGAAAATTTAAATTATTTATAATATCTGCTTTTATAAATAACGTTGCATAATATTCCACCTTCCAGACATACAAAAATTTCCTCACATATGATCTCCACATATATAATCATTTCCCTTTTATTTTGGATACTTACTTTGTTCCTTTTTTTCTTTTTTTGACTTTTTAATATTGCACTGGAAGAAACATTCGTATAACAAGCCTCTGTTCTTATGTTGGTTTTGTTTTTGTTTTTTTCAGGAAATTATTAGACTCCTAGAAGTAGGATAACTGGATTAAAGGAGAAGAACTTTTTGCCCTGGAATTATAAGGGGTCTTATTGCTACTATGAATGGGACTGCCCCCCCCCATCATATCTGGCCATTGCCTTTGGGCAGGAAAGTGGGTGATTTTTGCATAGTTATTTTCTATCCAGCCATTTAATAAGAGGTGGTTTGTTTTTGGTTTTTTTTTTTGGCGGTACAGGGGCCTCTCACTGTTGCGGCCTCTCCCGTTGCAGAGCACAGACTCCGGACGCGCAGGCTCAGCGGCCATAGCTCACGGGCCCAGCCGCTCCGCGGCTTGTGGGATCTTCCCGGACCGGGGCACAAACCTGCGTCCCCTGCATCGGCAGGTGGACTCTCAACCACTGTGCCACCAGGGAAGCCCAATAAGAGGTTTTGATTGACATTCTTAGCATGGTGGTGCCGAGGGGTGTCCTGGGGGTGAGGATGGCTTTAGCTTCCTTCCTATAATCTGTTAGCGTCACCCCCAATTCACGCCAAATAAATGTATATGCTAAAATCCATATGCTGCACTGTAGCGGGAACTTCAGAACAAGTCCTGTGCCCTCCAACGTGCTCCAATCACATCACCACCCACAGCTGGATGCAGCCACCGTGGGGTTTCATTTTATTAGCATATTACCTACAAATAAATAATTTGTCCTCCTCCCTTCCAACAGCTCTCTTATTAATAGCGTCAAAGCTTCCAGAAGCATATTCAATCGTGGTGGTGCTGGTAGACATTCTCATCTTTTTTTCTCACAGTGACAGGAACGTGTCAATACCTCCATGTTAGAGATGAAAGAGGATGTTCCTTGAACAGCAGTCTTTCTGATGCTCAGAAAATATCCTTCTTTCCTACTTTTCCTAGAGTATTTTTTTCTTTCCAGAATGGATTTTTTTAAATGTTATGTTTTTATAATTAAATTTATTTACTTATTTATTTTTGGCTGTGTTGGGTCTTCTTTGCTTTGCACAGGCTTTCTCTACTTGCGGCGAGCAGGGGCTACTCTTCGTTGCGGTGCATGGGCTCCTCATTGCGGTGGCTTCTCTTGTTGTGGAGCACGGGCTCTAAGTGCACAGGCTTCAGTAGTTGTGGCTCGCGGACTCAGTAGTTGTGGCACACAGGCTATAGAGCACAGGCTCAGTAGTTGTGATGCACAGGCTTAGTCACTCCACGGCATGTGGGATCTTCCTGGACCAGGGCTCGAACCCGCGGCCCCTGCATTGGCAGGCGGATTCTTAACCACTGCACCAGCGAAGTCCCTCCAGAATGGATTTTGAATTCAATCAAGCTTTTTTTTTCCCCCCAGCTTTGATTCAACGATGGTATGGCCTGAGTTTGAAAGTGCAACGCAAACTAGAAAAAACAGGCCGCGTGGGAGACGGGAGGTTTGGGTCCAGTTTTAAGTTTTAGGTGTGAATCAACAGAACCCTACCCTTCCTCTAGAGGTATTGTTCAGAGGTTGCATGCAAATGCTGCTGGCTGCCAACCAGTAAATGCTAGCCTGGCTTTTCTGATGGGCACACCCTTGGAAACAGAGCGGGTTTGTTCTCCCGAACAAGAACCTGCTGAGGCTTGTGGTGAAAAACTTGATAAAACATTTCTATGCCCAACTAAGGACAGAATGGAGCAGACCATCCTAAAACATTCCCGCGAAGCAGGCAGGACGGTTCCTCCTAACCGTTCTTCAATTGAAGCAGAAATGATCAACCACGTTGGTTTCCCCAGGACAGAGGGGTTCCTAGGAAAATGGGCCTTTCAGTGCTAACACCTGCAAAGTCCTGAGGCTATAATTTAAAGGATGATTTTGAAAGGTACAAAATGGTAGATGAAGTGTTCATCAACAGTGTGTGAACTTGAAGCACTTCTCTTTCAGGCAAAATTAAACTTGGGCAGGGCGTGGATTAAAAAGGAAGAGTGTTGCACATTTTTTCAGATGGTTCTTTGTTCTGAGCATATAGAGTTGCCCTAAACAAATCAAGATATCAGGCCTGACCAGAAACAGGTAACTGCAAAATCATTCCACCCTTTACCACTTGGCCTTTCAAAACAATGCTCCCCGGAGTCCAAACTACAGGCAGGAAATATTGCCTGCATTTTCCCCTTTGTCTTGGTACCACCAGCTGTGCCTCCTCCAGGGCCTTCCTTCTTCCTCAACTTTTATGCAAGTTTTTAACAGAATATATTTCGCTATCTAAACCGAAGAGTTAAGTTTTAGGAAATGATTAGCCACTAACTCAGTAAAATCAGGTTCTTGTTCCCAGCTCATAGAGTTATATTTCTTGGATAAAGAAGATGTGGTACATATATACAACGGAATACTACTCAGCCATAAAGAAGAATGAAATAATGACATTTGCAGTAACATGGATAGACCTAGAGATTAGCATACTAAGTGAAGTAAGTCAGGAAGAGAAAGGCAAATACCATATGATATCACTTATATGTGGAATCTAAAATATGACACAACTGAACTTATCTATGAAACAGAAACAGACTCACAGATATAGAAAACAGACTTGTGGTTGCCAAGGTGGGGGTGGGGGAGGGATGGATTGGGAGTTTGGGATTAGCAGATGCAAACTACTATATATAGGATGGATAAACAACAAGCACCTACTGTATAGCACAGGGAACTATATTCAATATCCTGTGATAAACCACAATGGAAGAGAAAATGAAAAAGTATATATATATATATATATAGACACACACATATATATATAACTGAATCACTTTGCTGTACAGCAGAAATTAACACAACATTGTAAATCAACTATACTTCAATTAAAAAATAGTATTTCTGGTTTGGAGGGTCATCTAGATAAGTGACTCCTAGGTTGAGTTGGCACCTGAGGTTCCAGGTGATACCACTGCTGGTTCACGGATCACACTTGGGGTAATAAGAATTTTGCAGGATAATATTCTCCACATTTGTTTGATCATGTATCACTATTAGTTTAAAAAATGTGAGCAGGGACTAAACAACATATATTTAGTTCTATTTTATATTCATGTGTTAGTCCAGCATAATTTCAGTTTTCTTTAAAAATATAAACATGAGTTCTAATATTTTATTTCAGCACAGCACTGACTCATCTCGCACAAAGCCTATTTTGAGGACCATTTATCTTGATAACATACCCATTATGTTAACATGCAGTGCATGCTTGTATTTCTCCAGGCATAAGAAAATCACTGATCCAGGGGACCTATTCCATCTTTGCATAAGGAATTGTTAAAAAGGGCTTCCTTCTATTGGGTTGTATCTATGCTTTGTAACTAAAGGTCTACCTTTGGGGGCGTGCAAAACAAGCCAAATCCTTGTTAACACTATTTCAACTCCTATCACTGAAAAGGGCCTGATTTCCTTAATATGCAAAGAGCATTTATAAAGCAATAAGAACAATACCACCAACCCAACAGAACAAAATAGGCCAAGAATATAAACATGTATGGTAAAAAAGATTCTTAAAAATGCAAAGAACGGCTTCCCTGGCGGCACAGTGGTTAAGAATCTGACTGCCAATGCAGGGAACACGGGTTCAAGCCCTGGTCCGGGAAGATCCCACAGGCCACGGAGCAACTAAGCCCGTGCACCACAACTACTGAGCCTGTGCTCTAGAGCCTGCGAGCCACAACTACTGAGTCCACAGGCCACAACTATTGAAGCCCGCACGCCTAGAGCCTGTGCTCCACAACAAGACAAGCCACTGCAACGAGAAGCCCATGCACCGCAACAAAGAGTAGCCCCCGCTCACCACAACTAGAGAAAGCCCACGCACAGCAACGAAGACCCAATGCAGCCAAAAATGAAAGAAAAGATATCCAACCTTGCTCAGATAAGAAAAATTCAAATTAAAACTGATTAAGCATTATTTTTCACTTGTCAAAATGGCAAAGATAAAGAAAAGTTGGGTAAATATATTGTGTTGGTGATGCTGAAGGAAAACAAGTACCCTCATATATTGCTCTGGTAATGTCAACTGGTACAATTTCATGGCAGATGCTTAATGAAGCCTTCAAAGATTAGTCTTTTTTTAAATATTGGGAAAATGTTAACAGTATAATGTTAGGAAATAAAAAAAGACACAAAACATATACAGCATACCAGAAAAAAAAGTACTGGAAGAACAATAGCGATGCCTATTTCTGGATGGTAAGATAACAGGTGATTCTAACTCTGTTCTTTATACTAATTAGCATTTTCAAAATTTACAACAAGCCTGTAGAAAATGCTCCAGGGAGGAGGTGAGGAGAGCCCAGAAGTGCACCTGGTTTTGAACTGCAGACTATTAAAGTTCACAGTAAGAGACAGCTGGGTCCTTAGCTTACCTACACTCCTGCGGGAAACTGGTACAGTCGATTCTAGTTATTTACAGTAGCGATGTTCTATAAAGTTGCCATGATCACTGAATGAGCCAACACTGAACCTCTGCTCCTGGGGAAATAAAGGGTTACGTTCCTGCGAGCCTCAAGTCACAACCAAGAATCAATACGTAACCTCCTGTTATGTGTGCTTCTGTTTAAAGACACCTTACTGAATATATATCACTGATTCATTAACACTGAACTCACGGCCAGCAGCAGTATAACTCACGCCTGAAAGAAGCGTCTCTGACACACGTATTTTCTCCATGAGGCCCCTCACAGCCTTCTTGCACTTAGGATCACGGGACAGCACTTAAAACAGCGAGATCACCAACAAAAAGCACAAAAATGTGGCACTAAATAGACCTCAAGAAGGACACCTGTTTGCAGTATGAGAGCTGAAACAAGAAGGCAGAGCATCGTCTTGATGACCCTCAGCTGAGAGCATGTGCACATTGGGCTGCTCTGCGCATGCCCGCCAATGACGGCGCAAGCACCACAGTTACAAACACATTTAGTGAGTAGGTGAATTCATGAATACAGAATCTACAGATGATGAGGGCTGGCTATAGTTACAATTACACTCTTCAGGAAAATGCTTTACTCAAAAGTAAAGAGCCGAAAATCGATATTCTACAGCTGGACCCCTTCCCAGAGTAGTTTAACACTGAGCACTGTACAATTTATAAATTGTAACTTAGAAAGGAAATTAGGGACTTCCCTGGAGCGGGTTTGATCCCTGCTCAGAGAACTAAGATGCCGCACGCAGCGTGGTGTGGCAAAAAAAAAAAGAAAGAAAGGAAATTAAAATTTCTTTCAATAATGGAAAGGAAAGCAACGTGTTTCATCATTCATTTTATTTAATATATTTGTCGTCTTCAGCAGAAGCCTTCTCTTTTTACTATTCAATTAAATTCAGCCAGGAGTGACTGAGAATCTCCACCAGGAGAACATGGAGATAGGCGGGATGATGTGAGCTGAAGAAACTTACAGTCCTCTTGGGTGTGGGAGGGGGAGGTTGAGGCAATTCCTCATTTTAATACAAAACAGAATATGATCAAGGCCACCATAAAGATCTAACATGTATGAGTGGAAAAATCTAATGCTACGGCGGCCAAACGAAGGAGAAAGGGTATCCTCTCAGGACTGTCTGGAAAACATGATGGAGACAGTAATATCTGAAAAGATCTTGAAGGATTAGTAAAATGGTAGCTGGAGCTGTGGGATGGAGTGGTGAGAATGTCCTGATACCAGAGGCAGAAGAGCAGTCAGAACTCAGCATGAGTGTAGGCGAGGTGAAAGGCATGCCTTCCATTACTGCTGTAAAGCAAGGCACAGTGGCCCCGAAGTGGTCACAGAGAAGAGAACCGGAAGGCAAATGGCTAAGTGACAAATGGAAACCAGTCCAATGACCTTAATCCTTCATACTGTTTCCAGAAGCTTCTATGCTTATTCTATTTTCACACTGCAGAGGTTAACTCTTTACCTGTCCATCTTTTACATCCTTAACTAAACCCCATACTGGAGGCAAGCAGGGGTCATGCCTCCTTCTTCATTAGCCTCCCCTTCCTCTGCCTCTGCCCAGTTCCCCCAACACACAAACACACACATCCCAACATACAAAAGATCACCTGACACCATGCTTCATGTCACCAGACATCAATAAATATTTGCTCGTTCAGTAATGGACTTGACAAACACACTAAGCCCTGGTCTGTTTCCTTAGAATACAGGTTTTCCTCAGAGAGCAGGTGACTGAACTTGGCTGGGAACTGTCCCTGCATCTTTCCCCACAATATCTGTGTGTGTGGAGAATGGGAATCTTTGAAAGGGCCCCAATATTATATTACACATTCTTATTTTCTCACTGAACTAAAACTGAAAATAAGTGTTCAGCAGAATCTATAAACTTTACAGTCAAATTTGTAAATGTATATTATTTGGCCTTAAAATTCTA
The DNA here is from genome assembly GCF_003031525.2 of Neophocaena asiaeorientalis asiaeorientalis. Classification (NCBI taxonomy): domain Eukaryota; kingdom Metazoa; phylum Chordata; class Mammalia; order Artiodactyla; family Phocoenidae; genus Neophocaena; species Neophocaena asiaeorientalis. The sequence goes on along the minus strand of NW_020173141.1, from coordinate 183,804 downwards.
ATTTTTAGGCCACGTTCTGTTTCGGCCCCTTGATTCTATAACTCCTTAGAACTGAGTTAAACACTAACAGTGTTCTTGGATTGTCTTTTGGGGTGTAAAATATTATACTACATGAGATTAAACATTTCTGAAAATTCTTGAAGAGAAGCAGGTTTTCATATAAAAGTATTTTAATCACATCTTAAATTGTTTCTTCTACCTCCAATAAATTATTTTAATTATATAAATACTTTAAGAAGCCAATTCTTGCCTTTTTTAACTGCTCAGACAGGAATATATCCAGTGGCACAAATTCAAACGAATTCAAAGAAGATTAAACACAGTAAATATTTAAATTTGAATATATTTCATGTAAAATAGATATTACAATTCTGTTAACCAGTCTATAGCCAGTAACTTATAAATTAATTTTTGCCTATTATTCATTGCTCTTAAATTTGAATTTTCTATTAGAAGTGATTACTAATTTTAAGAACAGAGGTAAATTTTAAAATACACAATTTTATGGTCAAATTCTTTTACTTACTATTTCAAAACCTCGGTGCGGGTGATCAGGAAATCCACCTGGTCTACCGCCTTTAAATTCATCAAACAGTAAAAATGGATCCAGATGTTTTAACTGAAAAAAAAAAAAATCCAGCAGATTAGATGTGCCTTTTAAGCCACGCTACTCGGGGCTACATTCAAGAAGAGATCTAGCAAACCTAATTAAAAATGATTTGGCTAATGAGCAATTCTTTGCAATGCTAGTTGCTTTCAGGCAAGAACTCCTTACACACACACACACACACACACACACACACAAACACGGATTCACTAAGTTAAACAGTTGACATTTTATGAGAAGTGGACAATTTATGATTGTCTAAGATCTAAATAGTCAAGCACAATTGAGATACAGTCTACATATAAACAGATTCATCACAGGGGAACAGACTAGAACACCAATTACTGTGCTGTGATGATAAATGCTCTGGAGAAAGACAACACATAGGAGCGTAGGGTGGGATCAGGGAAGGTTCTACCAGGGAGGTGTCACTTGAGCTGGGTCTTGAAGTACATGTAGAAGTTAATCAAGAAGTGGGAGAAGGAAGAATATTCTAAATGAAAGGGCAGTGAAGCAGCTCGGCAAACTTGAAAAACTGCGAGGAAACTACTGAAGCAAAAGATGCACATGGATTTATGATGAGAGATGGGCTGAGGATACAGGCCAAATCTTAAAGAAGTTTGGGTTTTATCCTGAAGGTGATGGGTTTTCATCAGGTTGACACGATCAGATCTAGAAAGACCACCCTAGCATACATGTGGAAGATGGTCTGGAAAAGGAAGAGACGTGAGGCAAAGAATATTCAGAAGGTGATTTCAACAGGACAAAGGCCAGGACTAAGGCAATGGCAGTAGTGATGGAGAACAGGAAGAAGAAAGAGCATGAGATCCCTCCCAAATTTCTAGCTATGGGGCCTGGGAGGACAGTAGGGCCATCCAGAAGCACAAGAAACATAACAGAAGCAGCAGCCTTGAAGTAGTCAAGGTGACTTCATTCTAGGTCACGTTGAGTTTGAGATATGTATATAAATATTTATATAAATAGAACTATGAATATTCAGCGTCCAGTATATTGTGCAAAAGCTAGATGGCAACTGAAGATAAATCTTTGAGCCCAAATTAGAGGTAGAACAGATTTGGCTGTCATCAGCATATCTTTATGTTCATCTTGGTTATTCTTGGCCATTTGTTAGTCTACACAAATTTTAGAAAACTTAAAAACATATACAAACAAAAATGTTAGACTTTTGATTGGACTTGCTTTGAATCTATGGATCAATTTGGGAAGAAATGACATTTATATAATACTGAGTTTTCCTACTCATAAACACAGTTATCTCTATTTATTCAGGTCTTTGAAAATGTCTTTCAATAGGATTTATAATTTTCTCCATACAGATTTTGCATATATTAAACATTTTTTCTAACATACTTTTATAGCATTGTAAATAGTATTTTCATTGAGGTATAATTGACATATAACATTATATTAGTTTCAGATGTGGATGGTAATTTTTTTTTTTTTTTTTTTTTTTTTTTGTGGTATGTGGGCCTCTCACTGCTGTGGCCTCTCCCGTTGCGGAGCACAGGCTCCAGACGCGCAGGCTCAGCGGCCATGGCTCACGGGCCCAGCCGCTCTGCAGCATGTGGGATCCTCCCGGACCGGGGCACGAACCCGTGTCCCCTGCATCGGCAGGCGGACTCTCAACCACTGCACCACCAGGGAAGCCCCGAAGGTAATGATTTGATATTTGTAAATACTGCAAAATGATCACCACACTAAGTCTAATTACCATCTGTCACTACACAAAGGTACTCTCTTAGCAACTTTCAGATATGCACTACCATAACCTGTTGAATTTCTATGTACTAACAACAAACTATTAGAGAAATTAAAAAAACAATCCCATTTACAACTGCATCAAAAAGAATAAAATTCCTAGGAATAAATTATCCAAGGAGGTGAAAGACCTATACACTAAAAACTGTAAGACACTGATGAAACAAAGTGCAGATGACACAAATAAAAGGAAATACATTCTGTGCTCATGTCCTGAAAGAATTAATATTGTTAAAATGCCTATATTACCCAAAGCATTCAATACAATCCCTATTAAAATCCCAATAACATTCTTCATAGAAATAAAACAAACAATCCTAAAGTGTGTACGGAACCACATAAGACCCTGAATAGAACCAACCTGGAGGCATCATGCTCCCTGACTTCAAACTATATCACAAAGCTACAGGAATGTGTAAACAGCATTTTTAACTAATGTTTTTGAACAGTCTGCTGCTGGCGATTAGAAATGTGAATAGAGGGACTTCCCTGGTGGTAAGTGGTTAAGACTCCGTGCTTTCACTGCAGGGGGCATGGGTTCAATCCCTGGTTGGGGAACTAAGACCCTGCAAGCCACGCGGTGCAGCCAAAAAATGTTAAAAAAAAAAAAAAAAAGAAACGTGAATACAAAGGCGATTTTGAACACTGCTCTTATTAATTTTAATAATTCATCTGTAGCTTCTTTTGGGTTTTCTTTGCAGACATTCATATCACCAGTATATTTATCAATAAGCTTTTGGCCAATAGTTCACAAAGTAATTTTTGCTTGCATTAGATTAAAGCTGAGGCAGGCTGCCATTTCTCTGGGTTTTGCTGGGCCAGGCTGGCCTCTACATGTCTTCTCATTCTGGGTCCCAAGATGAAACAGTGGCCACTCTCTAGGACGTGCTGTTCTCATAGCCAAGGGCAGGAGCCAAATGGTGCACAATCCCAGTTACATGTCCCATTGGTCAAAGCACGTGACGTGGTCGAGCCCAAAGGCAGACAGGAGGGCACTTAAACCGACCCTGTGGACTCATGGGTAACGCACCCAAAAGTGGGTGGGAGTGTATAATCTATTACAGGGAGGGAGTGAATATTTGGGAGTAATATTCCAACCAACAGCCATCAGCAAATAACTCTTTTCCGCCCTTTATTTTCAACCCTTATACTTTCTATTTCTTTTTCTGTCTTCTTTCAAGCTGGCCCCTCTGCAAGGATGCTGAGTAGAATAGATGGTAATAGGCAACCTTGCCTAGTCCCTAATGTTACACAGATTGCTTTTTAAAGTTTCACTGGTAAGCAGGTTGTTTAATGTGGGTTTTCTGTAGATTCCTGTCATAAGGTTAAGGAATTTCCCTTTTATTTCTAGTTTACTGATTTTTTCTTTAGCATAAATGGATGCTGACTTCCCGTAAATGCGCTTTCTGCACTGATTGAGACATTATATATTTTTTCTCCTTTAATCTCTTAGTGTTGGTAAGTTATATAAATAGATTGTCTAACATTAAACCAAATTTGCCTTCTTCAGACAATCCAAACTTGGTAATGACATAATACCTTTTTATACATTGCTGTATTTGGTTGGTTAATATTTTGCTTATGAGTCCTGCAAAAATGTTTCTAAATGAGATGCAATTATCCCTTCATTTGCTGTCCTTGCCTGGTCTTGATAGCAAGGTAACAGGACTTCATAACGGGATTTGAGGACCCCTGGAGCTTCATCTCCTGGAGAGTTCGTGTATTAGTGGAATTATCTGTACCTTAAATATCTGGTAAAATCTGTCTGTAACATCTGGACCTGTTGCTTTGTAATAAACTTTCAAAATCCTGATTCGATTACCCTACTAGCTATGAAACTATTCAGATTTCCTATTTTTTCTTTCTTTCTCATTGTTTTTAGACTCTAAGAATTGCTCTAACTTCCTGTCAGCTCAGCTAATTAATTTTTAGGTTATTTGTTTGTTTGCTTCTTTGTTTCAGGGTATCTACTCTGTCCTATTGCTGGAAATGAAGGTACCAAACCCTCCCTGTCTCTTGTCTTGACTCTTATTTTCACTTTCTGTGGAAAAAATATGCATACACACTTGCACACACATATGTATATACACACATATAACACATATAGTACATACACACACACGCACACAAATTCAACAAGTTACTACAAGTTTTTTAGCCTAATCAAGTCTCAATTACCTCACTTTAAAATACGGGCTGTAAGCCATATATAGCTGGGCCACTTTGTAACCCATCTTAGCCCAGTGTTTCATCCAGTCCAATATTTAAAAGTAACTGGAAAACAATTCAAATATCTATTGAATTCTCTCAAAAATGCCAAAAGGGGCTTCGGCTTAAAGATTTCAAATCAGCCCTCCTCCTCTCCAATAAATGTCTCCAATATTTCCATCATCTCTCACTCTAACCCTTCAAATCTCCTCCAACCATGTGGAGGCAGCTCTTCCCTTTTCTCCTTCTCCCCCTCACCTTCTGAACTTATTCTTTTCTCTCCCACCAGTAATTCTCTGTTCTTTCCAGTGAAAATCAGATCTCAGATCCTCTCGGTCTCATCCTGTCTCTCATAATTCCATTTCAGCTCAGTGAAAGCCCAGGAATGGAACTGGGGTTGGGAGGAGGAGAGGCTGAAAATTCTCATACCTTATTATACACTGCTTCTTCTCACAGGATAATACACAGCTTGAAGGCCTGGAGACAATGAATGGAGAACACCTGGTCCAGTGCCTAAAGCGGGGCAGGTTCTACATATATGGGTGGATCTGTTACATTGTACCAGTTCCATAAATCTCTGAGACACAACTACTTGCCAAACAAAGGGTCTAGAGCCTCAAGATGGCTTTTTACTTCTACATTATTGTGGTTCTATGGTATTAAAATGTGGGTAAAGATGAGATCAAGAGATGTGCATTGCTTCTTGGGATCAGTTTCCTATGAGCAAATATGTCCTGCTGTTAACTAAATCATGAAAAGAAGAGGTTCCCTCTTTCCAGTACTACCCTCATCACCATCTGCCACTTAGAGACCAGTAGGTATTCATTGTTTGGGAAGTCCTATTTGTGACATCTGGATCGCATATCCAACCCTTCTGTCACCAGTCCATGACATATGGACACACACACAAAGAAAGGCAGCACAAGAAGCCTGCAGAAGCCAGGGGGCTGGATGTGGTGAAAGTCAGAGGGATGAACTGTTTATCTGGCTAAAGGATGGGGCACGTGTGTTAAGAGACACTCTTCCTCCGACAAGCGAGAGTATCTGCATCAGACCGTTGTCCTAAAGTGTTATTTGCAGGTTAGGTATTAGCCCTCACCCAAGTTCCTCACGTTCTCTAAACAGTCAGCATGTATCCAAGAACACGTTCTAGAGAGACACCTGTTATCTGCAAGACAAGCTCTGAGATATATAAGAACTCTGACTTTTTTAAATGTCTTGACTTGGTCCCCAGCTCATTAAACTGATGATCTTGCAAAGTTTTTGAACGATATGAGAATTTCCTTTCCTTCAAACACTTCCAAATCTTTTAGCTGCCACCTTCCGTTGGCAGCTTCCAAGCTATTTCTTTGGATCTCTTGAGAAGGCCAGTTGAAACCTGTCGCCACCACCCCTCTGGCCTGTGGTGCTCCTTTAACAAAGCTCCAGCAGCCTGGCATTTTATTGAAGTCAGGAAGCACCAGAAGTGACTGCCAGGAATATCACTTCCTTGGGGACAGGGCCAACGTTATGCTTTTCTATGATGCTCCACTGAATCTAGAATAATTCTGTGTACACAGAAGGTACTGCACCAACATCCCAAGTGGTACTTGGGCTAGGTCCCTAGCTTCCCTTGTAGGTAGGTGTGGTCATATGACCAAATCTGGCTAATAAGAGGAACTGGGTGGGACTTTTAGGGAAATCCCTTATAAAAGGAGATAGACAGCTGGCATATATCGTTTTGCCTTTCCCCTCTTCCTCCTTTCTGCCCCCAAGGGCAAATGGTTGCTACTGCCCTGAGAGCGTCTTGGACCATAACGTGATACAGTAAGAATGCAGTAAGAAGGATGAACTAAGACAGAATGAGCATGGGTCTCTGGTAAGTGTGAAGCTTCCAGGCCCACCCTGGACCACCTACTTTTGGATTTTCAGAAGAGAAACACAAATCCTTACATACATAAACCACTGGTTTCAGAGGATGCTTTCTGTTATATACAACTGAGCCTAATCTAACTGATATAAGGGCAATAATGCCTGTTTTTTACATTATTTTTTCTTCTTTTAAATTGTTGTCTCCGGAGAGGACGCCCCCAACCCTCCCAACACCTGACAAAAGGCCAGGCTACATCAAGATAATATGGTAGCAAAAAAAGGCAGAGGCCCCTCAAAGGTAGACTCCAACACCTCAGACTATCCCCTGGGCCTAACTCAGCCTCTAGACTGGAGCCTCAGGGTAACAATGAGAAGGTAGAAGGAAACTGCCAACACATAGTCCAGACTGAGATCGAAATATGGCCTTGAATGGACTTGACCTGTGACTCTACGCTCCTCTACCTTGACTCAAGGTCTAGAGACACTGCTAATGGAGAGCGCCACCTACAGGTCCTGCATCAACTAGGACCAAGGTGGTTTGATATTAAGAAACTCTTATAATTTTAACTGTGATAATGGGATTACAGTTATATTTTTTAAGTAAAAACTGAAATATTTCTGAATGAAATGAAATGATTCACTTCAAAATACTTTGACGGAAGAAATGGATGGGGACCAAGATTGGAAACAAGACTACCCATGAGTTGATCACTGTGGATGCTGGGTACCTGGAGAGTCATTATACTATTTTCTACTTTTCTACGTTAGAAATTCTTCCTAATAAAAAACATACACAGGCATACCTTGTTTTACTGCACTTAGAGGTATTGCGCTTTGCAGATATTGTGGTTTTTACAAATTGAAGGTTTGTGGCAGCCCTGCGTCAAGTGTCTATCGGTGGCATTTTTCCAACAGCGTTTGCTCACTTTGTATCTCTGTGTCACACTTTGGTAATTCTCACAATATTTCACACTTTTCCACTGTTATTCTATTCGTTATGGTGATCTGTGATCAGTGATTTTTGACGTTACCACTACAACTCACTGAAGGCTCAGATAACAGTTCACATTTTTTAGCAATAAAGTATTTTTTTAATTAAGGTGTGTACATTGTTTTTTTGGACACAATGCTATTGCACACTTAGTAGACTACAGTATAGTTTAAACATAAGTAACTTCTGTATGCACTGAGAAACCAAGATAATCACGTGACCTGCTTTACTGCAATATTCGCTTTATTGCAGTGGCCTGGAACGGAACCCGCAACATCTCTGAGGTGTCACTGCATGACAGTGGTCCAAGGAAAATCCCATCAGCAAGGACTGTCCGGTGGAAGGGGAAGTGTGGCACAGAGGCAAATGCAGGTGACGGGTGGGTTTCCCTCCTGCTGGGAACACAGAGGAACCACCCGCCAACATCATGCTGTGCAATCATTTCACTTCCAGCTTGGGGCTGTCCCGGCCCACACACAATTCTTTTTTTTTTTTTTGCGGTACATGGGCCTCTCACTGTTGTGGCCTCTCCCGTTGCGGAGCACAGGCTCCGGACGCAAAGGCTCAGCGGCCATGGCTCACGGGCCCAGCCCCTCCAAGGCATGTGGGATCTTCCCGGACCGGGGCACGAACCCGTGTCCCCTGCATCGGCAGGCGGACTCTCAACCACTGCGCCACCAGGGAAGCCCCATACACAATTTTAATGGAAGGTGCCAGCCAGCCCAACTCCATCTTGTTTGCCATTCATCACCGAAAGAGCACTGTGAATTCCTCCACTTCCACATTTACAGTCACAGGGAACGTGTCACCTAGGGTCACTAACATCAAACACTGTTGTAAATTCTACACTAAAATAGCTCTGGGCTCCAGGTTTTTTATGAGATTTTATTTTCTCCTGACAGAGCCTTGGTGCAAAAAGTTTGAAAAGTAACCACCTTGAAGTGAGAGTGACGCGTTCCTTCCCTGTTGATGGGAGGGTTGGGGTCCATCTTTCTGGCAAGCTGGCGGTGTGCGGAGTGCTAACAAATAGTGTAACAATCTAAATGGTCAAATGCAGGGCCAGCATCATCAGAAAGTCTACAAACAACAAATGCTGGCGAGGGTGTGGAGAGAAGGGAGCCCTCCTGCACTGCTGCTGGCAATGTAAGCTGGTGCAGCCACTGTGCAGAACAGTGTGGGGTTCCTCAGAAAACTAAAAACAGAGTTGCCATAAATGTCCCTCGACAGATGAATGGATAAAGATGTGGTACATACATACAATGGAATATTACTCGGCCATGAAAAAGAATGAAATAATGCCATTTGCAGCAACATGGATGGACCTAGAGATGATCATACTCAGTGAAGTAAGTCAGACCAAGAAAGACAAATATCATATGATACCACTTACACGTGGAATCTAAAATATGACACAAATGAACCTGTCTATGAAACAGAAACAGACTCACGGACATAGTTAACACACTGGTGGTTGCCAAGGGGGAGGAGGTCGGGGTTAGCAGATTAAGGTTTTATATATACGGAATGGATAAACAACAAGGTCCTACAACACAGCACAGGGGACTATATTCAATATCCTATGATAAACCATAATGGAAAAGAATATAAAAAAATATATATATATATACACGTATGTATAACTGAATCGCTTTGCTGTAGAGCAGTAATTAACATATTGTAAATCAACTATACCTCGATAAAAATTTTTTTTAAATAAAAAATGTAGGGCCAGGAGTAAGAGAATAATGGTATGCTCATACACTGGAATATGTCATAACTACTTAAATGGTGTTTATGAAGAATTTATAATAACATGGGAAGTCCTTTTGCTACCCTCTTAAATGAAAAAACTAAGGACACAAAATTCTTTATTCTGTACAACTAAAATATTTAACTATACACAGACAAAAGGAAACACCCTTTGTCTTAACAGTGATTAAACCAGAGTGATGGCGTTAGGAATGATTCCTATCCATTTATTTTTCTTTAGGGTAGAGGCACACCTGGGGCGTGGCAGATCCTCGGACTCTCAACCACTGCGCCACCAGGGAAGCCCAGCCAGGGACTCTTAACTGGGAACCATGGATAGAATTCAGGTAAACTTGGC
>NW_020173141.1:132237-174224 GCF_003031525.2 Neophocaena asiaeorientalis asiaeorientalis | reverse complement strand
CACACACACACACACACACACACACACACACACACACACACATTTTTATTTTCACTAACCTCTAACTGCAGATATTTTTCTTCTGAATTTTTTTGTAGTAAAACAAACATAACGTGAAATTTACCATTTTAACCGTTTGTAAGTATACAATTTAGTGGCATTAAGTACATTCACTGGTACGCAACAAGTCACCACCACCCAGCTCCAAAGTAAAATGTAACATTGCCTTTAATTATGGATGTAGTCAAAGAACCACAGTAATTTACCAGGACCTGTGACTCTGCCACCAACCGAAATCAAAGCTCTTTTCATATCACATCACAGCTGTTGCATGTATACCGAACCACTGTTCATGCCCCTCACAGAGTTGAAATTAGGTAGTTATGAGAACTGCCACCAGATCTCCTTATTGAATGTCACTAGAGTTGTTATTTAAGTTACTAGATTACAGATTTGTTCTGTAATATTTTGCTAACCATATTTCAATACAAAGGTTTTCCTTTGTATGTAATACCATGCCTAAGCCCCACCCCACACAGCCCCCAGGGCCTTTTCCAGTCCTGTGGATCCTGAGCATTGGCCCCACCCACCACCTAAACCTTGCCCTTGCTTAGGGCCCGCCCTCCACAGCTAAGGCCTTCCCCCCCCCCTGCCTTTCTTTTTTTTTTTCTTTTCCCACCTCCTCTTCTTTACTATTGTGGTACTGATTTACCTTCCAGTTGTTGATTCATCTATATTTTTATTTTTACATTCTTTCTAACATATCTGCTAGCTTCCTAGTCTAATTTTATCTTTTACTCTGTCATTGTTCTTTTTTTGCTGCCCCACGCAGCTTGCGGGATCTTGATTCACAAGCCTGGGGTTGGGGGAAGCTCCTGTGGTGGGAGCTCTGAGTCCAATCCACTGGACTAACAGAGAACCTCAGACCCCAGGGAATATGCATCAGAGTGAGGCCTCACAGAATTCCTCATCTCAGCACCAACACCCAGCTCTACCCAATAGCCTACAAACTCCAGTGTGGAAAGCATCAGGCCAACCAGTAAGACAGGAACACAATCCCACTCATAAAAAAAAAAACTTAGACAGCAAAAAAATATGTCACAGATGAAGGAGCAAGGTAAAAACCTGCAACACCAAATAAATGAAGAGGAAATAGGCAATCTACCTGAAGAAGAATTCAGGGTAACGATAGTAAAGATGATCCAGAATCTCAGAAATAGAATGGAAGCATGGACTGAGAAAGCACAAGAAATGTTTAACAAAGGTCTAGAAGAACTAAAGAACAAACAAACAGAGATGAACAACACAATAACCAAAATGAAAAATACACTAGAAGGGATCAATAACAGAGGCAGAAGAACGAATAAGTGAGCTGGAAGACAAAATGGTGGAAATAACTGCTGAGGAGCAGAATAAAGAAAAAAGAATAAAAAGAATTGAAGACAATCTCAGAGACCCCTGGGACAACATTAAACGCACCAACATTCGAATTATAGGGGGTCCCAGAAGAAGAAGAGAAACAGAAAGGGACTAGGAAATTTTTGAAGAGATAATAGTTGCAAACTTCCCTAACATGTTAGGAGAAGGAAATAGTCAATCAAGTCCAGGAAGTGCAGAGAATCCCATACAGAATAAATTCAAGGAGAAACACGACAAGACACATATTAATCAAACTATCAAAAATTAAATACAAAGAAAAAATATTAAAAGCAGCAAGGGAAGAGCAACAAATAACATACAAGGGAATCCCCATAAGGTTAACAGCTGATCTTTCAGCAGAAACTGTGCAAGCCAGAAGGGAGTGGCAGGACATACTGAAAGTGATGAAGGGGAAAAACCTACAACCAAGAATACTCTACCCAGCAAGGATCTTTCAGATTCGATGGAGAAGTCAAAAGCTTTTCAGACAAACAAAAGCTAAGAGAATTCAGCACCACCAAACCAGCTTTACAACAAATGCTAAAGGAACTTCTCTAAGCAGGAAACACAAGAGAAGAAAAAGATGCACAAAAACAAACCCAAAACAATTAAGAAAATGGCAACAGGAACATACATATGGATAATAACCTTGAATGTAAATGGATTAAACGCCCCAACCAAAAGACACAGACTGGCTTAATGGATACAAAAACAAGACCCATATATACACTGTCTACAAGAGACCCACTTCAGACCTAGGGACACATACAGACTGAAAGCAAAGGGATGGAAAAAGATATTCCATGCAAATGGAAATCAAAAGAAAGCTGGAGTAGCAATACTCGTATCAGATAAAATAGACTTTAACATAAAGACTGTTACAAGAGACAAAGAAGGACACTACATAATGATCAAGTGATCAATCCCTGAAGAAGATATAACAATTATAAATGTTTATGCATCCAACATAGGAGCACCTCAATACATAAGGCAAATGCTAACAACCATGAAAGGAGAAATTGACAGTAACAAAATAATAGTAGGGGACTTTTAACACCCCACTTACGCCAATGGACAGATCATCCAAACAGAAAATAAATAAGGAAACACAAGCTTTAAATGACACAAAAAAACAGACAGATCTAATCGAAAATTATACAACATTCCACCAAAAGTGGCAGAATACACTTTCTTCTCAAGTGCACATGGAACATTCTCCAGGATAGATCACATCGAGTCACAAAGCAAGCCTCAGTAAATTTAAGAAAACTGAAATCGTATCAAGCATCTTTTCTGACCACAATGCTATGAGATTGGAAATCAATTACAGGAAAAAAAAACTGTAAAAAACACAAATACAAGGAGGCTAAACAATACATTACTAAATAACCAAGAGATCACTTAAAGAATAAAATACCTAGGAATAAACCTCCCTAGGGAGACAAAAGACCTGTATGCAGAAAACTGTAAGACACTGATGAACGAAATTAAAGATGATATAAACAGATGGAGAGACAGACCATGTTCCTAGATGGGAAGAATCAATATTGTATGTTGACTATAGTAAAATGACTATACTACCCAAAGCTCATAAATCACAGCAAGATCCTTTTTGATCCACCTCCTAGAGTAAGAGAAATAAAAACAAATAAATGGGACGTAATTAAACTTAAAAGCTTTTGCACATCAAATTAAAACATGAACAAGACAAAAAGACAACCCTCAAAATGGGAGAAAATATTTGCAAATGAAACAACAAAGGATTAATCTCCAAAATACACGAACAGCTCATGGAGCTCAATATCAAAAAAAACAAACAATCCAGTTAAAAAATGGGTGGAAGACCTAAATAGACATTTCACCAAGGAAGACTTAGAGATGGCCAAGAGGCACATGAAAAGATGCTCATCTCATATACATGGAATCTAAAAAAAAAAAAAAAAGGTACTGATGAACCTAGTTGCAGGGCAGGAATAAAGAGGTAGACATAGTGAGCGGACTTGATGACATGGGGTGGGAAAGCAAAGCTGGGGTGAAGTGAGAGTAACATCGATGTATATGCACTACCGAATATAAAATAGTTGGCTGGTGGGAAGCAGCAGCATAGCACAGGGAGATCAGCTCGGTGCTTTGAGATGACCTAGAGGGGTGGGATAGGGAGGGTGGGAGGGAGGCTCAAGAGGGAGGGGATACGTGTATGCATATGGCTGATTCGCTTTGTTGTGCAACAGAAACTAACACAGTGTTGTGAAGCAATTACACTCCGATAAAGATCTATTAAAAAATAAATAAAAGTAAAAAACATTTTTCTGAGAAGGAATGGATAAAACATTATTCTGAGAATGAACTGATGGTTTTCAGCAGACCTCCAAAGGGGTTCACAAGACCAGAAAAATTGAGAAATCCTCAGCAGATGTGTTTCTGACAGATGGAGTAATTGAAGTATTAGCTACCCTCAACATACAATAGTGGGTTTGCTGACGGGTATTCGAATTCCCCTGCTGGCATGTGGCCTAGTATAAAATGACACCACGCCCACCTGCATCTTCCCAACATCCACTGTGCATTTAGCCCTTAGAATAATCCTGTTTGCGTGTGTCCCTTCGGAAAAACAATGTTTGACAGACCTCAAGAGACATTCTCAGATGAATAGGAACCTAATGGTGGGAAGAGTATGAGAGTATCAGAGCAGAATTTAAGAAGAGGAACAAACCAGCCTCACTTTTCAAAAAGAATCCATTTCCCTAATATACTTCTTCCTTTATTCAAAAATAGTTTTTGGAAGATGAGTTCAGCATCACTAATTAGGGAAATGCAAATCAAAACCACACTGAGATATCGCCTCACATGTATTAGGAAGGCTATTATCAAAAAGACAAGAAATGACAGTGTTGGTGAGTGTGTGGAGAAAAGGGAACCTTCGTGCACTGTTGGTGGGAATGTAAATTGGTGCAGCCACCATAGAAAACAGTATGGAAGTTCCCCCCAAAATTAAAAGTATAACTACCATACGATCCAGCAATTCCACTTCTGGGTATTCTGAGAATGAACTGATGGTTTTCAGCAGACCTCCAAAGGTCTTATCCAAAGAAAACGAAAACACTAACTTGAAAAGCTGTATGCTCCCCCATGTTCATTGCAGCATCATTTACAATAATCAAGACATAGAAACAACCTACGTGTCCACCAACAGATGAACGGATAAAGAAAATGTGGTGTAAATATACAACGGAATATTATTCAACTACAAAAAAGAATGAAATCTTGCTGTTTGCAACAACATGGATGGACCTTGAGGGCATTCTGCTGAGTGAAATAAGTCAGAGGGGGAAACACAAATACTGTATGATCTCACTTATATGTGGAAACTAAAAACAAACAAGCTCATAGATACAGAGAACAGACTGGTGGTTGCCAGATGTGGGGGTGGGGTGAGCAAAATGGATGAAGGGGGTCAAAAGGTATAAACTTTAAATTACAAAATAAATGAGTCATGAGGATGGAATGTACAACATGGTGACTATAGTTAATACTGTACCGCATATTTGAAAGTTGCTAAGAGAGTAGATCTTAAAAGTTCTCACCACAAGAAAAATAATTATGTATGATGACAGAAGTTAACTAGACTTGTGATCATTTTGCAATATATACAAATACTGAATCATTGTGTTGTACACCTGAAAGTAATGTTGTATGTCGATTATACCTCAATAAAAACAAATCTGTTTTTGGAATCTGGGGCTCGGCACTGTATTCCTTGGGCGATAACCACCATTTGATGACCTTTCTATGCGTATAAGATTTTCTTTTCCGCCAAGTCTCATGTCTCCCATAATTTTCAAATACAACTGCTCTCTAATGTGAAAAGATATCTGCCTCACCTACAATCACCTTCTCTGAGGGAAGCCCCCACTTACCTCCCACCAAGAGGTCCACAAAGTCGGGTCTCAGGTGTCTCTCTAAGAATTCAGATCCCTGGCAATGGCTGACTGGTCCAGGGTAGAGACCTGACCCAAGCCAAGCCGGTTGGATTCTCTCTCCTGGGAATTTGGGATGGGGCCCCAGTGTCTCTCCTTGGTGCTTTGACCTGTGGGCATGTAAACCCGGGGGTATCAGGTGGGTGAGTCTGGTGAAGTGCTCACAGAGGCTGACAGATAAACCCAGGATGGGACATGGGTGTGCAGAGAGGGGCACAGAGGTTTCACCTCAGGACCACTGGATCCATATTACAGAAACCCCCTTGGGACTGGGGCTGCTCCGGGGAGGACCCCAATTGCTAAGTTTAGAGTTGGTTCCTAAGGCACCCAACAGGGCGGCTCGTGATTGTCTCATGCCCTCTCTTCCCAAGTTTATCCTCAGGATCCCACCAGTCCTTTCTGCTAAAAAGCAGGAAACAGCCACCAACCAGCCAGCGTACCTCAGGTCTGCCGATGCTTCTGCGGACCCGCGCTCCAACCCCTTCCGACTGCTCGCGGCTGAGCAGTGAGAGGGTAACCTTTTTGGACCACGCCATGCCCAAGGCTAAAAAGAGAGTGTTCTGAGGCTGAGCTGTAGACGACAGAGGGCAAGAAGAGGAACAACAAAACAGAGAAATCATCAACGAGGGACCACCCAAGGACTATAAAATATAAGATACGAAATTCACACCTGCCCCAAGTATTAACAGCTACGATTTTTATATTGCTTCCTCTGCACAAGACCTGGGCTAGGCGCTTTAAAACAAGCATAATGATGGTGAACGCGTGGGAGTACTAGCTAGGTTCCCAGCACCCTACTAATGATTTACAAGGTTTAGCGGGTGTAGCCCTACGACCACCTTTGGCGAGGGTTAGAGATAACAGCTCCGCTGGGCATCGACTAAGGACCTCGAACGCTCACTTTATCTGCTTTACATGATTGAAATCCCTCGACGTCCCCCCCACCCCGCGCTGCCCCATGACGGAGGTGCTACCTTGAGCTGAGAGGTATCTGTGTGGCGACACAGGGAACACGGAGAAAAACCAACAGGTCTGGGACTCTCACCTGAACATGCCAAAGACCTTGACATTGAAAGGGATATTTGAGGGTCATCAAATTCAAAGACCCATCTATCCCTGAAGCCCAGGGATAGATTTCCTGCTACTTAAGTAGCAAGAAATCTTGGAGCTTTCATGTGAAGTAGAGCACAGGAAACTCACGGAGGAGGTACCCTTGACAGTGCTATCCGTATTTCGGCACCCAACCACAGCCCCAATCCAAAAGTGTTTCGTCTTTGTGGGTCGAAAGCCTACTCAACGGCGTATCACAAAACAGGTATAATCAATCCCCTTTCCAGTTCAAATGCTTGCATACAATACCCGCAATTCCTAACGCTCTTCTTCAAACTGCGTATAATCCTTTCCTTCAAAGATTCCCACTCAAACCAAGAGAGATGCTTCAGCAAGAAGCATACTCTGGAGCCACACAGCCTGGGTCTGCATTCCAAGTTCACCAACGTACCAGCTGTGTGACCTGAGGCCAATTGCTAAGCCTCTCTGTTCCTCAGTATTTCCACCTGCGAAATAGGAGTAATAAGACTGCCTACCGCAAAGGAGTGTAGTCAGCGCTCTAAGAACGTGAGCTGCTGCTACTCAGAGCACTGTGCGGGGCAAAGACCTCCAGGCAGGCAAGCGAGGCTCACCCTAAATGTGCCCTCCCCGAGAAGGCAATCAATAAATATTTACTGGGTGCTGGGCTGTGGGGCACCTAAAATGAGCTCAATCCTCCACGCCGTACAGAACTGTCATCACCTACCTACACGCATCTTGAAAGTATTGATATTTTACGCCCCGCCCCCTCAATCTGGACTATTTCTGGGTCTTTCCAGACTCCTACAATTAAATTCTATGCACGTGAATCACTGATGAGGTACTTACCAGATCGCAGTGGTCTGCAGAAAGAAAAGTTGTCTGCCACTTGCACCCAATTGCAGAGGACTATTTAAGCATCTCTGGCCATCTCCCTAGGAGATTCCCCTGGGAGTCTGGGACGGGGCTGGAGAGGGCGGGGTCCTGCTGATAGCCGGCACCCGCCCGGCCCCGCGGGCGTTCTGTAGTCCCGCCCGGTGAGGGCGGCTGCTGCAGCCCGTACGGCGGGGGAGGCGTGGGGAAGGTGGTCTCGGAGGGCGCCGCGCAGCTGCCTCACCGTGTAGGTTCCAGTGGACCTTCTAGGACACCTGTCTGTACCTGGAGTGCGCTGGTCACGCAATCCGAGGAGCTTGGCGGCACGGGTTTCAATCCTGCCTCCACCACTTCTAGCTGTGTGACCTTGGGCAGGTGGCTCAGCCTCTTTGTGCCTCCGGTTCCTCCACTGTAAAATGGACATGGTGATGATACCACCTGATGGGGTTGTGATGAGAATGAAATGAGCTGGGCAGGTGCTAAGCATTACACAACTGTTGGCTACATAAATAAGTTGCTTGCTGCTCTCTCCTTGCAAGGGGGTGAGGGAATTGGAGAGTTCCCAGGGGAGTGCGGAGTTGCAGAAGCCTCCGCGGGTCTCTGTTCTGTAAATACCAGAAAGCTCACTGCCTGGTTTTGAAGAAGGAAAGAAAGTGCTGGATAGTAAATGTTTTCGATTTTGCACGTGTTCTCTGTGGCTACCAAGCCAGTTGGTCTTTGTAGCAACAAAACAGCCAGAGACCACAAGTAAATGGGCGTGGCTGTGTTTCAATAAAACTTTAATTATGGCTACTGACATTTGAATTTCATGTAATTTTCACTTGTCATGAAGTGTTACTCTCCTTTTGGTTTTTTAGTTCAAGTACTTACAAGTGTAAAAACCACTGTTAGCTCGCAGGCTCTAAAAAAAACGAGGTAGTGGGCCAGACTTGGCTGCAGGCCTAGTTTGCAGACCCCTGCTTTAAGACAACAGTCCGTAGGCATTCCCCCTGATGCCTTATATGTCAGTAGGGCTCAAGTCCCCCCTTCCCACTTTACTCCGATGAGTGAAAGCTAAATGAGAGGGTCCCCCTGGTGGCGCAGTGGTTAAGAATCCGCCCGCCAATGCAGGGGACATGGGTTCGAACCCTGGTCCAGGAAAATCCCACATGCCGCGGAGCACATACACCACAACTGCTGAGCCTGTGCTCTAGAGCCCGCGAGCCACAACTACTGGTCCACGCACCACAACTACTGAAGCCCACACACCTAGAACCTGAGCTCCACAACAAGAGAAGCCACTGCAATGAGAAGCCCGTGCACCGCAATGAAGAGTAGCCCCCGCTCGCCTCAACTAGAGAAAGCCCGCACGCAGCAATAAAGACCCAATGCAGCCAAACATAAATAAAATAAATAGCTTTTAAAAAGCTAATGAGATAATACACGTGAACCTTAAAAGTGCCATGAAATAATATTGTTGCTCATCATCATTCTACTTAACGTCTGCAGGTGTCTCCAAAGAAAATAGAAGCATGGGCTCTCTGTCTGGCACTTGGCAGACCTGGGTAAATACTTCTGCCTTCTCTACCAAAAGGTTCAATGTTTAGCCAATTGCCTGAGCCTGAAACTCAAGTTATCACTCTTCCACCTTGAAATCTTGTGGATTCTGCTCCTATTTCTCTTAAGTAGCAATATATCCAGTGCTTCCCATTTTGACTGCCACCATCCATCTTCTCTGGTAGCCAAGCCATTCTCCACGTCACAGGGAAATGGAATAACCGCCTAAAACCTTCATTGCCCTCGAGAAAGTCCTGTGATGTCGTTAACCCAGCCTCACCCTCAGCATGCTGACACTTGCTCAAGGATGGACAGACAGACAGACAGACAGACACACACACACACACACACACACACACACACAGCAGCAGCAGCTCCTCTTTCCATTATGCTCAACTTTTTTAGGCTCTCGAATGTGCATTCACTCTCTTGTCAACTTGCTGTGCCTCTGCCTGGACATTTCCTTCTCCCTGATCTGGCCTATCGCCATTCATCTTTCAGCTCTCAGTTTCCACATGACTCCCTCTAGGAAGCGTTGCCTGTCTGTCCCCTCAAGTCTGGGTGAAAAGTTTGACTTGGCAGTCATCATGACTACACACTGTTGACCAGAGTCATCATTTCTCCTCCTTTGGAAGATTCTATTTTCCTAAGATGGCTCCAACAGTATCTCCCATATACACTTGTCTTCTTCTTCAGTGTGACCCTCACACTCCCCCCATCACAAGTGGAGTTTACTTCTCTTCCTCTTAAGTCTAGGCAGGGCCTTTGGCTGCTCTGACCGATGGAATATGGTGGAAGGGGCAGTGTGCCACTTCTGGGCGTGGCTCTGAAATGGCCTGCCAGCTTCTGCTTCCTGCCTTTAGGAAACCAGCTGCCATGTAGGAAGAATGAGGACTCTGAGACCAGCTTTGTGTGAGAAGCCCACGCCATGTGAAGGAGAGGTCCTGGAGGAAGAAACGCCATGTGAGGAAGGAGACAGAGGCCAAGGACACTGTGGCGCCAGACATATAGACAAACAAGCCATCTAGGAAGTGGCTCCTCCAGGCCCAGCTGCCCCAGCTGATGCCACGTGGCTAAGACATAAACACCCACCTGTGTGCTTCCCAACTTCCAGACCCACAGACTTGTGAGCAGATAAACATGGTTGTCTCAAGCCACTCAGTTTCCAGGTCATTTGTTTCATGATAATAGATAACTGGAAAATATGCTTTTATGCAAGAAAACAGATGAGGTGGATTTTCAAAGCTCTGTGGGCTAAAAAAAAAAACTTAGAAATATTTACTCTTTCACTTTGAGAAGATAAACAAAATTGATAAACCATTAGACAGACTCATCAAGAAAAAAAGGGAGAAGACTCAAATCAATAGAATTAGAAATGAAAAAGGAGAAGTAACAACTGACACTGCAGAAATACAAAGGATCATGAGAGATTACTACAAGCAACTACATGCCAATAAAATGGACAACCTGGAAGAAATGGACAAATTCTTAGAAAAGCATAACCTTCCAAGACTGAACCAGGAATAGAAAATATAAACAGGCCCTGAAATTGAGACTGTGATGAAAAATCTTCCAACAAACAAAAGCCCAGGACCAGATGGCTTCACAGGCGAATTCTATCAAACATTTAGAGAAGAGCTAACACCCATCCTTCTCAAACTCTTCCGAAATATAGCAGAGGGAGGAACACTCCCAAACTCATTCTAGGAGGCC
Organism: Neophocaena asiaeorientalis asiaeorientalis; assembly: GCF_003031525.2. Lineage (NCBI taxonomy): Eukaryota > Metazoa > Chordata > Mammalia > Artiodactyla > Phocoenidae > Neophocaena > Neophocaena asiaeorientalis. The sequence goes on along the minus strand of NW_020173141.1, from coordinate 163,638 downwards.
ACCACCACCCTGATACCAATATCAGACAAAGATGTCACAAAGAAAGAAAACTACAGGCCAATATCACTGATGAACATGGATGCAAAAGTCCTCAACAAAATACTAGCAAACAGAATCCAAAAGCACATTAAAAGGATCATACACCATGATCAAGTGGGGTTTATCCCAGGAATGCAAGGATTCCTCAATATACGCAAATCAATCAATGTGATAAACTATATTAATTGAAGGAGAAAAATCATATGATCATCTCAATAGATGCAGAAAAGGCTTTCGACAAAATTCAACACGCATTTATGATAAAAACCCTGCAGAAAGTAGGCATAGAGGGAACTTACCTCACTATAATAAAGGCCTATATGACAAACCCACAGCCAGCATTGTTCTTTTTTTTTTTTAACATCTTTATTAGGGTATAATTGTTCAGAATGGCCATCATCAAAAAATCTAGAAACAATAAATGCTGGAGAGGGTGTGGAGAAAAGGGAACACTCTTGCACTGCTGGTGGGAATGTGAATTGGTACAGCCACTATGCAGTAAAGTATTGAGGTTCCTTAAAATACTAAAAATAGAACTACCATATGACCCAGCAATCCCACTACTGGGCATATACCCTGAGAAAACCATAATTCAAAAAGAGTCATGTACCACAGTGTTCATTGCAGCACTATTTACAATAGCCAGGATATGGAAGCAACCTAAGTGTCCATCGACAGATGAATGGATAATGCAGATATGGCACGTATATACAATGGAATATCACTCAGCCATAAAAAGAAACGAAATTGAGTTATTTGTAGTGAGGTGCATGGACCTAGAGTCTGTCATACAGAGTGAAGTAAGTCAGAAAGAGAAAAACAAATACCGTATGCTAACACAAATATACGGAATCTAAAAAACAAAAAAGTTACGAAGAACCTAGGGGCAGGACAGGAATAAAGACTCAGACGTAGACAATGGGCTTGAGGACACGGGGCAAGGGAAGGGTAAGGTGGGACGAAGTGAGAGAGTGGCATGGACATATATACACTACCAAACGTAAGGTAGATAGCTAGTGGGAGCCAGCCGCATGGCACAGGGATTTCAGTTCGGCGCTTTGTGACCACCTAGAGGGGTGGGATAGGGAGCGTGGGAGGGAGGGAGACACAAGAGGGAAGAGGTATGTGGATATATGTATATGTATAGCCGATCCACTTTGTCATAAAGCAGAAACTAACACACCATTGTAAAGCAATTATACTCCAATAAAGATGTTTAAAAAAAAATTTACCCTTTCAGAAAGCAGATCTGTTCATTTAAGTGTTAGTACCAAGGCAAGCAGCCATCCAGTAAGATAAAAATTTATTAAACTAGACTTGAGAGATGAAATATTGCATCCCACTGGCCAGAGCAGTAACCTCTGATGCACGGATATCCTGAAAGTTTTCTCTCTTACATGTCGCATTTAGAAGGACAGCTTCCTAATACAAGAAAACAGGAGAGAATGGCATCGCTGTGCATTTTCACCCACCTCTATATTGGACTTGCCATACTCTTGAGGATGCTTTCAGTTTATCACCTTTTCAGAACCTCCCCTGGGACTCAGAATCCCCTCCACCTCTGAAACTGAAACAGGCAGAAGAGCTTCCCTTCCTTCTTGACTTTGGGAAGCCAGTCATGGGGAGAAGCTAAGTCCAAGGGTGTGCATTGTCAGGGTAAGGCAGGGAAGTCTGTTTGTGGGCTGCTGCAGAAAAAAAGAACAAAAAAGAGCAGACCTGAAAAGCTAGAAGACTTAAAATGAGGAAAAACAAAGGTAGGGGGCAAATTGTTACAAAGAGAATATGCAGCAAGTAATGTTTCACTGTAACAAAGCTGGCTTTTGAGATGAGAAATGTGACTTCATACATGGAGCTTTGAGCACTTTTCACACTGTCATTTGCCATCCAGTTGGAGATGCTAAACAGGCAGCTGGATATATGAGCGTGTAGATATGGCATCAGTCGCTCGATGATTCCAAGTAACACCGTTATCCTTGAAGACACTCATATTATCAACATATTTTATGTGACCTTTTTTCCTTTTTCATTCCAAAATTTTATTTTCTTCTCCTGGATGACTGGCTGACTTTCTTCTCAAAAATATACTTTATAGAAATATAAGGACATCTTATACGTTTCATCATTTGCAATTTTTTTTCTCCTTCAAGCAGTCAACTCAAAAAGTCTTTTTTAAAAAAAATCTTTCCTGCAGATTGATCAGGTTTCGGTAATTTGCCTCCCAGGGCATGGTAAATGCTGTTCATTAAATGACAAATATCTTTAGAATATTCCATATTAGGGACTCAGACTCTCTGGACCCAGGAAATGTCTCCAAGTAAGGGACTGATTATTTTGTAAACATTCATTTATGAAGGGCATTAATGTGCTTGTGGTCAAGGACATCCAAAAATATCCAGAAAAGATGTGTATACGTGACTCCTGTTTCCACCCTCACGAGAGCAATCTGCATGGATGTGGTCTGGCCCATCGGCCAGGGTTCTGACCCAGAGGCTACATGTGATCAACCATTGCATGAAACACGTAATTGTCCTTCCCATGGGTTTTTGGCAGCGTGCCAGAAAAGAATAGCTTATGACCCTCTCTCTTGAGCCACAGAACTTTCCTAGAATTCATCACATGCAAAACATTCTCAGGCCTGAAAGGCCGATTCATCTCTGAACCAGGGAAATGGAGAAATGTAGGTGAATGATACTTACCTCAGTTATCCTGATAACCTTTCTCAGTTTTCAGCTTGTGTAAGACTGTGTCTTCTGGTCAAATGAAGGCTGCTTTCAAGATCACAGGGTTGAAGTTAAAAGGTTAAAAAACAAATATCGTATAGTAACGCATATATGTGTAATCTAGAACAATGTCACAGATGAACCTATTTGCAGGGTAGGAACAGAAAGGCAGACGTAGAGAACAGACGTATGGACACAGGGTGGGAAGGGGAGGGTGGAATGAATTGGGAGATTAGGTTTGACATAAATACATTACCATGTGTAAAATAGCTAGCTAGTGGGAACCTGCTGTATAGCACAGGGAGCTCAGCTCGGTGCTCTGTGATGGCCTAGATGGGCGGGATGGGGGGTGGGGATGGGAGGGAGGTCCAAGAGGGAGGGGGCGTGTGTATGCATATGGCTGATTCACTTCGCTGTGTGGCAGAAACTAACACAACATTGTAAAGCAATTATACTCCAATAAAAAGAAAATAACTAAAAATAAATAAAATAAAAGGCTAATTTGAACTGTCCTCGTTGATGTTATGTACTCTGAGGTGTTCACGTATGAAGTCCACTGGTGTCTGTGACTTACTTTGAACGCAGCAAAAAATAACAGTAATAGTAGTAATACCAATAAGGTGGACTGATGGATGGATAGAGGGTGGATAAATAGATGACAAAGCAGATATAATAAAATGTAATTGTAGAATCTAGTAGTGTATGGGTGTTCACCATACTTTTAAAAAACTTTTCTGTATTTTGAAATTATTCATAATAAAGTTTTGGGAAAAAATCATTTGAATCAAAGTGGGAATCATAGCTGGAAGGGCTCCATAAAGATCTCGCCTCTGCCTACTTCCTTTGCTTCCAACTGGCACCTTGTACACAATACAGTTCAGTGAAGATCTACTGAATTGAGCTGTTGAGCTAAATTCCAAGCAACTAGATCACTTCCATAGCTGGCAGGATTCTTCTAGAGCATGAGTTGGCAAATTTTTTCTATGTAGGCCAGATAGTAAACATTTGAGACTTTGTGGGCATATGGCCTCTGTCGCAACAACTCAACTCTGCCGCTGGAGAAGGAGGGCAGCCTCACACAACACGTGAACGGGCGACCGTGGCTGCACTCCGATAAATCTTATTTCCCGAAACAGGTGGTAGAAATAGTTTGCCAACCCCATCTAGACCTCAAGTCCTTACCTTCTGCTAGAAAATAGGAGTGAAATTGATAAAATGCCAACAATCTGTGTAAAGATCTCATGGATGTCGGGAAAAGGCACAACAAACCCACACAACAGGGAATTCCCTGGTGGTCCCTCACAGCCAAGGGCCCAGGTTTGATCCCTGGTCAGGCAACTAAGATCCCATAAGCCGTGCAGCATGGCCAAAAAAAAAAAAAAAAGAAAGAAAGAAAAACAAACAAACAAAAAACAAACCTTTCTGTGTCCACCCTCACCCTCCACTCACAATCTCCTTTCATGAAGAAAAACCTCGGGTTCCACCATTGAACCTGAGGTTTAATATGCAAGCATCCTTAGGAGAGATGACACATCCATCTTTGATTCCAGTTAAGTGTAAACTATTCACATCAGATCCCAACCTCCAAGTAGATTATTTCAGCACCAGGAGACATAAGAGCAGGAGGTGACGGAGAGACGCCCCCAGTGAAGAGATCCCCATGAAAAATGCTCAGGCTGCCGAGAGAAGCTATCAGAGCCCTTGTGCGCTTACCCCTCAGGGAGGAGAGACAGATATTAAAGGTAATAAATAACTAAATTATGTAGTCAGTTTTAAGGTGTTAGGTGCTATGAAAAAAAGAAAAAGTAGAGCAGAGTAAGGGAGATTGGGAGTGCTGGGTGGAGCGAGGTGTGGTAGTAACAAGATGGTCTAGGTAGGGCTCATTGGGAAGATGTCATTTGAAGCAGAGCCTGGAGATGAGGAAACGAACCAGTCAGATGTCTGTGATGGTTTGCCAAGTAAAGGAAACAGCCTGGGCAAAGGCCCTGGGGCAGGTGGTGCTCAGAATACTGTAGGAGTGGCAATGTGAGGTAGAAGAATCATAAGATGATGTTAGACACAGTACTAGGGGACCAGAAGAGGGGGAACCATTGAAGAGTTCAGACAGGAGGAGCGGCCGGCTTTGACTTACATATGAAAGCATCATTCTGGCTAGTCAGTGGAGAACAGACAGCAGGCGGCAAGTGTGGAAGCAGGACGAGCAGGCAGGAGGCGAGCACAATATTCCAGATGACGGATGGTGGCAACTTAGACCAGTAGGTAGCAGTAGAGGTGGTGAAAAGTGGCCAAATTTGGGATATATTTTGACAATATGGCTAACCATATTTCGTGATGGATCAGATGTTGGGTGTGAAAGAAGGGTAAAAGTCAAGGGTGATTCCACATTCTTTGGCCTGAGCAACTGGAAGGCTACATTTGCTCTCAGCTGAGAAGGAAAGCCTGTAGGAGGAGCTGGTTTGTGGGGTTAGTCGGGAGGTCACCTTTGGTCATGTTACATTTGACATGGTTATTAGATATTCCAAGTATAGATGGACAAGGTGACAGTCGAATACAAGTCTGGAATTCAGGGGAGAGGACCTGGCTGAAATTTGGAACCATAAGCATATAGATGGTGTTTAAAGCCATGACTCAAATGAATTTTTTAAAGTAAGAGAAAAATAGACGTCACTCGAAGCCAGAAGAAACACGGACAGACACATTCTCTCTTCCTCCCTCTCCCTCTCTCTCTCTCTCTCTCTCACACACACACACACACACACACACACACACACACACACACACATAATGGATCCTATCAGGTTCTTTCTTGTTCTAAAAATGTAAGCACTACTGCTCCCAACTGAACAAGCTCGTTTACATCGTGAAGCCAAATCGCCCCATGCTGCAGCCCTACACAAACCTGTTGCATGCTAAAAGCTCACGCAGAGAAGCTCAGAGAAAATTCCTATGGGTCTCCCTGGGTAGAGGTGACAACGCACACCATAATCCGAGCAAATTAAATCACATAATGGAAACAGTAGGTTGCCACAACAAGTTAGAATTGGACTGAAGACATGGAAAATACAAAGCCCAAGAAAAGTTCCGGAGAAGTAGCAGAGGAAGTGAATGAATAGAATAAATACATAAATCTGGGACATTTTGACTCAGAGGAAACCACTCCTCCCAGCTGCCCCTGAGCGTTTCAAGCCGCAAGAAGGGATGAGAATCCCAAGAGGTCGTGCCCAGGTGTTTTCAGCGTTCTGCCACGTCCTCTTCTCCTCCCCTAAACTGACTTTTTATTCTAGAATTGATCTTCAGCCATGCTACCATGTTCAAACCGCAGAGTAAATACAAATCGCCATGTGGGAAAGGTAGTGAATTAGCAGAGTGTAGAATTAATTTATTTGGCCAAGGTGCTTTGCCACTGTCACTCTGCTTCACCATCAATTTCTCGAATGACTGCCTACTTGATTCCTAGAGAATGGAGACCTATGTGGAATCCATCAGTGACTTATTTGCTATCAGGGTGTAATTTCTCCTCTTTTGAATTGTTCTGAAGGACTCTGTCGTTCCCCAAATTCCAGTTTCAAATAGAAATATTTATTTTTCAGACACTCTACTGTAATTAAATCTTTATTTGTAGTCCTTCCTCCACTGGACATAAGCCTCCTGAAGATGTGCGCTGCCGCTGTTCTGTTTACTGCTGTGTCTCTGGACCTAACAGAATGCTTGGTAGATGGTAGGTTCTCAATAAGACTGAACGAATGAATAGAAATGATGCTCACCCTGTGTCCACTCAAAGGAATACCTCTTTCAAAGTCAGGGGCTTCACCATCCTCTGCCCACCCAAGATTTCATCACAACACAGAGGTTTACAAATAAGTTTAAGTAGCCAACAATTTATAAGCTAATATAGTGTGTCAATGCATGCCAAAAGGATGATTTTCTCAGCCATCCATAGCTGAACCTAAAATAAGTCATTAGACCTATTACAGATTACATACAGTCAGTGTGCACTGGAGAAGATGGCAGAATGAATAAAGCCATGATATTATGACTCACAGACATAGAAAACAAACTTATGGTTACCCTAGGCGAAAGGGGGGAGGGATAAATTAGGAGTTTGGGATGAACAGATACACACTACTCTATATAAAATAGATAAACAACAAGGTCCTACTGTAGAGCACAGGGAACTATATTCAATAATAAACTATATTTATTATTATCCTGTAATAAACCATAATGGAAAAGAATTGGAAAAAGAATATATATATATATGTATGTATAACTGAGTCACTTTGCTGTACACCTGAAACTGACACAACACTGTAAATCAAGTATACTTCAACAAAAAAAAATTTTAATAAAAAATAAAATTTAAAAGTTGTGATGTCATAAATCATTAGCGTGATCATCATAAATCCTTCAAGTGATAATCACATCCTTTCACTGCACTTTTGGTGCATGGTACGTGAGCCACACCCATCTCTCTTCCATTTCTGGATTTCTTAATTTAAGCTGTGGAAATGTGCTCCTTTTCCATCATTTGACAGTCCTTCTCGCTCATATCCTCTCTGACCTCCCTGGCCAGGTCCAGTGTTGAGTTGAAGTTTTCATTGCTTATTCTCTGCACACTTTGGCGTTACCTCATGGTTTCCTGACTCGTGTGAGAGAAGTCAGCATCACAAGCGGGCCTTTGCCGAGATGTTTTCTCGTCCTTTCCAGCGCAGAACTCTCCAAACAAAGAGAGGTTATCACATGCACCCGAGAGCTGCCTGGGAAAAGCAGGAGCTGTAGTTATCAAAGTTGGAACCTTTATGAAATATGCTTTTGTCTCCGTTTTTGTTGCGCTCAATCAGGTCAACAAGTATTGGCTAAGTGTTGAGCGCGGTTTCCTGTGGGATTGTGTAAGACCTTGCAGGACAATAAACGCTTGGGGGGCACTGAGTAATGCAGCCATTTCTGACCCAGCAGCCGGGAAAATGTGAGGCAATTTGCGGCTGCTGGAAGGAGGACAGCTGCGGCTGAGTCCCTACAAGAGCAGAGCGACCTCACCGCCGTGGACCCGGGCAACAGAGCCAGGCAAAATGGTACGTGGAAGGGCAGGTGGCTCTACAGCGTCACGTCCTACAGGAAAATAGGTTCGGATCTGGGTGTTGTAGAGCCTGAAGTTCACAAACTTGGGGGGAGGGGGGTGCTTTAAGAAAAACAGTGCAAAATTATGAAGGTGAAATTGCTGGGGCTCCTCTGGGGGCTTTGGATGGGACCATGTCATTTGGGGGCCTGCTATAGAAGAGTCACTGGAAATTCCCTCTTAGCTCAAGATCTCGTTCAGGGAACCTGTCAGGTTGTGTGTACATCACCATCAGCTTGATCTAGCTTTGTGTCTATTCCTCTGCTGATTTTCTCCATACTATTCTTAAGCCATTGCCCTTTGAGGACTTTTATTTCCCCTTTATTTACTTTTTTTATTGAGGTGTAGTCGATTTAGAGTGTTGTGTTAGTTTCAGGCGTACAGTAAAGTGAGTCAGTCATACATATATATATACACATATTTTAAAAATCTATCCTTTTTCAGATTATTTTCCATTATAGGTCCTTCTGTGACTTTTCACATTGGCTTTGTAACTGCTCCCCAAAAGACAAAAAAAAATGTTAGTCATGCCTTCTTTTACTTATCTGTGCTTTATGATGGTTTTTTTTTTTGCTACGAATATTTATTCTTAGCTTCCTGAAGTCTCCGTAAGTCAGGGGCCTGCGGGTATTCTAGATGGAGGTAGAAAGATGGGAGGGAGGTGAACCACACAGTTGCAGCCACATACATAGAATTTTGAAAGTTCTCGCAGACCATGATGGTTTCACTGGATTTAAAAAGTAGTACAACTATAATGTGCTCTAGGTCATTGCTTCTCCAACTCTCACGTGCACATAGGTCACCTGGTATCTCACTAAAATGCAGATTCTGAGGCACTAGGGCTGGGGTGGGATCTGAGAGTATGAATTTCAAACAAGCTCCCAGGGTATGCTGATACTGCCTGTCCGTGGGCCACACTTGGAGTCACATCCACGTACTTATTTGTTAGAAATCAGTGGCACAATTACACAGTCAAACTGATTTTAAGGTAACCAGTCCCGGGATTGCAAGGCCATAACAGAGCCACGGAGCAGGTACTTGTTGACGAGAGAAGGCGTGAGGTGTCTTCCCCTCCCAATATCTCCTATCCCCAGGGGGCTGGGGGAAGGAGGGTGAGGACTAAACGTTTATGTCGAGGTCATTTCGTTGTCTCCAGTTTTTACACTTTGCTATGGTCTTTTTAAAAACTTTGCCTACAGAGTGATGAGGGGAAGGGGTGCAGGCTTCTGGAACATCTACTAGGGTGCTAGGCCATAGCACAGAGACAGGCCAGGGATCTGAACCCCCAAAATCTTGGTGCTTTTGTCCACACCAACCTGTATCCTTAGCAGTGTTACGTGTTAAACTAATTCAGCATGATATATTAGGATGTGAATGTATCACTTTTTGCTTTTCTTCTAAGGAAGGTGCCCAGAGGGGTGCGCTGGGCAGAGGGGAGGGAGCAGAAGGAAAGAGGTTGCTGAAAAGAAGGAAAGGCCTTAGCAAAGCTCTATGAGGCACTGAAGATGAGCTTCACACCAAAAGCAAATTTTAGCTCTAACAGGAAAGGCATTGGCATTCTCTGTGCAAAAATGGCTTCCTAAAGTGTGTGCTTTCCATAAATTCATTTTGGAGCAACCGAGGTATGGTGTTTCAAAATGCTGGATTCAAGTATCAGTGTTAAAGGATTTCTGTCCGTATCATGCCGAGATCAACTGTAACTTTCTCTCGCCTGCAAAATGTCCTATGAAACGGGGATCTGTCAGCTTCTGTGCAGCTGGTATTTGTCTTTGGCCAGCATCTTAAAAGTTATATTTTTGAACCACTTTACCTGATTCTGAGTTAAGTTTCTGTTCCTGTTTAACTTACCATCATATTTTGTTCAGTTATTTAGCAGGAAGATAAGCAGGCCTGCCCTTGGGCAAGTATGTGAAGGTCGAGTTTGCCACAGGTCCACCATTTTGGCTTTCGGAGCCCCCATCCCAGTCCGCACTTGGAGCGCCTTCCCTTTCTGGAATTCCCGCCCTCCCCCCTCCACTGCCCTCCCACCACACGTATTATTTTAATATCTTGACACCTACCAAAATCTTAGGTAAATGATACGTAAAGTAAGGGAGGATAACCAAATCAAATAAAGGGGTAAGGAATTGCTACCCTCATCTCTCAATTCTAAAAAATAAAGCTTTAAAGCCACCATCCTGAGCCAGCCAGGGAATATACATTTTAATTGAGGGAGCTATCCAATGGCCCCAATTAACTATACATCCCTTTCTCCCTTCCTTTCCTGACTCCTGCGCCCCTTTTGCACCACTTAGAATTTATTCCAACTTGTGAGATTGTATGTTCTTACCTATTTTCAAAACATGGGCTAGAGTTTTGCTATTTAACACTGCTTTAGAGGTCCCTGCTGAAAGAAGGAACCTCTAAAGGTTCCTTATTTATAGGTCACATCTTTCTGATATTTCCAGTAAAAGCTCCCCTGCGTGTATCTGGTCAGGCTCAAATTTATGCCTAGTTCTACCAGACCACAGGCTTTAGCAAGGCTATCATACATTTAGCTGAACACATAGATCTCTTTTAGTGTATTTATTGCCATGATGGTGTGGGCAAGTGTCCCAGGCAGGACACCAGTGATCTGGCTCCGTGGGCTGTGTCTCTCTAGTCACAGTGTCGTGATTCTGGCTAAGTCACCTAGGCCGCCAGGGCTCAGTGTTGCATCTGTAAAATGACTTCTAGGGTTCCTACCACCTTTGATACCCTGTGGCTGCCTTCCTACATTTAGGTTAGAGCCTTCTCTGATTAGGAGCGTTACACAGCTGGCGTATCCTTCTCTAACATCTGCATTGTGGTCAAGAACATGGGCTGGGCACAGACATAGAAAACAAACTTATGCTTACCAAAGGGGAAAGGGCAGGGAGGGATACACTAGGAGTTTGGGATTAACAGATACACACCACTATATATAAAATAGATAAACAACGAGGACCTACTGTATAGCACAGGGAACTATATTCAATATTCTATAATAACCTATATGGGAAAAGAATCTGAAAAAGAATATATATATATCTGAATCACTGTGCTCTACACCTGAAACTAACACAATATTGTAAATCAACTATACTTCAATAAAAAAGAATGGATAAGCAACAAGGATATATTGTACAGCACAGGGAAATAGAGCCATTGTTTTCTAATAACTTTAAAAGGAATGTAATCTAAAAAAATATTGAATCAGTATGCTGTACACCTGAAACTAATATAATATTGTAAATCAACTATACTTCAATTAAAAATTTTTTTTATATTTCTCCAACATAAAATAAAATGAATATGGGCTATGGAGTTAGACTGCCTGGATTCAGACCCCAGCTCCTGCGCGCTTGCAGTGTGGCCCGGTTGGTTTACTTATCTGTGACAGCGTCATCAGCTATAAGCAGGGAATGATGCTGCAACCTACCCCGTAGGGGGGCTTTGTTACAACTTACCCCACAGGATGGGGCTGTTTATGGCCTACCCCATAGGGCCGTTGTGACCAGTAAACAAATGCATCTTTTTAAGGTTCTTTAAAGAGCTCCTGGCACTTCGTGAGCCCTCCTTAAATGTTAGCCAGGATTATCATCACCGCGATCACTCACATCCTTCAAGGTCCAACCTGAATGCCCTCTCTTCCATAATATCTTTCTCAATTATCTTAAGAAAAATAATAAGTTTTCCTTCCTCGGGCCTTTTGTAGCAAAGAGTAAGGACTCCTCTCTAACTTGAGTTGTTTCTCTCCACCTTTTTCTCTTTTAATCATAAATAACTTATGGGTACCCATAGCATGCCCAGTATTTTCACATAAAGTTCCTCATTTAAGTCACAGAAAGTGAAAGAGCAGTTACCCGTTTCATTTCACAGGTGAGAAAACTAACATTTACAGCACGGAAGGGGCTTGGTCAGGGTGACACAGTGCACGAGTGACAGTCCTGTCACCTCTTGGAAGGCTTCTGAGTCTACGAGCCCACAGCAAGCTTGCATATCCCTGAGCTACTGAAACTATCTCTCAAACCCGTTCATTGTCACTCAAGCACACTGTAGGCTCAACATCAAGTGTGCTGCATAGATGTGCAGGCTTGAACTCCTTACTCTCATGATATCATTTCCTTATAAATGCTAAGTAACCGTAATGATTCCAAGTCTGTTTAATTCAGCATGCACCTTTTATGTTTAAAACTTACACAGTGGTTGCCGACTTCCTTATAGAAAATACTGTACTGATTTCTGACAGTTTTTTTTTTTTTTGGCCTCCCCTGCACTTTAATCTTTCTAGTTTCATATGTTTATGGAAATAGGCAGCCTGAGCTATTTGGTAAGCAAATTGATGTGTCTATTCTATGTAGGTAGTGATATATGAGTGTCCAGCCAAATCGCACCAGATCCTCTATGGAAATAGATTTCTGGTTTCTAGCTTTAGGATCAAATTTTATTTTGTTTAGTTTAAAAAAAAACACCTTCCCAACTGAATTTCCCTTAAATGTGGGTAGGCAGAGCCGAGTTTGCTAGTCGCTGGACAGGCGGTTGAGTGAACAGTGGCCCTGGAGCCCTGTTGACTTACTGTCCTAATACAAGGCGAGAGACGTTCCATTTCTAAAAATTAGTCCTCACCATAGAAATGCCTCCAGTTTAGAATCTAGGCTACTCTAGGAGAAGAGGGAAGTACAAGGAAGGGATAGAAGCAAATAGAAGGAGAAAGGCAGGTGCAAACTTGATCAGGAACCAAGTATTGTCTCAGAAGAAACTGATCGGGAGGTGAAAGAAGTGTGAGTCATCAAAACAGGGTTCTTTAACTTTGTTAAGATGCTCTGGAATCCAGCTTAGGGAGTGGAACTTTGAAGGACTTCAGAGGCAGGTGGCTCCAGGTGTGTGTGACATGAGAACCATAGATTACAGACACGTATGCATAGCATGTGAACTCATTTGTGTGAAAATAAACACCTGCATGTGTAATTTGAAAAAAATCTAAAGGTATGTTCACCAAAAAGTTGTTTTCTTTTGCTTGTCTGTAGTTCTTGCTTTTGTCGAATAAACATATATCACATATGATTTTAAAGATGAAAGCCAAAAAATTCACAAAGGGCAGGATTTGGAATAAACATTTTTGTTAACATTTGACAAATTATGTTTCATTAGATGCAACGACGTGTATAAACTCTTGGAGATTTATTAGAAAATGTTCTTGAGGACTTGGTACCTTCCTTTCTACTCGATGTCCTTCTTCCCTTCAATATACAGAAGCGACTTTGTGAATTTCATTTGTCAGTGCTTTCAGTGGCTCATCATATTCATTTTTTAGATAAAATTCCCCAAGAAACCATTCTTCATGTGATGAATGTGCAGAGAAGCATGTGTATCAGCATGTAGTACGAGAAGGGCTGTGCTCTACCTTGGACATTGGGATTTGCATTTTTAAAACAGTGCTCTTAATGTTACAAATTGATTCAGCGTCTGAAAATAAGTGTTGAAATGTTAACTTTGTATTCAACTAACCAGATCTATTTAACTACCACTCTGCTTTGAGGAGGAATGTTTTAGCTGTGGATGTAAAAGACATTTGACAAGAGTTTTCACAGTGTTCTCTTTCTGCTCTGTTAGTTAATTTTTTTCATGGAGAAATTTAAAAGGCAAAATGTTCCTACACCTCTGCCCAGTGTGATATGGCTCCTCCAAAGGGAACTTTAACTCACAAAAAGTAGACATTCCAGAGTTTCAGTAAGTCTTCAAGCAAATTCTCTTCCGGCCATAGACTACGGGTGTAAAAAATAATCTTATCTGAACAGGCGTGTGCGCAGAGGTTACCACGGAGGCAAAGGTGAAGGGAGGCGTGCTCCCTGCCTTCCCAGGGCCGGCTGGGTTGACTGTGCCCTGATCTTTGCCTCATCTTTGAGTCCAGGACAAATAAACCAGTGGCCATGGAGAATAGCACTCACTGGGCTCAAAAGGAAACCCATTCTACTTTCACAAAAGAATTATACTTTATTTCCAGGTAAAAATATTCAAAGCAAAAAGTGGCCGAGTCTTTATTATATTTAATGGCTAAGACTTCTACTACTTCTGCCTAGGAGACGAACAATGCCCTTGGAGAAAATATAGATATGTTCTGACTATGTAGATAAATAATAAAAGCTGATTTGCTTGATTCCCATCTTTAGAGTGGTGTAGCCTATGTCAGGAGGGAAGCTGGCTGGGCCTGACCGTGGTTTATTCAACGCCAAGCAGAGTTTCTTAGTCTCCCTTTCTTCCACTCCTACCGTAGTGGGCCCATCATACTCTGCGGCCATGCCCCTTAGTGACTGTGTGGCTGCTTCCTGATCAGGTGATAGATAGGATGCAAATATCTTCTTTTTAATGCATGACCCTGGCATAGCCAGAGGGAAAATGAGTGGGGTGTCTCAGAGCAGTGACTTTTTGCCTAGAGCTTGAGAGCGAAAGACCTACAAGCACACTTCTTCAGCTCTGTCGAAATTAAGGTGGTAAAGTTAATTACCTTCAGATTATCAATAAACAAAGAAAGATAGTAATGATTGGGCATCTGACTGCTAATAAGCACGTGATTTCACAAAGCAAAGAACGTAAGGAAGTTGGTCCCTTGTGGCCGACTGCTCAGCATTGCTTTTCATTACTAGGCCTGATACCAGACAGAGGGTTGAAGCAACAGTCTTAGTAGAACCAGAAAATGAATGCATTTATTTTCCAGAAATACCTTAACTTTTAATGTTTTATGCAGTTTTGGAAGAAAAAGCAAGAGTGTTTTTAGTTTATGAAGCGCCAATTCTTTCAGTTCTTTTAAATCTCTTTTGACAGCTTTTGAAAATGTTTTATGCTCAGAAACAGTGAAAATTATACCCAAGTCCTTTATGCTAAAGAGCTGATCATGTTCAGGGACTGTGGTGTCATTTACAACAATATCAGAGTCTCAAAGTGGTTTGGATAATTTGATCCAACAATGGGCCACATTAGTGGAGAGAAATTTCAGCTGATCAGTTCCTTCAGACACGATGAACTGTCTGGAGTTCAGATTGTTTAAAGTTGGATGATATTCAATTCAATTCAACAGATGTCCCTAGAATGTTTAAGGAAAAAGGAGAATTTTGACATGGTGGTCTGGAAGGTAGTGTGAAGATGGTGAATTTATGATCCAAAGTGGGAGATAAGTACAATGCATAAAATGCTATAAAAATATCAACGTATTTAAACACGTCAAAGCCAAGGCAGTAGGAAAAAAGTGCAGGAATGTGTGTGTTTAAGAGCCTGCTTCAGGGCTTCCCTGGTGGCGCAGTGGTTGGGAGTCTGCCAGCCGATGCAGGGGACACGGGTTCGTGTCCCAGTCCGGGAAGGTCCCATATGCCACGGAGTGGCTGGGCCCGTGAGCCATGGCCGCTGAGCCTTGTTCGTCCGGAGCCTGTGCTCCGCAACGGGAGAGGCCACGACAGTGAGAGGCCCGCGCACCGCAAAAAAAAAAAAAAAAAAAAAGAACAGAGCCTGCTTCATTGCATTTTCCTCTATACTGTTAAATCTAATTTAAAAAAACTATTTGTATTATTCATTAATGAGAAATAGTTGAATAAAAATTATGAAAGCTAAAAGACAACCTAGCTAGATGCTGCCAACATTCATTCTAATCATTTTATTTTATTTAGGACGACAATATGAACACAGAATCCATTCTAGAAGAACTTCTTCTCAAAAGGTCACAGCAAAAGAAGAAAATGTCACCCAATAATTACAAAGAGCGGCTTTTTGTTTTGACCAAAACAAACCTCTCCTACTATGAATATGACAAAATGGTGAGACCCTATTTATTTCATTGTTTTTTTTTTTTTCTGGTACGCAGACCTCTCACTGTTGTGGCCTCTCCCGCTGCGGAGCACAGGCTCCGGACGCGCAGGCTCAGCGGCCATGGCTCACGGGCTCAGCTGCTCCGCGGCATGTGGGATCTTCCTGGACCGGGGCACGTACCCGTGTCCCCTGCATTGGCAGGCGGATTCTCAACCACTGCGCCACCAGGGAAGCCCTATTTCATTGTTTTTAATGCTACTTATTTTTCTCAAGTCTCCATTAAGTGCTTAATATAAGGAAACATCAGATTTCTTAGCGAACACAGTAAAAATCAACTTGTACTCATCACATTGTCTTTTCTTAGCCAAGTTATAATTAATTCAAGATAAAGCATTCTCAAACATTGCTCAACTTTACTAAGGCAAATTGTAACTTTAGAACAGTGGTTCTCAACTGAGGGTGATTTTGCCCTCCAAAGGATACTTGGCAATGGCTGGGGACATTTTTGGTTGTCATCACTGCGGGAGGGGGGCAGTTTGCTACTGGCATCGAGTGGGTGGAGGCCAGGGATGCAGCTGAACATCCTACAGTGCACAGGCTGGCTCCACCACAAAGAATCATCTGGCCCCGAATAGTGCTGAAGGTGAGAAACCCTGTCTTAACAAATGCTGAAAATAAGACTATTTCTGTGCAGCTGAGAATTCTATCACAGTAGAAATACTGAAATACTGTCATAAAATTGAAACAAGATGAAGATGCTTAATTTTCCTGAATAGATTAACCATATGGCAGGTGATCTGAAATGTGTTTCAAGATTAACCAAAAAAATTAAGTGCTGCTTGAAGACTTGCTCTTGGAGGAGTTTATGTCCACACTCGAAAAACATACGCTCTCATCACTGGATTTTGACTATTATGGAATAACTGGAATGATTCTCACGCGCCCATCTCATCTCCCAATCTCCCTCCTAAGTGTAACGTTAACTTGGTTCTGTTCTTTGTGCACCACTGTATATCACGTGAGGCATCTTATACTTTCCTTTTAATTCAGAAAAGAGGCAGCAGAAAGGGATCAATTGAGATTAAGCAAATCAGATGTGTGGAGAAAGTAAATCTTGAGGAGCAGACCCCCGTGGAGAGACAGTACCCATTTCAGGTAAGGGGAGGGATAACATTCCATCGGATGGATGGCTCTTCTTTTAATATTTTCTATTATGAACTCAGTATTGGGGGGATAAATAAAGATGTTGCTAAATGATTCATTAAGACAATGGCAGGTGCTTATATTTGTGTAACCATAGAGAGCATTCTCAACCTCTCTCTGAATCTGGAACATCCCCAGATGGGACTGGGGCAGTTTGCTTAAATTCTATCCACCAAGCTGCCTTCCCCGGTGGGAGAGAAAGATAGATAGATGAGTGTGTAGGCCTTAGTGGTCTGACTTGCCTTGGGGTCTGATGATCTGTTTCATCAAACATTGCGCAGCATTTCCAATATGCTACAAGGTACTAGGCACACTACCCCTATCCCCAAGGCATTTACAGAGCATTATAATGCAGGGAGTTGAGTGTTAAGACGAAGGTGGCAGCGTAGCCATGGTGTCCCAGAACGGAGAAGCTGCACTTCTCACTCCAAGAGGTCAGGGAGATTTCCTGTTGGAGGTGGCACTCAGGTTGGTAAGAACAATGGGAGTTTAGCCCAGCAAAAACAGGAAGGGCAGCGAAACCAAAGAAACAGCAGATGTCAAGACCCTGGTAGGTGAAACAGTGTGGCACGTTTGGAGAAATCCGGGTGGTGCTCAGAATTAAGCAGCCCCGTGAAAGAGTGAGAGACGAGCCTGGAGAGGTAGCCAGGGCCATATCACAAATGGCTTTGCATAGCACGCTAAGGAGTTTGAATTTTACCCTGAAGTATTTCAAACACTGGTCTCCTACGGAGAGGGTGCCTACAGTACCCCATGGAAGTGACTTGATCTAACACTTGCCCTACTTTTATTATATCAAGAAAACTTATCTTTCTGCTCTAGAGACAGACAGACTGTTCTTCCAATGGTCAGACTACCCTGTGCTACTATGAGGGAACAGTGGCCAAAAAATGAAATAAAATGAAATAATCCACTCAGTGAACAGTCCATAGTTCCCACTTAAAAAAAAAGAACATTGCCCAATTGGGAAAAACCGGAGGAGCGTGTGCTCATGGAAGATGCTTCAAATGAGTATCACCATGGCATGGAATACTCAAAAGAACATGAGCTTTGGAACGCCAGAGCTCCCAGCCCCATTGCTTATGTTTGTGTAACCATAGACAACCTTCTCAACCTCTCTCTGAGTTTGTTTCTTCATTTGCAAAGTGGGCATAATCATATATTTTTATAGACTTGAAAGGGAATTAAAATGTTAAATTATCTAGGAAAGAGCCCAGAAACTAGTTGGTATTTAATAAATGGTCTGTATTGTTTACCCACAAAAGCTGAATAAACTAGAGAAGGATCTGGGCCAGACACTGGAATGTTCAAACATTTCACCAAGTATCATAAGGAATAGAAAATGACTTATACTGGGGATTCCCAGGGTGGGACATGACCCAAGGGAGTAAAGTAACAGGAAGACATATTTTCACTCAATATAAGCATGAACCATAAAATGATCAGAATGAATGGAAATTGGCAAGGATGGCATAGCAAAAGTAAAGGACATTCCATCCCTGAACATATTTTCAAGGATAGAGCAGATAAACACTTTCCAGTGGGCTATAAATACAGTCATGCACTGGGTCGGTGGCTAGACCAGAACACTTCTAAGACACCTGTAATGTCTAACATTTTATACTTTCATAATTCTCCATGGTCCAGGGCATTCCTGCTGAGGCCTCAATGTTCCCTGCTGTCAGATGCATCATTGCTGTCATTTTCCAAAGCGCAGAGGTGTCTGGGCTAAAATAAACTGAGGGGTGGAGGATAAAAATAACTAGATTTTAAAAATCTAATTCCAGAGCTAATGTGTATTATATAGGCAAACTCAGTGTTTCTCTTGGATAACAAAAATCTGTAGTTGTACCAGAGTGAACTATAACACAATTATATCTAAATGCACCAAATCTTTTCCTTTCCAGATTGTCTATAAAGATGGGCTTCTCTATGTGTATGCGTCAAATGAAGAGAGCCGAAGTCAGTGGCTGAAAGCATTACAAAAAGGTAAGTTTTTAAAAATGTCATCAAAGGGAGTCTCTGACTGAGCTCTTTCGAGGCTTAGTGGAGGAAAGATATGGCAATAAAAGGGCCTAACACCAATAGAGAAATCTGTTGATTTTCCTACCAACCTCAGAGAATGTGCTGCACTCATCCTTGTTTTGCATTCGCTTTGTTACCTAGAGGAAGCCTGGGCATCGTGTTCCCTTTCCTGCCCAGCACACAGCTGGCTATTGTGCCTTCCCCACAGCTAGGAGGAAGCCAGACCACCTGCTCTCCACCCACTGTGCTTGCCTTTATCAGAGCAAAGTCTAGATCCTCATAGGGCTCTCTCTTGGGTCCCGTAGCTACTGTACTTTGGGTATTTACAGAAAATTATGTCTAATACTTACTAATACTTACCATTTGCCAGCTACTGTGTCAAGTAGTTGGAAACATTTTCTTAGGTAATCCTCTCGACAACCCCATGGCAAGGGGTAATAATACTATTCTCCATTTTTCAGATAAGTGAAATTACACAGACATGGCAAACGTCACATACCTAATTATGGAGAACACATAATTCAATTACCCAAACCCAACTTTTTAAACAGTACAGTAGAAATGCCAGGCAAAACTGGGAATTTCATGAAACATTTATTTAGTGATTCTTAGGCTGCCCTGGTAACAACCTTTGACAGAAGAGAGAAAATTATTACTAATTTGGCACTATGACGTTTCTCCCCATGATATTTTTATTTTAAAGGTGGGTTATGGTGTGAGGACAATATTTAACTCAAACGAGTGACTCTGTTGGTGAAATTTCAGATATTAAGCTCCCAGATGGGGGAAGGTTTTACTTCATCTTAGATTCGGGCTCTTCTCACTACCCCTCAAATTACACCACTTAAGACAACCACCTACTCTACTTCAATGCAAATACGTCCTTTTTCACTCCTAGGGCTTAATTTTCCCTTTGTATGAAAGGGTTTAGCAACCTATTCTGTAGGAGAATCAAGCGGTCCAGGTAAGAGAAAAGCCTCCCTCTACCTGCCGCCAGCTTGTTGAAGTAAGAAGAGCATCCTTCTTAGAGTCAGACAAATCTGCGAACAAGTGCTGCTTTGCTGTGTCATCTATAAAACCATCTAACGTCTCTGGGTCTCAGTTTCCTGACCTGTAAAATGGGAGATCAGATTTCTTTTTTCCTAGAGCATTCACGAGCCAGAAACGGATGACTCATAAATACATTAAAGAGTCCGACACACAAACATGAACCACTCACTGTGTTATAGCGGGGCCTCCGGGAGGAGCTCGAAGATGCTGCTTCCCATTCAGTCTCCTTTGGGGGGATTTGCCAGGGGCAGTTGCTACGTAGACACCCCCTGTGTGCAGCTATTTGTCACGCACTAGGGTTCTGTGTGGGTCTTTCTGGAACTATATATGGTAGGCAGGTTTGGGTGGGCCCTGGGCAGCTCATGTGAAGGCTTATGGAACATAAAAGGAAAGCAGAGAGAGAAGCAGAAGTGAACCTCTTAGCCCCTCATAAGCTGCAGAGAGACCCTATCACTAAGGCTGCCGTGTGCATAGTAAGCCATTTGTATCATTTAATAATGCTTTGGGATGCAGGTAAAAAGAGACCAAACAGTTGCTGAAACAGATACATGTTTGTTCCTCTTCCATGGCCAGAGGTAAGCAAACCTAGGGCTGGCGCAGCAGCTCAATGAAGTCAGTAGGAACCCTGGCTCCTTCTAGATTCTGCTCTGCCACCCTTAAGAGGTTCCCAGAAAGGCTCTTGAGCTTTCCCAGAAGCCCCTCTGCAAACTTTTGTTCGTGTCTCGTTGGCCAGAACTGTGTCTCATGGCCATCTCTGTGTGCAAAGGAAGCTGGAACACAGGATATGGCTTTTCCAGCCTCTGTGCTGGAAGACAGCAAGAGAGAAGGTGAGTGAGATCAGCTACCGTGGCTCTGAATTCAGCTGACCAGATGCGAATAAACTGTATCCTTCTTTCCAAAAATCAAAACTGAAGGGGGGTTTGGCAGGGAAGCTGGCATCTGGGCGTTGGAATATAGTAGAAAAAGCTTGGGCCCGAGTCTCAAATACGCTATTGACTAGATTTGTGAATTTGAGCAAGTTACACCATCTCTCTGCACCTCAGTTTACCTGACTCTGTAAGAGCCATGATAACAGTAATAGCTCCCCCCAGGGTTGCCGAGTAGGTGAAATGAGATGGTGTGAGGGAAAATATGTAAATGTAAGGTCCTAGACACATATCAATACATGAGTTCCTCTTATTGTCATTATTAGATGGTGGGAGTGTTGCAATGTGGACTTTTGGACTTGGCTGCAAAACAATTAGTTCCCCAGGAAACCAAATCTATGTAATAGAAAATAATAGGAATCCTGGTACATGGAGACCAGGAGCTTATAGAGCAGGAAGGCAAGAAATGTGCCCAAGGAACCGCAATGACCATTTGGGACCAAGGTCAGAAACTAGTGTTTTGTAATCTTAACTTCTTTTGCTTTTTGTGACTTTTGTAATAATTTCCCATTAATATTTGGTAAAGTTTTTTTATGCCAGAGTTTTCAGCTAAGCTGAGCTGGGTTAAACTAAGGGAATGATATCATTAAAGCCCACTGTTCATTGAGCACCTACTCTGAGCCAAACACTGTGCTGGATGCTTTACATACATTGGCTCACCTCCTCCCAGTGACCCAGCAAAGTAGATATTATTATCCCCAAACACTTCCTTGAGTCATGGTTGTAAAGAAGGGGGTTTTTTTGTTTTTTTGGTTTTTGTTTTGTTTTGTTTTTTACTTTATATTAAAGTTTATTATTCCATTTGGAAAATCTACTGTACAGGGACAAACCCATTGGATTAAGCAGAGTTTTGCCAAAAGCAAAAGACTATCAACTCTTTGGAATATTCCTGATTCCAGCCCAGAGTCGGGCCACAGGACTTTGATCCCAGGAGTTCTCCTGGGATCAAAATAAGGAATCCTCAAGATGAATACAAAATCAAGAAGGAAAGAGTTTAAGTCACACGGAGAACCAGCCCTCCCTACCCGGAGAATCCTGTTGAACTGTTCTCTACTAAGACCTTGTAGGCTTCTATGCTGTATTTCGAGAGAGGTGAATTTGTTGCAGACACAATATTATACTCCAATATTAGAATTTCGTTTCTTTGGATTCAACATTGCCCTAGTCCCATGGTTTTTTTAAATATGCACATCTTTCTAGAAAAGTAGCCCCATAAACCATTTATTCCTTAGTGGAAACAGGTCAAAAGTCACGGAAGACCAAGAAGGGATGAGGAACTGTTCTAGCTCAGGAAAAACTAGATAACTAAATGCCCTGTGTGTTTCTAGACTGGATCCTCGATCAGAAAAAGTGAATGATTACAAAGGGTATTATTGGAATAACTGGAAAAGTTTTGAATACAAAATATATATTAAGTAATAGTATGGTATCAGTGTTAATTTTCTTGAATTTGATAATTGTATTACGGTTATGTAAGGAAATGTCCTTGTTAACGGAAGTTACATGCTCAAGTAGTGATGGATGACATTATTTAGGTCATGATATCTGTGACTTACTCTCAAATGGTTAAGCAAAATATAATAATGATAAAAAATTTCAATAATAATAATAATGTGTATGTACAGAGAGAAAACGAGATGAAACAAATGTGGCAAACAATTAAAAGTTGGTGACTGTGTGAAGGGTATATGGACATTCACTGCACTATTCTTGCAACTTTTCTGCACATTTGAAATGTTTCAAAATAAAGAGCAGAAGCGGGGGGAGTATATGTTTATTGGAAACTTCTTTTCTTCTTGCTAAGATCTAGTCCTACTCTAAAATCCTAACACCAAGCTGATGCGTATATGTAGTTTCTAGCAGTATTTTTTAAAGACTGATAGAAGTTATTGTGTTGTTCTTACTAAAACATGATTAGACTTTTCTTTTTGGCTTTGTAACTTCTGAGGGAAAGACTTACATCCTTTGGGAACCATTTGCCCTTAGGCTGGTTGCTAGCAAAATGAGGTTTTCATTGTTTTCTGATAACAGCACTTACTGAATGTGTTTCTTCTCTTGGGCCAACGTTTACTCATGCTGTGCTTTCTTCCTGCCTGCTCCCCAGAGATAAGGGGCAACCCCCATCTGCTGATCAAGTACCACAGTGGGTTCTTCGTGTGCGGAAAGTTCCTGTGCTGCCAGCAGAGCTGCAAAGCTGCCCCCGGATGTGCTCTCTGGGAAGCATGTAATGTGACCCCTCTGCTGGGCTGGACCCTGGGTGGACGATGCCCTTTAGGCAAACCTGGCAAATGCCAGAACACCTCGCCAGTTCAGGAAAACAAGATGTGCCAGATTGGTCAGCATCATGAATATCCAGCCTTGAGCATGATATCTAGCAAATGAAATCTAATTCCAGGGTCAACTGAGTCATGTTCCTTAAAATAATAACAATATGAACATCTGCCATTCGTTCATGTCATGAGAAATATTTTTAAACGGAAATCATAAATCAAGCAAGGAGCTGTTTATTTCCTCCCAAAATTCTTCCTGGTTGAAGATAAACTCCAGATGGGTAGAACGTGGTGAACATATCACCATGGTGCAAAAACTAACATCATAAACTTAAAAAACCAACATTCTTTTCAAAAATATGTCCAAGGATAAAATTTAAGTAACACTTTTAATCACCATATATACCAAAATGATGGATGGCCAAGTTTTCAAAGACATATTTAACGTGGTTTGCCATTCTGTACATGTCTGCTGATTTCTTAATAACATCACAGAAAGTAGCGTAGGGTTTGCTTTACATGCAATCGGATTCTACCCAGAGTTTTATTCCCAGGGAAATCTGCCTGACACTTTATCCAGGGACACAAAGCCCACTGAGTGGCTCTGAAGGGCTAATGGAGGGAAAGAATTATGCTGTTTTTTGCTTGTGCCCTACGGGGTCCTACTGTTATCACCAGGATACTTACATGAAGCAGTCATATATTTTAGAAGTGTATCATTGTTTAACAACATGAAGTTGTTGATAAATAAGAAGGAGAACTTATTTTGGTAACAGGCTTATTTTACCAGCCTGGACAAACTATGCTTGGACTATAATGACTTTAAAGAATTAAATGAGATCAGCTGCATGGTAACAACTTCAAGAACTGTAAAACAAGGATGAGAAATATTATTCAAATTCACCCTACAATAGTATTGACCCCCGACAATCGTGTTAATGTTACTATGGGTAATTTTACAACAAAACCAGTGACTAGGGCTTCCCTGGTGGCGCAGTGGTTAAGAGTCCACCTGCCGACGCAGGGGACACGGGTTCGTGCCCCGGTCTGGGAAGACCCCACATGCCGCGGAGCGGCTGGGCCCGTGAGCCTTGGCCGCTGAGCCTGCGCGTCCGGAGCCTGTGCTCTGCAACGGGAGAGGCCACACAGTGAGAGGCCCGCATACCACACACACACACACACACAAAAATCAGTGACTAAATATTCATTGTATTTCCCATCTCAATTAAACTATACAATGAATATTTATTCATCTTAATTAGATCACATTGCCCTTTATACTCATGAATTGTAATGATTTAATTAACTATACAGAATGGACTGTGCATGGATCTTCCCTCCAGTGTGAAGGGCCAGAGAGTAATGTCTCCTTACAGCATTAATCATTTACCCCAATGATTCTGTCTATGGTCAGCATTATTACTCAGCAGGCCAGATTCCAGCTCTGACTCTACCCTAACTCCCTGGTAAAGAGCAGGAAAACAGGCGAGAGAGAGCACTGCCTTGGGATTATCTTCCTGGGCCCTGTCTGGATGGCACCTGCCATGTGTCCTGGGTGCCAAAGGCTCTCTGCCGGCCTCTGAAGAAAACTACAGAACGTAGTAGAGGTGTCGTGGCTTGCAGACAGCTGTGATATTGTCTGTCTGCCTAAGTGTCACTTCTTCCCTCGGCCTCCTCCTCTGCTGAGCTACAAGGCAGCCCGCAGGCACATCTACTAGGAAGGGAACAGCTGGGCATCTTTGCTTCCTTCTGTTTCCAAAATGTCATGGACCATCCTCTGTCCAAGTATATATGGCCTACAAATAAGTTGACCATACATCCCAATTTGTTTGGGACAATCCAGCCTGCAGCTGGGGACCTAGCATAATTATTAAAAGCCTACCCATCACTGTCAGAAATGTTCCAGCTGAGTCAATAAACCATATGGCGACCCCACTTATAAGACATACAATGGCTTCACCCTCACAACCTGGATGTCTATCTACATGTGTGAGTAGAAAGAAAAACCAACAAGTATCCTAACAACGGGGTGGTGGGGGGAAGCATAGGACAAGTTTGTTCACTTATAAATCAGCTATTTCTATGCATCTTGTATGAGCTGATCAAAGAAGAATCAGACATGGATTCTGAATCCTAGGCTCGTAGATACTACCCAATGAGATTAGATATCTGTTACTCAGAGACGAGGTAGAAATGTGGTATAAAGTAACAGTTTATAGAATTTAGAGGACCTTGAATTTCTTATCTACTTGGGAAGATACTGATAATCAATGGTGAAGTGGTATCTGAGTTGGGTATTATACAGGAAAGCAACAGAATCACTCCAGATGTTCTAAGTTCATGTAATCTGGAGTATTGCTCACACAATCTAGTTCACTCTTTTGATTCATAACATTGGGTGTTTTGCTTTGTTTTATTTAAAGTTTTTTCTGCTATTACTTGGTTTTACTCTTCAGATGCTGATCTGCACATTGAACCCAAAGAAGAAAAACACAGAGTTCCCATCTTCCCAGACAGAGTGGTAAGTCAACATTTCCATTTTTTTCATAGTCAGGATATATTAAATAAACCAAGAGTTGCCAAATTCAAGACTGGAATACATGGGCTTCATTCAGAATGCCCAGCAAAGAGAGAGAAGACGTGACCTATCGCCAACAGCCACGGCAGTAGCAAATAATAAATTCAAACAAAGAACCATTTTATGTTTTTTTTGCATTTAACGACTAGGCCTTTTTCTAACCTGTAAACACAAAAAATGATGTATGTGGGAGAAGCCCTTAAGATGGCATCACATATAACAGGCAGTTATTATTGG
Organism: Neophocaena asiaeorientalis asiaeorientalis; assembly: GCF_003031525.2. NCBI lineage: Eukaryota > Metazoa > Chordata > Mammalia > Artiodactyla > Phocoenidae > Neophocaena > Neophocaena asiaeorientalis. The sequence continues at coordinate 137,677 of NW_020173141.1, read as the reverse complement.
CTGACATTCCTCCCTCACCACCAGCATGGCTAAGTCTGCCTCGTGTACGTATCCTGGCAAAGGAATGGGACCCCATAGGGCACAAGCAGAATATAATTCTTTCCCTCCATTATCCCTTCAGAGCCACTTGGTGGGCTTTCTTCTCTGTCCCTGAGGTATGTCATTACCTCAGATGACATAAAACTTCCCAATTACTAGTAGTCATGAGAACAGCCTCTAAAGTGACCCATCCAATGTTATAATCCCATGACTCGAAACGTCATTTCAAGTTAAAACATGCCCCCCTTCCCTTGGCTCAAGTCTGCATTCAGAGGGCAGCCTGCTTTGGGGGAGAGGTCAGGGAGAGGCTGAGATTTCTGACGCTTTCAGGATTGAGGCCCAGGAAGACAGGGTATAATGAAAAAGAGACAGTCATACGTGGCCACTCCCATCATGATTTGGTAGTGGCGGCTTCTGGGTGAGACAGTTTTCCAATGCTGATTCTTTATCATACAGGACACTTCCGTGGATTTCCCCCTGGGGTGGAGTTTTATGACAGAGCAAATGTCTTGACCCTTAGCTCTTTGGTTTCTAGCCCTCAAACTTTCTACTGGGTCCATTCACTCATCTAGGGCAGAGTTCCTTTCAAGATGGCTCCCAGCCAACCCTCACTCAAGGGTGGAGTTGGCCTACAGGAAAACAAACAAAACCTTGATTGCTCTGCTTAGTAAAACTGTATGTGGCTCACACTCCCTGCTTTTAGGCTTCCCAGGTAGGTGTCAGCCTCCTCAAATGCCAGGAGACACATAAAATGGCCTCCCTGTGGTTTTCTGGAAGCTCACCTGAAAGTAAGGGAGCATCTCCATCCACCCATCAGCTCTGTGGTGCCTTGGGTACTTATTTTCACCTACACACATTCACACGTACTTACCTCTCTATTTCTATCTAAGTAAAAACCATATAACTTTTGTAAACCAACATGAAGGACATAAAGAAATCCATTATTGTCATAGGTTGAATTTTTGTCTCCCCAGATTCATGTCCACCCAAAACCTCAGAATGTGACCTCATTTGTAAAGAGGGTCTTTGCAGATATAATTAGTTAAGGATCAAGATGAGATCATACTGGATTAGGATAGATCATAAATTCAATGACTGATGTCCTTATAAGAAGATGAGGGGACACAGAGAGATACACAGAGAAGGAGGCCATTTAAAGACCTAAGCAGAGATTGGACTTATGATGCCACAAGCCAAGAATGCCTAGAACCACCAGAAGCTGGAAGAGGCAAGCAAAGATCCTCCCCCACAGCCTTTAAGTGAAACCTTGATTTTGGACTTTTGACCTCCAGAGCTGTGAGAGAATAAATTTCTGTTGTCCTCAACCACCAGATGTGTAGTAATTTGTTATGGCAGCCCTAGGAAACTGATGGAATTTTTAAGGTTTGGGAGTTTTAGTCTGTTATCAGTGATATTGCTTTTTTTTGGTTTGGATACATGCTCCAGCCCTGAAGCTTGAAAATTATGGCCCTGTAAAACACCTAAGAGCAATGTCCAGAATAAGCAAAGGTCAATTAGTGGTTACCTAGGGGCAGGATGGGAACGGGGACTAACTAGAAATGGGCCCGAGAGATCTTACAGCCGTGATGGAAAGATGTAAGACTGGACTGTGGTGATGACTGCTCAACCTTACAAAGGGTGAATTTTATAGTATGTGGTATGTAAATTATACACTAATAAAGTTTATTTTAAACAAATCTAAGAGCAGAGGATAATTTAGGAGCCCAATCTCCTCCCTTCCTTCCGATTTTTTAAAATTTAAGAGCTAATATACTTTGGTTGTTAGTCCCCAGTTCATGCATCTGCGCCTCACTGTGATGTACTAAAATCTCTTATCCTCCAAAGCTGAAGATTCCTCGAGCAGTTCCTATTCCCAAGATGGATGAACCATCTTCAAGCACCGCTCCAGCTCAGTATGACAGTGACTCCAAGAAAAACTGTGGCTCCCAGTCAAACGTCAACATGCCGTTTATGCCAAGAGAAGACTGCCCTGACTGGTGGCAAGTAAGAGGACTGAAAAGGTAAACCCCAGCTTTCAGTCTGGCTGTGCGGCGCACAGAGTGGACACTGCCCCACTGCCTTGGAGCTGAGCCTCGACTCGGTCCACACAGGCCTCAGCTGAGATAGAGATGCCCTCTGAGAAAATGTTCGGTGCCTGAGCCGGAAGCCTGGGTAGCGGTGGCCCTGCTGAGACTCAGCAGCACAGACTTTCCATGTAGATGATCATGTCTAATGATCTAAGTAATACTCGAGCATTTTATTCCCTTTCCCTTCTCTCCCCTCCACCTCCAAATAACCCCGTGTTCCAGAACACCAAATCTTTAAACTATATCCTCTGTCTGAGAGAGCTTAGAGTGGGTCACTTTTTAATGCACTTCGGCATCACTGGCCAAATGACTAGTCAATCAGGTGAGGCCACGGCTGCCTTCTCAGGATGTACACCTTCGCCCACACAGTCTTCTTTGCCAGTTCCTCTTTTCACTTAACATCTGGGACATTTTTCCCATTTGAACACATGAGAACATACTAAATTTTTAATTTTTTAAAGTTTTAATTGTGGTAAAACGTAATGTAAAATTTACCACCTTAGTCATTTTGCAGTTGTAGAGTTCAGTGGTGCCCATTACATTCCCAGTGCTGTGCAACCTGCCTGATTACTTTGAATGTCTGTATAGTATTCCCCCATGTGGATAAACCTAAGCGATGCACAATTGATGGATACTCTCCACGTGCTCTTAAAAACCACAAAAAGGCTAAATAAATCGCTTAGCTTTTTTTTTTTCGCTTAGCATTTTTAAATAAGAGTTTTCTTATGAAGAACTGAAGGGAAAAAGCTATGTTCGCGAGCAAGGCTGTTTGGGAAGCTGGGGAAGGAGGCATTGCTGTGCTGGGGCTTCTCCAGGCACTCACTGAAGTGTGGTTTTGAAAAAGACCTTGGGCTGTGAAGGCAAACAGGAAGTAGGTCCTACATTCCAAATAACACAGCCTTTGGACTTGGAGAAGTCAGTACTTCCCCATGCTCCGCTTTGCACCCCAAATGAGAGAGATAAAATGATGGGTGGCAGAGGATGAAGAGAATCCTGCAGATCCATCTGTGTCCACATGGAGTTAAATCGTTTGGTATTTTCAGGACTTTCCTTTGCAATCATAACAGCAAAGAGGAAAATAACTTATTTTAAAATATATCAGCAACAGAATGCTTGCATACATACAAGAAAATCAGGGCAAACCCAGTCAAGATGATTTATTAATCCAAGTTTTCTATTGTTTGGGGTTATTATGAGCCATTATTAAAAATTCTCTTTTCTTTAGGCATCCTGTCAAACTACTGCTTTTTAGTGGAGTCCCTGCAAGGATGAAAATGTGAAAATGCCTCATTAGCTTCCATTTCCAAACCAAGTGACATATATGGGTCAAACTGTTAAAGCTGAAACATATCTAACAAAACTACTTTTGTCATTTAACATTTATAAATAAACATCAATTTATGAAATGTATCCCTCTTTTTTGTAGCAGTGAAGATTTGGCATGCAGTAACCAAAGGGAAAGAAATGTTGTAGATCACAGCACCCTAAAGATGTCATGGTAAATCAAATTCAGATATTCTTTTACACCCAGGATTTCTTCCTTTTGCAGGAAAACTAACCACATTTGTGATAATTTTGCAACTAGCCTTTACTTTTTAAGGTAAATATAAAACAAATCCAGGTAGTTTGCTTCTCTGAACCCCGAAGGTGGTCTGAGTTGATGGCTTCTGGGTCACGCTGAAATTTCCTACCCATGGTTCATGATATACACTGGTGTTCTCATGAACACGGACACACCAGGCTCAGGCATCTCTAGCAGGAGGGAAAACAACGAAGAGCTGAGTAACTCTTCTCTGAGAATAGCTCTATACACAACCAAGATTTTCTCTAGCTTTGTATCACGGCTCTCCCAGAAGCATCCTCATTTATTTCACGAGCCCGCTCTTCTGACAGAGTCAAAGAAATCTACATTCCTGGGGGCCTTCTGTATCAAGGAGCCAATTTCTCATGAAACTGGGCATGAGCTCAACTTTTAAGCAATTCTCTCTTCACTTTGCTGACACCTTCCCAAGTGCAAAAAAGGGAAAGCTAACAGTCCAAATTTTATTCACATGGATGAAAGCAGGGTGGGATTTGATATGGCACTGTGAGGCACTTGGATTATTTCTTGGTGGTTTTTTTTTTTTTTTTTGGTATTCATGTCATTCCCTCTCTTCTTAAGGGGATCCCCTGAGTCAAGTTCATCTGAAGAAGAGGAAAACCTTGATGACTATGAGTGAGTTTTGAAAGTCCTCTGTGTTTCTCTAAAACTAGACATAGATGTTTCTATTGTTTTCTCCCCCTAAGGTTACAAGCAGATGGTTCAAACTTGCTCAGGAGGCTGTATTTACATGGAGACACTCATGTGAGGTTCTGGGCCATGTATCTGGAGGATGGGTGACAATGAACTGGGTTGTTACTAATGAAAGTATTTTTCCCCAGTCTGGATGATCTAAACCAGCTGCATATATTCCTGGGATCTATCACATACCTGGCCTCCTCTTCATTTCGCTCTGACTTCATAGATACAGCCCATGACATTTCTGCTGATTATTTCTTCCCTGGAGGCCCCTTGCCAGGATGATGTTTGAAGGCTCTTATTAGTGTTGAGTCCAATTGTGAAGTTAGTTACGATGCAGTAATTTTACAAGGTAGCACAACCAAGCCTTGAATATCACAGCATTTATGTTGAGAGATTCCTATTCCTAGAGTGACCTTATCATTGAACATCCAAACTAGGACACTTTAGAAAGAGTGCACTGCTCAATGTTACATCTGGACATCAGGCATAAACTGGACTCCTCTGGGCAAATAAGAATGCGTGATCGCCCCAATTATACTGAGACAGGGTGGTCTTAAGTGGTTGTTAAGGTCCTTTCCAAAATCTAAGACTCTATCATTCGACAACAAATAGGGACAAAATAATCGTCTCCTGGACTTAAAGTCTGGCATTAAGGAGAGGTGGGAGTAATGGCACAGTGCATCTCTCAGACACCTGCTACCCAACAGCGACCAATTCAGTTGGACACTAGGATAACACATATTTCTAGTTCTGGTTTTGTATGAGTGCTGTTATTGATTCATTGGCTACGAGTGCAGTGAGAGCATTTACAAAGTACATGTCACTCTTCACCACCTTCTAGTTCCCCTTTAACTGTAGCTTCTTCCCCAGCATCTACCCTCTGGAAAACAACTACTGGAATCATTCAAACTAAGATAACAATGACTGAGATACAAAATGTAAAACCGACAGCTAGTGGGAAGCAGCCGCATAGCCCAGGGAGTTCAGCTCGGTGCTTTGTAACCACCTAGAGGGGTGGGATAGGGAGGGTGGG
>NW_020173141.1:107544-129988 GCF_003031525.2 Neophocaena asiaeorientalis asiaeorientalis | reverse complement strand
TTTTTGGTATTCATGTCATTCCCTCTCTTCTTAAGGGGATCCCCTGAGTCAAGTTCATCTGAAGAAGAGGAAAACCTTGATGACTATGAGTGAGTTTTGAAAGTCCTCTGTGTTTCTCTAAAACTAGACATAGATGTTTCTATTGTTTTCTCCCCCTAAGGTTACAAGCAGATGGTTCAAACTTGCTCAGGAGGCTGTATTTACATGGAGACACTCATGTGAGGTTCTGGGCCATGTATCTGGAGGATGGGTGACAATGAACTGGGTTGTTACTAATGAAAGTATTTTTCCCCAGTCTGGATGATCTAAACCAGCTGCATATATTCCTGGGATCTATCACATACCTGGCCTCCTCTTCATTTCGCTCTGACTTCATAGATACAGCCCATGACATTTCTGCTGATTATTTCTTCCCTGGAGGCCCCTTGCCAGGATGATGTTTGAAGGCTCTTATTAGTGTTGAGTCCAATTGTGAAGTTAGTTACGATGCAGTAATTTTACAAGGTAGCACAACCAAGCCTTGAATATCACAGCATTTATGTTGAGAGATTCCTATTCCTAGAGTGACCTTATCATTGAACATCCAAACTAGGACACTTTAGAAAGAGTGCACTGCTCAATGTTACATCTGGACATCAGGCATAAACTGGACTCCTCTGGGCAAATAAGAATGCGTGATCGCCCCAATTATACTGAGACAGGGTGGTCTTAAGTGGTTGTTAAGGTCCTTTCCAAAATCTAAGACTCTATCATTCGACAACAAATAGGGACAAAATAATCGTCTCCTGGACTTAAAGTCTGGCATTAAGGAGAGGTGGGAGTAATGGCACAGTGCATCTCTCAGACACCTGCTACCCAACAGCGACCAATTCAGTTGGACACTAGGATAACACATATTTCTAGTTCTGGTTTTGTATGAGTGCTGTTATTGATTCATTGGCTACGAGTGCAGTGAGAGCATTTACAAAGTACATGTCACTCTTCACCACCTTCTAGTTCCCCTTTAACTGTAGCTTCTTCCCCAGCATCTACCCTCTGGAAAACAACTACTGGAATCATTCAAACTAAGATAACAATGACTGAGATACAAAATGTAAAACCGACAGCTAGTGGGAAGCAGCCGCATAGCCCAGGGAGATCAGCTCGGTGCTTTGTAACCACCTAGAGGGGTGGGATAGGGAGGGTGGGAGGGAGGGAGACGCAAGAGGGAAGAGATATGGGAACATATGTATATGTATAACTGATTCACTTTGTTATAAAGCAGAAACTAACACACCACTGTAAAGCAACTATACTCCAATAAAGATGTTAAAAAGAAAAATGACTGAGAAATGCTAGTACAAAAATTATTCAAAGATATTTATAGTTTAACAGGTGACAAAGACTTAAACCAAAGGGAGAGAACCTCTAATCATGGATTTTAGTCTTTCGCATTTAGATGAATTGGAAGGCTTTCTTTGACTTGGAAAGCCCAGATCTGACCAGATAGACAGTCTCTATCTCCATCATTTCTAGATTCCAATGGGGTGTGAGAGGCATGCATTGGGGAGATGATCAGGAAAGACATGCAGGCCCCACCCCAGAATCATAACTGGGTGGTGGAGACTTAGGACTCTGAGTTTCTAACAGCTCCTCAAGTGATCCTCTTGAACAGCCAGGTTTGGAAAACCCTGATCTGGGTCAATGCCTCATCTTACAGGTGAGAAACTTAAGTGACAAGTTATGCAATTAAAACCTATTAATTCTCAAAATGGAATTCCTTTCTATTGCAGCTGGTTTGCAGGTAACATCTCCAGGTCACAATCTGAGCAGTTACTGAGACAAAAGGTAAGTAGTCTAGTCTTTAAAATAGCCTCTAAGAATGCCTTTCTATTGCTGGGCGTGGAGGGTAATGCACTGCTCACAGAAACCTTACTGCTAATTATACAGCCAAGACACCATAGTGTTCACTGTCCACCCTGTGGGTTACCAGGCCCTTCACATCTAGCCACGTCCTCTAAGCCCAGTGCTCTATAATAAACCACTCCAAAATTTAGTGGCTTGAAACAACAAGCTTTATGATTCTTCACCGTTCTGCGAGTCAGCTGGGCCAGCAGTTCCGCAGGTTTTGCTTAGGGTCACTCATGTGGCTGCATTTAGCTGGTGGACTGACTAAGGGTGGGGTTAGCTGGGGTAGTCAACCAGGGTGCCATATTCCATCTGCATGTGGCTAACTTGGGCTTCCACACGGCATGGTCATCTCAAGGCAGTGGTTGAAGAGGCCAAGCCCCACAGTTCAGTGCAAGCAATTACAGAGTCTCAGCTTTTGTCATGTCTGCTAATGTCCCACTGGCCAAAGCAAATCACCTGGGCCAGCCCAAAGTCGATGTGGGAGGGGACTACACAGGGCAGGAATACACAGAGAGATGATTTACTGGGGGCCATCTGTACCTCATACTTTAAGCCTGTCACTAAAACCATTAGCACCTAAACCAGAGTACAGCAGATGTAATGGGGAATAAATCTATCGGATTTTCTTACTAATTGGTAATGGACTTACCGACTGCAAACTCTTTTGACCTACAAAAGTGACACTTTGCTATAGTTCAACCTATACGACACACGCCAATTATTTCTTGGAGGGGCCCTAGTGAGAACATGGTGGCCACTACCTAACTCGCTATTTCATGACATGCACAGTTTAATATCCACTTTGTCTAAGTCTGCTTAGAATCAGCACATTACAAAAGACAAGTTGAGCATACATTTAATAAATGATTTGTTCTGCATCTTTGGTTTTCTAAAACCTTCCAAGGGCATGATATGGTGATATGTGGTTTTAAATTTTATTTCTGAAAGATGAAAACGTTAGGCTTGCACAAACACAAAACGGGGAAAATTATCAGAGAAGGTTAAAAATTAACTGGAGAGGAAGAGTTGAAGCACACAGGGTAGATCTATAAAGACACTGAGTGAGAGAAGGAGGAAAGCTAAACCAGGGGTCCCTTCTGTGCCAACTGGTGAGTAATCTGTGCCATCAATGTCTAAAGTGGATCTAAAAGATCTACTTTCCGACCACCTACCAGGGCAAATCGTTTTCAAGAATAACGAAAATGTTTTCTGTCCCTTCCACACTCTCCTTCCTATTTAGGGAAAAGAAGGAGCATTTATGGTTAGAAATTCCAGCCAGGCGGGAATGTACACAGTGTCCTTGTTTAGTAAGGCTATGAAGTAAGTATGATGCGGACTTCTTTCATCTTCTTGTGTATGTTCTTTGAATATGCTGGTCATTCAGTCACATTTGGGGATAAGATCCCATCTTTAAGCTCTGGAATTTGGGATCAAAGTATTTCTGTGGAATGTGACCATTCGTAGTTGCCTTCCCCCGCCCCACCCCGTACTATCAAGAGGCTGCTTTCTGGGCGATTCTCTCCTGCCCATCCCAGACCGCAGCAGAGCGCCCAGTGCATGGCGAGCCTTTAACATTTGTTAAAGGCATCCTGCGTTATTCCCCCTTGATTCATCCTAAGCCTAGAAAGAGAAAAGTAATAGCAATGGTTCCTGTACACTCTTGGCCCTAGCCACCTGCTGAGCTGAGAAACCTAGCCCAGTGTCTGGTTCTTAGTAAGTCTTTCCAGTGGGAGCAGGAGGTTGAATCAGTGTAGCTGTGTTCCCTGGATGGCTTCTTTCTGGGGTGCTGTCCTGTTGGTGTGGTTAAGAGTTCTGGTGTTAAGCTGCACCTCTGAGTCCAAATCCTGACTCTGCCATTTCAAAACCTTATGACACTAGGCAAGTTTCTTAACTTCTGTGCCTCAACTTCCTCATCTGAAAAGTGGACATAATAACCATTATGTTCTACGGATGAAGTGGGTTAATTCACAAATTGGATCAGAACAGTGCCTGACACATAGCACACACTTAATAAAGTAACAGTAATCACTAGCATTGTTGTTGCTGGGAAACAGTAATTCTACCTGCCCCCCTCCCCCGCACGCTTAGGTATATAAGGCCCCACGGTTACCTCAGGCAAGTCACCCTCACCAACATTAGGGTCCCCCTCCAGAGTCTTACAAGCCACTTTCCCATTGGTTGTTAGCCTTTTTGTTCCTTCTAAACATCCCGTGGAGCAAACAGGAAAGCTGTTTTTATTTACACCGTTTTACATATGAGAGGACTGAGGTTCAAAGACAGCTTTTCTTTTTTCTTTTTTTAACATCTCTATTGGAGTATAATTGCTTTACAATGGTGTGTTAGTTTCTGCTGTATAACAAAGTGAATCAGCTGTACATATACATATATCCCCATATCTCTTCTCTCTTACGTCTCCCTCCCACCCTCCCTATCCCACCCTCTAGGTGGTCACAAAGCACCGAGCTGATCTCCCTGTGCTATGCGGCTGCTTCCCACTAGCTATTTTACATTTGGTAGAGTATATATGTCCATGCCACTCTCAAAGAGAGCTTATAAAGACCACCCTCAAAACTAATAAATGACAGACTTGAAGCCAGGCCTTCAACAGCCAAGTTCATGTTCCCTCAATCATATCCCTGTGTCTGTGCTGAAACCACCCAATGTTTTGGAATGAGAATCTGGTCAAATCTCGATTAGGGCCATTTGAAAAAAAAAGTCTATGTGTGCGACCCCTTTTTTAATGCTTGGATTGAACGACCTTGAATGACTGAAGGGCCTTGGTGGTTTCTCCATGTGCCCTGCCTTGTGGTGCATATATGTATTTTTTAAATAATTAAGTGATGAAAAAGTTATTTTATTTCGGGAATTTTTTTTACAGAGTATCTACCTCCAATTTGAGATAACAGCATGTACCATGAGCATTCACATGGCATTTTCCAGTGCCAGAAGCCACATCCCCGGTGCACCTCGTGTACTAGCTTGCAAACTTGGATGCTGACTAAAGCCAACCCAGTAAGAAGGGGGAGAAGGCTTGGTTCACTGAATATCAAAAGCTCTATGGCCCTCAGGGCCTCCAGTTTCAGCCAAACCTGATGTCAGAAGTCCTCTTAGTTAAGCTTCTTGACACCAGATTCATTTTTGAAGGTGGCTACATAGAAAAAAAAAAAATCAGCAAATAGATGAGGAATCAAATGAAAAGAATCCCAATGAAAGACTACAGAAGCCTTCTTTAATGAAACACCATCATTCGGCTGGAGTGAATGTGATGCTCAGACGAAGAGCCAATGAGCCATATGCAACAAGAAAGCATCCTTTCTCCTTTTTATAACTGTAATCCTAACGAGGCTGACATTACAGCAACAAGAATATATTAACAGTTTCTTATGTGCCAAGCATAGTGCAACTGATATATACATACTCTCATCTGAGCTTTACAACAACTGGATGAGGTAGCTAGCCAGCGACAGAAACGTACTCAAAGCCCAGTTCTTGACCGCTACGCTAGACTCTAACATCTAAGACAGGCATATCATTCCTGGTTAGCCTAAATCAACGTGCATCAATTCACCACTATTTTCTACAAGTAGGGCAACAGAAAAAAAAAAAAAAAGTTTTATGGGAAAAAGGCACAAGTTCGCATGAGGAATTTCAGGCTATTCCCACCAACTCTAACCTGTACACTCCACTCCCAAAAGGGCTTCCCATCCACAGCCTAATGACCTTTGCCTCCCACCTTTTAATCTCCATTACTATCCTAAAAGAGAATCAATGTTCAGAATAATGATCCTGAAAACTGCAGGGCTCTCAATCACCAAAGGAAGATGCCGGCTTTATACTTACTAAAGGAAGAACGGTACAGAAAGGGGGAATTTTATTATAGATGAATTCTGTATGAGCACAAAAGATCCACTGAGTTCAGAGAGGAGCCCTCTTCCATACTTATGGATTATCGTGGACACCTCCAGAAAAACACTAGACGTCAAGACTCAGAAGCCACCTCTGACTTCCCTTTCTAAACTTTGCAAATGCACATAAAATAATGATTTAACCATTATGTAATCAAGCTTCACTTGTTTATTAAAAACATTCTAACATTCTTTCTTCCTTACTAGTGATAAAAAAGGAACCATCAAACATTACCATGTGCATACAAATGCCGAGAACAAATTGTACCTGGCAGAAAACTACTGTTTTGATTCCATTCCAAAGCTTATTCACTATCATCAACACAATTCAGCAGGTAACTTGTTTCAGTTTTTCTTTTATGGGTCCTTGTTGATAAATATAAATTTTCTTGGATATTACTGACCCTCCTAATACTCTTTTTTTTAAATTGAAGTATAGTTGATTTACAATGTTTTAGGTGTACAGCAAAGTGATTCAGATGTATATAATATATCTATACTCTTTTTCAGATTCTTTTCCATTATAGGTTATTACAAGATATTGAGTGTAGTTCCCTGTGCTGTACAGTAGGTCCTTGTTGTTTATCATTTTATATACAGTAGTGTGTGTATCTGTTCATCCCAAACTCCTGATTTATCCCTCCCCCCACTCCTAATACTCTTAATTATATAAGGAATCATGAAAGTAGGGGAAAAATGCTCTCAAGCCCTATGACTGTTGAGATTTTTAACCTACACTTCCTGGAATATAACATTATACACTCTATAATGCCAGGAAAAATGAAGTTGAGTGAGTTCAGTGACTTAGAAGTAGAGATTCTCTTTATAAAAATATTTGCAGTTGTTTTCTGCCTACAGAAGTAAGATGACTGCAAAATTCAAGCAATATAGAAATGTGCATCATCGGAGAGATAAGCTTCATGGACAAGCTGGTGTCTATTTTGACAGAATGTTTTTCTATGCTGACACTAACATTTATTATTCATTATATATATGCATATATATAATATATATGTATGTACACACATTATATGTTTACAGATATGAGATCATTCTATACATACTACTTTTCAGCCTGCTTTCTTTACTCTGCATGTCTTAGAAGTCTTTCCATGCACTTGTGTATAGCTCACTCTGATCTGTTTAATGGAAATCTATTGTAGAATTACTCCGTAATTCATTCACCGAACCGTATACTGATCAGCAGTTGGATCATGTACAATATTTTCACATAACAATGGCTGTTTCATGCAAACATAGCTCTGTGTACCTGTATGAGTGTCTCTGTAGCCAAATTCCCTAAAAGTGGAATTTGAGATAATGGTTAAGAATGTTTAAAATTCAGACACTGTCAAATGCTATTCAGAAATGTACGCTCCCACTAACAGCAACACTTCATCCTCACTGACCCTGGGTGCTATCACCCTTTTTAAATTTTGCCTAATTGACTGATACAAATAGTATAAAATAATATAAAAATATATAGAAATCCCTTGTAATGGAAGTATTAACTAACCTTATTGTGGCAATCATTTTACACTGTATACATGTATCAAATCATCACAGTTGTACACCTTAAGAGTTACCTATGTTATATGTCAATAAAATCTCAATAAACCTAAAAAAAATGAAATTTAAAAATCCACTCTAAATGTCTTATCTAGACTAGTTCCACTTACAGGCAGTGACTGGATGAATTTCCAACAGTTAGTAAAAGTAAGCTGTGGGATCAGCATCAAACTTGTGCAACTCTACCTGACCTGATCACAGGCGCGCGGGTGAATTGCTCTTACTCCTGGTGTTGATTTTGGTTTTTATTTGTATTTTTCCATGGTCCCAATTCCTTCAATTGTGTATTTTAACATGTAGCACCTGAAAAATACACCTTGGAAAAGGTATTGTATAAATAGATGTCTCCAAGTGGAATGATTCCACTCCAGAGGATACACAAGAAATTCCCCAGAGGATGGGAAGAAAATACTAAAATGTTTATTTAGATTTGTTTCTAAAATCTAATTCTCTTGAGTTTTCTATTTGTGAGTATATTTTATGATTCATATATTGTATCAACACAGCAGCAATTATATATACACGTATTTTGGAGGAGTATGTTAATTTTTTTTTTTTTTTGCTAATTAAAGGTGCAGGGTTTACAAGAGACCACTCATGTAAAAACTAGATAAGTAATAGAGAAAAAAGGAAGGAGAGAAATGAAACATGTGTGAGAGCTCCCAGGACTTGGAAAACATCACACATTTAAAGCAAGAAACATACATTTTTTTAAATGAGTTATTTTGAACCACTATAAATACTGTGACTATTTTAACCCAGCTTTACCATAACTCCATGTAAACAATTAAAATGACTTGACCGTTAAATGCAATTTAAGAATAAGCTCATTTTAAATTTTTTTTATTTTTATTTTTACGGTATGTGGGCCTCTCACTGTTGGGGCCTCTCCCGCTGCGGAGCACAGGCTCCGGACGCGCAGCCCCAGCGGCCATGGCTCACACGCCCAGCCGCTCCGTGGCATGTGGGATCCTCCCGGACCGGGGCACAAACCCGTGTCCCCTGCATCGGCAGGTGGACTCTCAACCACTGCGCCATCAGGGAAGCCCAAGCTCATTTAAAAAAAAAAAAAAAAATTCAAGTGGTTTACTTATCTTGTACCCTTGTGTACTGTTTGGATTTGTTTTTTTTAACCAAATGTATGTGCTGTGTGTATAATACTTAAATATGGGACTATAAAAAGATAGCAAAATACCTGAATAGCCATTTTTCCAAAGAGGATATACAGATGGCCAAAAGACATATGAAAAGAGGATATACAGATGGCCAAAAGACATGAAAAGATGCTCAAGATCAGTACTCATCAGAGAAATACAAATCCAAACCACAGTGAGCTATCACCTCACCCTGTCAGAACAGCTACCATCAAAAAGTCCACAAATAACAAATGTTAATGAGGATGTGCAAAAAAGGGAACCCTAGTACGCTATTGGTGGGAATGTAAATTGGTGCAGCCACTATGGAAAACAGCATGGAGGTTCCTCAAAAAACTCAACATAGCACTGCCGTATGACCCAGCAATCCCACTCCTGGGTATATATCTGAAGAAAATGAAAACACTAATTTGAAAAGATATATGCACCCCATGTTCACAGCAGCATTATCTACAATAGCCAAGATATGGAAACAACCTAAGTGTCCATCAACAGATGAACAGATAAAGAAGATGTGGTGTATATATACAATGGAATACTACTCGACCATAAAAAAGAATGAAATTCTGCCATTTGTAACAACTGGGTAGACCTAGGGGGTTTATGTTTAGTGAAATAAGTCAGTGAAATGAGACTTATATGTGGAATCTAAAAAATAAAACGAATGAATACAACTAAACAGAAACATACTCGCAGATAAAGAGAACAAATTAGTGGCTACCAGTGGGGAGAGGGAAGGCGGGAGGGACAAGGTAGAGACAGGGGATTAAGAGATACAAACTACTATATCTAAAATAAATAAGCAACAAGTATATATTGTACAGCACAGGGGAAAAGAGCCATTATTTTGTGATAACTTTAAGTGGAGTATAATCTATAAAAATATTGAATCACTGTGCTGTACACCTGAAACTAATAAAATACTGTAAATCAACTATACTTCAATTTAAAAAAATAGTTGATGGCTAGCTACAAATGCAATAAAATAATTAAAACAAGAAAAGCTAGCAAAATAAAAATGAGAAACTTTTTAAAATAAAAGATTCCATCAAGCAACTAACTTTGATGAGATTTTTTAAAAATCACACAAAGTATTGATAGCTTTTACTCTTTGAATTTTTGCTTTACATAGAACTAGTTAGTCAAGTCAAGCAAATTAATGTAACTACAGGATGAATATGGTTAGAATGGAGTCTCTCTCTGCATAACAACATCATGAACTCTGTGCTTTTTCAGCTGCTCTAGAGAGAGCATAAGCAGAGGTGTGAACCAATGTAAGGTAATGTGATGTGATATAATGTCATCATGTGATGATGTGAAGCCGATTCCATTGCAGGCATGATCACACGACTCCGCCACCCTGTGTCAACGAAGGCCAACAAGGTTCCCATCTCCGTGTCCTTGGGAAGTGGTATGGACATGCCCTTGGGTTCTTAAACTCCATTTCCTACCATTTTTCATTTTAAATATATATATATATATGTGTGGTTAATTTACTGGAAAAAAAAGATGGAAGACAGGGAGGAGATCCCTATTCAGCTTGCGTCAGGGAGGGCTTCAGCTCTAATATATTCATTCGTTTTCTTATACAAACTGAAACCTTTTCTGTCCTCCCAACCTAACTCTGTAATCTCCCCAGCATTACCAAAAAGACTGACCCAGTCATCAGCCTCTAGAACCCCACTGCCTGTCCTTTCTTCTTCTGGGATTCTCTGCCTGCTCAGGGGAGCCAGTGTGCAACCTGGATCACAGCTTAATTTATTTTATAAGAAAATGTAATGATATTTTACTAAGCTAAGGGCACTGAGCACATTTTGACACCAAGTCTTTCCAAGACGCCTCTGGTCAGCAAAGGTTTTTTCACTCTAACTTTTCTTGTCAATAATTGTAGGTGCTTCAGGAACAATACTGTTCTGGTGACATTATCGTGTGGTCTAACAGATCATAAGACCATATCACTAAGGATCTTCTTTTTAAGTGATCAACTTAAAATTAAAAGGTCTTGCTGTTCTTCATATCGTCAGTGTTAAACTCTCATTGGAGAGGGAACCACTTGGGAAGCTGTTAGCCCCAAAGCCTTCTATTCTCATCCTAAAGAGGGTCTGTCTTGCCTTATTAGGAATCTGGGAACTGAAAAGAGAAGAGATTGCCCTGTTGAAGGAGCTGGGAAGTGGCCAGTTCGGAGTGGTCCATCTGGGCAAGTGGAAGGGGCAGTATGAAGTTGCTGTTAAGATGATCAAGGAGGGCTCCATGTCAGAAGACGAATTCTTCCAGGAGGCCCAGACCATGATGTAAGTTTCCCCTGAGGAATGGTGGTTTTCCCTCACCATGAGGGGACATTCATGCTAACGGATCTGTCCCTAACATTTGCAAGGCCTGAATCAAGAGTCCACATAGCATAGAATATATAACGGAATATTACTCAGTCATAAAAAAGAATGGAATAATACGATTTGCAGCAACATGGATGGACCTAGAGATGATCATACGAAGTGAACACAAAGACAAATATCATATGATATCACTTTTATGTGGAATCTAAAATATGACGCAAATGAACTTATTTACAAAACAGAAATAGACTCAGACATAGAAAACCAACTTATGGTTACCGAAGGGGAGAGGTCAGGGGAGGGATAGATTAGGAGTTTGGGATTAACATCTACACACCACTGTATATAAAATAGATAAGCAACAAGGACCTACTGTACAGCACAGGGAACTGTATTCAGTATCTTGTAATAAGCTATAATGGAAAAGACTGTGAAAAAGAGCGTGTGTGTGCTTGTGTGTGTGTATATATCTGAATCACTTTGCTGTGCACCTGAAACTAACACGACATCGTAAATCAACTAGACTTCAATTTAAAAACGCACCATTTTTCAACAGGAAAAAAAGAATCCACAGATCATAGATACAAATATTTAGAAGTTATAAGTCAATTTAACACACCATTACACAAAATTGGTTCTATGCGTCTTCTCTGACAAGTATACCTTCACAACAACCTGAGAGGTCGTATTCAAATTTAGAATTCTCAAGGCTCTTTAGAGAAGTCAGCCTCTGGACCATGCTCCCCACCCACCGCAAAACTCCACCTCTCCCCTTTCTCTTCCCACCCCCAGCCCCATCCTGTACTCGGTGCCTATATGCAGACATAGCATTCAGTACATCCGAGCTCCCTCTGTGTCTCCCACAAGCAACTATCTCGGCTAGGGGTAGGCACACCAATAGCATGGTTCACTCTTGGGGAGATAGACCAGGAAGAGTCTACAAAGGTCCTGGAAGAGGCCTCAGTACTTTGTGGGCAGGGGATTCCAGAGTCCTGGTACCCCAAGAGTGATAAAGAGATACACTGGTTCTGAGTGGACATGTCTCCTTAGCCCTCTGGCCTCTTTGTCCTGTGGGGAGGGATGCGGTGGAATGAGGAACAGAGTGGGGCCCTGTAAAGCACATGCCCAAGGGCATGCGCTTCTAGTGGCCAGGACTAAGGCACTACTGAAAACTAACGCCCTACAACAATATCCCAACACAGTGTGGTACAAGTCCTGTTCTCACCCTACTTCTTTCCTCATCTGATAAATGAAGATACCCTTGCTAATGGACCTCAGCTCCAAGCGCAGCTCTCAACTCTTGGCAATTCATATGTGTTCTCTCTCCCTCTCTCCCCCTCTCCCCCTCTCCCTCTCTCATGTAAGTACAAAGAACTCTTTTAATGATTATACCTCTTGTCAACACGGTGAATCAGACTTTGAAGGGTGACCAACCATCCATTTTTGCCTGGGACTTTCCTGGTTTCAGCACTGAAAGTCCCACATCCTGGGAAACCCCTCAGTCCCAGGCAAACTGGGACAGTGAGCTGGCCATCCTACTCTAAGGAACGAATCAGCATGGTATGAGAAACAATGCTATAGCAGGCCTTTGGTCAAAGACACTTGAAACCATAAAGCCTAGCCTGCTACAGAGGAATAACATTTTTTAAAAATTTACTTAAACACTTATATACAGTGTTTACAGGCATCTGAGTGCTTTATAAACATTAATGCATTCAATCCTCATAAGAAGGCTATGAGGGATGTACCACTGTTGTCTTTGGTAGGAAAACATTGTTGTGTTTGGTAGGAAACTAAAGCACAGAAATGTTAAATAACTAGCCCAAGGTCACCAAGCTAGTAAAAGTGGCAGAGCAGAGATGCAAACCCAGCAGACCTTCCAGTATCCATCTCCTTAGTCATTCTTTTATGAAGACCAAAGGTACCCGGAGAGTCAGAATAACCACTTCTACTGCAATTGCCGAATTGTTTGGAAGCAGAGGTACTATGCAAACAGAAGCCTTTGGCTGGAGCTGGCTTCATGGGCACACAACCTGCACAGTGTCGAGGGCTCCTGCACTTAGAAGGGCTCCGCGCTTGGTTTAATGCTGTGCTGTCACCATTGAAATTCTTAATAATTCTTACACAAGGATCCCTGCATTTTCACTTTGCACTGATCCCTGCAAATTATATAGTTCATCCTATCTCTGGCAATTGTACTGTCATAAAACGGGGAAAGGGGTCCTTGATGTCAGAACAGAAAAATCCGACAGAAACTCCCTTAGGGTCATGGTGTAACCCCTGTGTCGTGGTGTAACTTTAAAAGATATTTTTTTGCTATTAGAGAGCTGGTAATCCTACAGAATCCTAAAAAGTCATTAACAAATCACCTAGTCATAGAGAACGAGTCCAAACTGTATCATCAGGGGAAACTGTTAAATCTCAAATGTAACGGTCAAACGGAGGCCTGAAATGTGGGAGGTGTCAATTGACATGGTATTCCTACCATGTGCCCCCTGGGCAGTGACTGAATTTGCTCAAGGAACACCTTTTATTGGGTGATAGACCTTGGTCCCACCACAAGCCTTCCCTTTGAAGGTAGCAATGCAGGTCCCTAACACTGCTCAAATATGCATAACCCAGCCTTGAGTAACATGATAACACATGTCCCTATAGTTAAACTAAGGAGGAAAAAAATAACTGAATATTTAATGAATCCTCATCTGTTAAAAAAATTGTCAAGTTGACATGTTAAACTTAATTTACTTTACACATCTGAACATTAAAGAATCATCCTGTAATGCTCATCATCATTAATTTGTAGAGAAATGCAAATCAAAACTATGAGGTACCACCCCACACGAGTCAGAATGGCCATTACCAAAAAAATCTACAAATAACAAATGCTGGAGAGGGTGTGGAGAAAAGGGAACCCTCCTACACCGTTGGTGGGAATGTAAGTTGGTGCAGCCACTATGGAAAACAGTACACAGGTTCCTCAAAAAACTAAAAATAGAGCTACCATATGACCCAGCAATCCCACTCCTGGGCATATACCCTGAGAAAACCATAATTGGAAAAGATACCTGCACCTCTATGTTCATAGCAGGACTATTTTTTTATTGGGGTACAGTTGCTTTACAATGTTCTCTTAGTTTCTGCTGTACAGCAAAGTCAATCAGTTATACATATACATATATTCCCTCCTTTTTAGATTTCCTTCCAATTTAGGTCACCACAGAGCACTGAGTAGAGTTCCCTGTGCTATACAGTAGGTTCTCATTAGTTACCTATTTTATATACAGTAGTGTATATATGTCAGTCCCAATCTCCCAATTCATCCCACCCCCCCTTCCCCCCTTGGAAACCAAAAGTTTGTTTTCTACATCTGTGACTCTCTTTCTGCTTTGCAAATAAGTTCATCTATAGCAGCACTATTTACAGTAGCCAAGACATGGAAGCAACCAAAGTGTCCATCGACTGATGAATGGATAAAGAAGATGTGGAACATATATACAATGGACGATTACTCAGCCATAAAAAAGAATGAAATAATGCCATTTGCAGCAACATGGATGGCCCAAGAGATTATCATACTAAGTGAAGTAAGTCAGACAGAGAAAGACAAATACCATATGATATCACTTAGACGTGGAATCTAAAATATGACACAAATGAACTTATCTACAAAACAGAAACAGACTCACAGACATAGAGAACAGACTTGTGGTTGCCAAGGGGAAGCGGGGTGGGAGAGGGATGGAGTGGCAGTTTGGGGTTAGCAGGTGCAAATTATGATATAGAGAATGGATAAACAACAAGGTCCTATTGTATAGCACAGGAAACTATATTCAGTATCCTGTAATAAACCATAATGGAAAAGAAAAAAAAGAAGCATCCTGTAAATTGATAATAGATCAATTACATAAGGACTAGTTGATGAACATCATAATAGCTGTCATGACCTACTAGAAGTGCTATGTCACGTGGTTATTCTTTTCTAAGTTTATCATCAAAAAAATAACGTCACAATAATGCAAAATGAAATTTTTTTAAAAAGAAAGGAAAATCAGAACTAATCTCACTTCTCTAACATGGAAACTATTTTCATTTACCTACACCCTTCATATTCTATTTTTTTAAATGAAATGTTTAGACATGAAAGTTGGATGCTTTAAAATGGAAGTGACTTCTCCTAGGGTATAGCTTCCTCCAAATCAGCCACGGAGTTCTCAAGATGCCACGAGACTAAGCAGGATTTCTGAGGCAACAGACCACTGCTACCCTGATTCTCTGTAGCAAAGTTGAACAAGCACCCAGAACAGCTTAACGGCTGCTGCGGTTGTCAATATCCAAGAGGAGGCAGCATTTTTCTGCTTCCAAAGGCTAATGCTCCCAGAATCAGACCCTTCCTCCATTCCACTAGAAGGGGGGAAATTAAAACACACAAAAATCTGACAGTGATTCTTTTTCAGGACATCTGGAAAATGCAGTATGGAAATTGAGTATTGAACTTTGAACATCTGTTGTTTCCAGGAAACTCAACCATCCAAAGCTGGTGAAATTCTATGGAGTGTGTTCAAAGAGATACCCTATATACATAGTGACTGAATATATAACCAATGGCTGCTTGCTGAGTTACCTGAAGAGTCATGGGAAAAGACTTGAGCCCTCCCAGCTCTTAGAAATGTGCTATGATGTTTGTGAAGGCATGGCCTTCTTGGAGAGCCACCAGTTCATACACCGGGACTTGGTAAGGAAAGAAAGCTATCCCCAGCTCCCTCCTCCAGCGATGGGGCCACTGGGAGGGACGGCAAGGAGGGCATCTTCACTTATACTTTGCTCACTTGTGATATGCTTAAGCGCATGACATTTTTGTAATCAAAATCACAATTTCACAATAAAATACTTGAAGTATAGAAAGAGTAGAAGTAGCCATCAAGATCTATGTAGTTAGGTTGCGGTATAAAGGAAAACAGATGGAAAGGAAAGACTTTGGTCACTTTACTGTTTCCCAGAACCATTTAACCCAAGGTTACCTTTACTCCAGGAAGGGTTTAGTGCTAAAGGACTTGTTCAGTACCGTAACCAAAAATACAAGAAATGAAATTTGTGTGTGTCTTTGGGTCAGGGTGGGCATGGAGAGTGTTCTGCTTGGTTTGCACTGGTATCGATTGATCTTTAAGATTTTCTTGTGCTGAACAGCAAACCTGCCATGCACACTAGTCCAGTGTATGTGGGGTTCCCAGCGCAGCAGTTATGCCTTCAAAGCGCCTATTAATGCACGGTGCCCTAGCAGTGTGGAGAGGGAACCCCTAGACATGATTTCTGCCTTCTCATCGATGAGCTCATGTTCTGTGTTTAATGCCTAATACCTTTCATGCTGTTTGACAAGGATGGATGCTTGAGGCAAAATACTTACGGGAGCACATTTTCATTCTGAAAAATGGAAAATTGCGAAGGAAAAAAGACAACTCCTATACTCTAGATATTTCCTTTGAAATAGAGCATTTGGAGTTGTGATAGGCAATCTTCGATTTTGCTGAGAATTCTGCCAAAGAAAAGGAAAATGTCTGATTTTGATGCCAGGGGATTCTTGGTCATCTTTACTACTTGGTAATTTTGCTTTCCCTCTAAAGGCTGCTCGGAACTGCTTGGTGGACAGTGACCTCTCTGTGAAGGTTTCTGACTTTGGGATGACGCGGTAAGCCAATTCCCACACTAGGACACTTTTTCTTGCCGTTTTGTTAAATTTCCTGCATCAGGATCCCTTGGTGAGCACTCTAGCAACACTTCAGGATTTGAGAAGTTAGTTTGAGTATGACAGCAGTTTAACAAGAGTCTTCCATTTCCTGAATTCTGAATCCTTATACTATGTAAGCCTCAGAGTCAATTTTCATGGTTTTACATAGGAAATGAAGACATACATGGTAGCCTTTCCATTCAACAAACAGTTATTGAGTGCCTACGCAATGCCTGGGCCTTATGAGAGATACTGAAATGTATGGGATACTCCCTGCCCTCAAACTGCCCATGGTTTAGTCTACAGGGCAAGTAGATGTCCCTGCCATTGAGACAAAATACAGCTATAAAGTTGTACCCACTCGACATAAACTCATGTCATTCTGAGGAGAGATAACGCAGTTTCAAAGCGATCTGAAGAGGTGACGAAAGCCAGCTCTATGTTTAGCCAGCATGGCCCTAAAACACCATAGGAAGATCTATTTTTTTTAAGTCTTCTCCAAATTTCATTAGAGAAGCTGCTCCTCTTCTGGGACCCCTCAGTGTTGCCAGGGTGTCCCTTTAGCTGCGTGCTCCCTGCCACCCTCCTCTAACCATGCACTTCCTCTCCGACGCCCACACTCCGAATGTGTAGCTCGCCTGAGCGCAAGAGAAAAAGCTGCTCACAGCTGCTCAGGACAGGGAGAGGCTCCCAGGCCGAGGGAGCTGATCCCACTTTGTTCTCAAAGCAGAAATGTGGGCTGCTACGCCAGCGTCCAGGGAATATACTGTCAAGTTCTTTGTAACTTAGGAAAAGGGGGCTGCACGCCTTGCTCTAAATAAGGGATCCTGGAGGCCATGCACCAGGCCCTGTTGGTCATGAAGCTCCGGGGTCACATTAGTCAGATGCCTGTGATTGAACTTGGTCCTGATGATTTGAAGGAAGGTTTAGGTCGTGAGCAGAGCCCAGTCAGGGGTGTCAGGGTTGTTTCTGAGTGTCTGGTGGTGTCTGAGGAGCTGAGGGGGCTTGGGAGGGAAGTATGGAAGGTGCTATATGTAACCTCATGGAAGCATTATTTATTATTACTATTATTAATATTTCCCAGAATGATTTGCCACACCAGCTTTTTCAGCTATTTTAAAGTACAATAAACATCTCTAACATATTTTTGTGTGTGAAGTTTTCCTATAAATTATATCCAAAGTTTCAGTCTCCATCATTTTCATTTTTCTATTTTCTTGAGTTAGCAGTCATTATTTATGTGTTTTTTGTGGGCTTCTCCTTGATTAATTGTACAAATAATATATGCTTATTGTAAGAAATACAGCAATAGTGTATAAAGCAAAAGGTAGAATCTACCCCCCCACCCATTCCCCTTATTTTCAGCACTAAGTGTACCCAATCATATACACAAATGTGGACATTCACTGTTTGTCCCCACAAAATGGAATCACATTACCTATACATGCTTTTGCACTAACCATAAACCATAGGCATCTTTTTATTTTGGTCAGTGTAGAGTGATCTCTTTTTTCATGGCTGCATACTATTCTATTAATGTGCCATATTATATTTAATCACTCCTCAGCCTGGGGACATCGAGGTTGATTGCATTTTTATCATTATTATAAACAAAAGTGTACTGCATATCTTGAGCATATATTTTTATGGTCTTGATAACTTCATAGGATATTATTGCTGTCCATCATTGTTTACCATAGCAAAAGATTAGAAGTTACACGGTTAAACAAATTACGTTAATCCGTAAGAAGGAAGTCTAGTCAGCCATTAAACATGATGCTGTAGGAGAATGTAACCATGGGGAAAATGTTCTTGATATGCCCTTAAAGGAAAACTAAAAGCAAACCTCAATACAACAGAAAGCCAATTTTGTTCAAAGTATATATAGAAAAAAAGGTTGGAAAGTACAAGCAAAAATGTATCTTGAGTGGTTGCATGACAGGTTATCTTTGGGGTGGGATTCGGAGTGATTTTACTTTTACTTGTTTGTGTATCTTTCTATTCACCAAATATTTTGCATTCAGATTTTGCTATTTTCAAAGTTAGAGATCATTTTTTTAAATGCTTACAAGTCATAAGCAGCCTCTAGCTAAGCTCCCACACTGAAAGGAAGCAAAAGGTCTGGAAAACCAAGGCCCTCCGCTGAGACCGGACGGCTGTATGTCCTGCATACTTGGCTGAAGGGCTGTGTTGATGTTTTCCTCTGCAGGTATGTTCTTGATGACCAGTATGTCAGTTCGGTAGGAACAAAGTTTCCCGTCAAGTGGTCAGCCCCAGAGGTGTTTCACTACTTCAAATACAGCAGCAAGTCAGACGTATGGGCGTTCGGTAAGAATGTGGCCACGTGGGACCCACCCCCATTGCATAAGCTGGCTTCCACAACAGGAAACCACAAGAGCAGCAACATCCATTTTCAGCAAAAGCTCTGGGCACTTACAAAATTACACGTATGGCTAGAGACAAGCAAGGGATTGAAGAAGGTGATGGTGACCCTTTCTTGTGCTGGTGTTAGGATGTCTGTCACGTATTGTATAATTGGCATCCTGCTAGCACCTTCTCATAAAATCAAAAGGGATAAAAGCTTTCCCACTGAAGATTTCAGTTTTCAAAAAGGAGTCACCGAAAACTAAAACCCAGTTTGCATGAGGTACAAAACGGTGAAGGGCTTAAAATGAAGTCATCGACTTTCTGCACGGAAGCGGGGTGATAATCATTCCCTTCTGAATTGACCAGTTTGGGGGCCATGCCTGGTGTAAATACCAAACATGACTCAGCACTTTCTTTGGCCCATTCCAACTTCAACTAGTGTCCCTGTTAAAATTCATCATTTAGGTCAGGGGTCACCAGACCATGGCGCAGGACCAATTCCAGTGGCCTGTTTCTGTAAGGCAAGTTTGATCGGAGCACAGCCAGGTCCTTTGTACATATGGTTTATGTATTGTCTGTGGTTGCTTTTGTGCTTCCAACAGTAGCTGTCACAGAGGCTGCACGACCCTCAAAGCCTAGAAAACTTACTTTGTGGCCCTTTATAGAAAGAGTATGCTGACCCCTATTTTATTGAAGGATCTATATTGAAATTTAGTAAACGTAATTAGACAACAGAGCCAATTCTTAAATTGTGATTCTGTAGATTTTCTGGTATTTTTCTACATTGGGAGGAATGTCAGGCTTGTTTAAAATCACTGTCAGATGAGCCCAGGATAAATATTCCAAATTATCATAAGGCTATGGAATCTATTAAATACAACTGAGAACTATTTCATGCCTGTCTGAGTCCATAAGCACAATTTGACTTTCTACATGACAGCCTGAAGAAAGGAAAATGTAGTCAGCTGTTTAGTTTTCTATGTGACAATTGTTAAAAATAATTATTCCTTTTGTAAAATTGGTACTGTTCATTGTAAAAAAAATAATAATCCAATGTATACAGAAAAAGGAAAAACCACAGAGCGCATTTTGGTGAATACTTGAAGTCATTTTGTGCTGATGAACTTGTCAGAATTAGTTTTAATCTCTTTGTGTCAAATGATATGCCTTATGAGAGATATCTTTAAAAATCGGTATCCTTACTCCATAGTCACAGCTGGGTTTTGACCAAAACATTGCATTACCCAGGTCGACTGCTTACCTTATGTGCCAGAATTTGGCTCCAAATATTTCCTGGCTGTTTCCAAAAACTAAATTCATTCTTAAATAGTCTGTCCCCAGTGAAGATACTCAAAATAAACCAGGACCTCTGAAAGCAATTCTCAAAGAGGAGTCCCACAGATATTTTAAGCAAAGATATTATTCTTGAGATAAGTGGTTAGCCTTCCAAAGAGACAATTGTGAAAGGGGCCACACGTTTTTGGATGGTTGTTTTAGAATATTTGTTTAAAAAAAACCCACAGCCACCATAACTTGTAACATTGCCTTACTGTAAATATTTTACCAAAAAATCTGTAGCCCTAAAAGTCAAAGAAGTTTTGAAGTTAGTACTTCAGTTATGATTCTAGAACAAAATTTTCTCCCTTCTTACATATTTCTAGTTTTCCAAGCTTTTGAAGCTGGCTGAGTGCTGGAATTCTCTGGCTTGGCCAGTACATCACAATGGCCACCATTTAGAGAGCATTTAAAATGTCTCCAGTGCCCTTCTAAATGCTCCGCGTGTTTTATCCTATTCAATCCTCTCGACAACTCTGTGATGTGCAGATATCCGCATATTACAGAAGGCAAGCAGAGCTGAGAAGGACTAAGAAAGTCGCCCAGCCTGTAAATGGCAAACCTGGGCCTCAAAAGGCACGTCTGACTGGCCCCAGATGCAACCCTCTTGACCACCGTGACCAGAACTCGGTTTCTTAACCTGGAGTCCACCATACACTGGATACTTCCAGAAAATACCCTGTGAACTTCCAGACAAGGAGCCCGAAAACGCTGTGCATTCACTTCCCCGAGGAAAAGCTAATGATTCTAATCACGTCTTTGAAAGGACACCTGACCCACAGAGTATTCTAGAACACTGTGGCAACAGAGAAGGAGGAGCGTTGCCCATGATTTTATCTTAAATTTCCACCAAAAGGTAATTTGATGGTGCAGTGAAACTGTTGCCAAGGCAGAGAGAAAGGGCGAAGACTCCCATCCATTACTCCCAAGAGCTGGAGCTGGGGGTTGTCACTGTGGGTTGCCGGGCCTCAGCCGCCTCTCTGAAGCAGCCCAAGGGCCTTGACCCCAGGGAGCTCCCCCTGCAGCTGCCCTGGCCCGTTCCCCGTTTCCCGGCGGGAATGGGCGTCCGGGTCTCAGGGAACAGGGAGAAGAGAGCCTGGGCTCCGGAAGCTATGGTCCAGGCCCACCCTCCCTACCCCGTCCTCCATGCTTGGACTCATCCCCCAGGGATCCCGGCTCTGACCCAGAGCCTTCCTGACCTAACGTGTGAAGCTCGTTCGACAAACTGTACCTTTTGACGCTGGCTCTCTCTCCTCTGTCCGCCGCCGCCCTCCCCATGGTGCAGGGATCCTGATGTGGGAAGTGTTCAGCCTGGGGAAGCAGCCCTATGACTTGTACGACAACTCGCAGGTGGTCATGAAGGTCTCCCAGGGCCACCGGCTCTACCGGCCCCAGCTGGCGTGGGACACAGTCTACCAGGTCATGCACAGCTGCTGGCACGAGGCGAGTGATCCACTGGCGGGAGCGGGCAGGCGCCGGGCGCATCCCTGGCGTGGGACACAGTCTACCAGGTCATGCACAGCTGCTGGCACGAGGCGAGTGATCCACTGGCGGGAGCGGGCAGGCGCCGGGCGCTGCAGGTGGAAGAGGCCCTGAGCCCCTTCCCTCAGGTGTTTGTGATCTGAAACCAGCACTGTAGGCGCCAACAACTTAACAAACAACTTATATCAGCAGTGTTCTAAGGACTTTACGAATATTAATTCATTTATTCAACAGGAAACACACTGTGAGTAGGTACTCTTATCATGGCTAAACGAACAGAAGTGGAAACAGGGACCCAGAGAGGTTAAGTGACTCGCCCAAGCTCACACAGCTAGTAAGAGGCAGGCTGGCTAGTGTCAGAGGCCCTGTTCTCAACAACACTAGAGGGTCTCTCCTCAAGGAGAAAACGTGTAACAGAGAACAAATAACACGTGTAGAGAGCACAGAATGGACAGCAGTCTGTTCTCCCTTCCCCTGTCTCCCAAGTGCTGAATAAAAGCCTTCCATGCAGGGAGAGAATAAGAGTATCTTTTTTTGTGGGACTGAAAACAGCAAATAGCTTATAATTATATGTGCAAATTAGAAACATAGACAAGTAAGTGCAGGAAGGAAGAGCTCAGAGGACACAGGGAGCCCAGCTTCCAGAACGCATCGTTATCTGAGCCAGGTCTGGAAAGCTCTACAGAG
>NW_020173141.1:73315-106503 GCF_003031525.2 Neophocaena asiaeorientalis asiaeorientalis | reverse complement strand
GCAGGTGGAAGTGGCCCTGAGCCCCTTCCCTCAGGTGTTTGTGATCTGAAACCAGCACTGTAGGCGCCAACAACTTAACAAACAACTTATATCAGCAGTGTTCTAAGGACTTTACGAATATTAATTCATTTATTCAACAGGAAACACACTGTGAGTAGGTACTCTTATCATGGCTAAACGAACAGAAGTGGAAACAGGGACCCAGAGAGGTTAAGTGACTCGCCCAAGCTCACACAGCTAGTAAGAGGCAGGCTGGCTAGTGTCAGAGGCCCTGTTCTCAACAACACTAGA
This sequence comes from Neophocaena asiaeorientalis asiaeorientalis, assembly GCF_003031525.2. Lineage (NCBI taxonomy): Eukaryota > Metazoa > Chordata > Mammalia > Artiodactyla > Phocoenidae > Neophocaena > Neophocaena asiaeorientalis. The sequence continues at coordinate 106,212 of NW_020173141.1, read as the reverse complement.
GGGTCTCTCCTCAAGGAGAAAACGTGTAACAGAGAACAAATAACACGTGTAGAGAGCACAGAATGGACAGCAGTCTGTTCTCCCTTCCCCTGTCTCCCAAGTGCTGAATAAAAGCCTTCCATGCAGGGAGAGAATAAGAGTATCTTTTTTTGTGGGACTGAAAACAGCAAATAGCTTATAATTATATGTGCAAATTAGAAACATAGACAAGTAAGTGCAGGAAGGAAGAGCTCAGAGGACACAGGGAGCCCAGCTTCCAGAACGCATCGTTATCTGAGCCAGGTCTGGAAAGCTCTACAGAGCTTCCCCAACTATGTGGGTGGAGACACAGTTCAAGGGTGTCCAGGTGAGAGCGACCAGCACAAGCACAGGTGGGGAGGCAGGAATGAGCACCGCGTGCTTGGCTGGAGCTGTGGTTGGAAGGGCTGGAAATGAGTTTGGAAGAGTACGTCTGCTCCAGATTCTGTAGGCTGATGACAAGGAGATGAGTGTGAGTTTGGCTTTCTATAGGCAACACGGAGCCCCTGAAGACATTTGCGAGTGATGTGATAATAGGAGACTTCTAAGAACATTCATCTAAGAGCCCGCAGCCCATAGTCATTATACGGCGTGGCCTCATTGACAAACGGGCCTAATGCTGCCGTCATGCGTTCACGCGTTCATTCATTCACTCCTAAGAGACAGATCAGTATCGTGGTTAAGCATGTGGACTCTGGAGCCAGAATGCTAGCTCTGGGTTGAATGCTAGCTGTGGGACCTTGCATAAGCCTCCTAACATCTCTGTGCTTCACTATAAAATAGTACTTAACTTATTGTGTGGATTGAATGAGTTAATATTATAAAGTCCTTAGAACAGTGCCCGGTATACAGTAAGTGCTCTAAGTGGTTGTCGTTGTTGTTACATATTAATAGAGCAGCTGTGCACCAGGCACTATGCGGGTGCTAGGAATAAATGACTGCACAGGATTTAAGGAGTTCCTCATCTCTTGTGTTGGAGCCTAGAATTCCACTTTGGAAGTTACTGACTGCATCACGTAACATTTTATCTTTTAGCTTAAATTCTTCTTGGAACATGGGCACTTGGTGACTTCCCACCCAATGTCACTTGAAATACTATCTAAGGCTCCCCCACTCTTTTTTACCCCAAATGTAAAGGGGATGAGAGCCTTAGGCGGCACTAGAGGGTCAGACTGGGTCAGAGGAGGGTTAGAGACCTGGCACTGCCCACAACCAGGCAGACTCACTGCTGTCACCTGGCTGATGGAGAAGAGGAGCAGACAAGGGTGTTTGAGTTGAAGCTGGGACCCTCCCTGGCCCTCCCCACTCCAGCTCCTGGGAATGTGCCTGCACCGTCAGATGGACAGGGGGCCCTGAACAGGAAGGAACTGCCTTCTTCCTACAGTTGGTCCGTAAAAGTGTGAGAATTGGGGCAGAATCCATTGAGGGGGGGTTGCACCGGGGCAGTCCCCAGCTGAAGGTCCTGCTTATAGTGAGTGTTTTGTCATTTAGTCTCCCTTCTTTTTGGTATTTTATTTCACAATTTGGGGGAGAAAATTCACAATTTTCATTAGATTCCAGTTTAGCTTTCCCGTATTTCTTTGTACAAAAATGAACATGTATGTATAGGTGTGTGGTTTTGTTTCCCTTTCTTTCTTACAAAAAAGAAAAAGAGCATATAAATTCCTCTCCACAGGCATCGGCCCTCTAGCAACACAGACCATTGTTAAGCTTCTGAATTCCTGCCAATCTGATAGACGAGAAATGGCATTTTAGTGCAGCTTTCCTAGGTACATCTTTCATTATGAGTGAGGCATATTTTGAAGAGCATTTGTATATCTTTCTGAGAATTATATGTCATATCTTTTCCCTTTTTCTATAAGGTTTTTGTTCCTCCCACCTCAATTTTAAAGATCCCTTTAGAAATTCAGGAGATTAATACTGTACCTCTGACATAAATTGTAATTATTTTCTCCCAGTTTGTCACTTATCTTTGATTTAATTTATGATGTTCTTTGCCATGCAAAACTTTCTTTTAAAAAAATACAGTTGACTACATCATTATTTGCTTCTTTTGCTTCTGGAAACTGAGTTATAGTTAGATAGGCTTTGCCACACCCAGATTGCAAAGGCGTTCACTCAGATTTTCCTCTAGTACTTTCATGGTTTCATTCTTTTACATTTAAGTGTCTGATCTAGTCTGTTTGTTTTGGTATATGGAATAAAAAGTATGGATCCAAAGATTTCGTTTTCTAAATGACTACTCAGTTGTTGAGGCACCATTTATTAAAAGACTATGTTATCCCCAGCAATAACATTCTATCGAATGGTGTCAAAATACCCAGTAACAGGATAGTAAATTTGCATAGGTATTTGGATTCATTTTGGGACTTTCTCTTCTGTTCTCTGGTCTCTATTCATGTGTTAGCGCTGTATTTATTGTTTTAATTACAGAGACTTTATAACACTTTTTTTAATGTCTAATTTTTTGGATTAATTTTTATTGGAGTATAGTGATTTACAATGTTGTATTAGTTTCTGCTGTATTTAACATGTTTTAATACTAGGTAGGCTAGCACCCCCTCATTGCTCATCTTGCTTTATAGTTTTCTTAGCTATTTCACATATTTAAAAATCCACAAACTAGATAATCAATTTGTTCAGCTTGAAGCCAGCTTGTTCATATTTTGGAGGAGACTGTATTTGGTTTGTATTTTAACTCGGGAAATTGACCATCTTTATGGTATTGGTGTGTCCTATTCAAGGACAAGCAATGTTTTCTTCTATGTGGTCAAGTCTACGTTTGTATTTTTCAGCAGCGTTTTAAAGTTTTCCTCATTTGCGGGGGGTACATTTTTGTTCATATTTTATTGAGGTGTTGTTGCTATTGTAAATGGGGTTTTCTCTTCCATTACATCTTCTAATTGGTTATTGTACACATATAGGAAGGCTATTGGTTTTGTAAGTTAATTTTATATACTGCTCTCCTGGTGAATTCCTTTATTATTTGGGTTGGTTCTATCATTAATGCTCTTGGTTTTCCAAGGTCTGCAGTCGTATCTTATGCAAATAAAGATACTGTTTCTTCCCCAATTCTTAGGGCTCGAATTGTTTTCTCTTTAGAAGAAATGTCTATAGTATTTCCACATTGTAAACTTTGCTAGTTTTAGGACTGAGGTATAAATATTTTACATAGTTTATTTTTAATCATAGCCCTCATAAACTAAACCATTGGGTTTTTCTTTTATTTAGCTTCCAGAAAAGCGGCCCACATTTCAGCAACTCCTATCTTCCATTGAACCACTTCGGGAAAAAGACAAACCATGAAGAAGAAATGAGAAGTTCTGATGAGAATGAGTGTAAATGTTGGCCAACATTTTCATTCTTTTTAAGGGATGCAGCAAAGCACAGACATTGTAATTTAGCTAGTTCTTCTTAATGGTATTTTGTGTGCTGTTTGTTCTATTATCTAGAAATGAACAAGGTAGGAAACAAAAGATTTCCTTGAAATTTAGGTCAAATTAGTAATTTTGTTTATGCTGCTCTTAATATTATACTTCCCAGCCTATAGCAGAAGCACACCTTCTGATTGATTGCAAAATAGAGAGGGTGTGTACCATATGTAAAGATTGAACAGAATTGAAAAATTGTTGGATATTTGTTCTTTTCGTAATATCACCACTATCATGATAATTAAATATGCTATTAGCAAGTATGGCAATTGTGACACTTGCCTTCATGTTTCAATGTTCTCAATCTTTAGCATGTATGAGAATCAAATGGAGAGTTTATTAAAACACAGGTTCCTTAGGAACTACCCCAGAGATTCTGGTACAGCAGGTCTGAGTGCAGCCTAAGAATTTGTATTTTTAACAAGCTCCCAGATGTTTCTGTGCAGTCAGTCCAAACTGCCCTAGGGGACCTCATTATGTAGTGGGCACCGTTAGGTGGTCCATAATTCAATCCAAATGATACAATTCTCATTTGATACCCAAATCAGAAAAATGAATTCATGTCATTATGTACACAAATATAAAACTAAAGTTAAATAACATAATTCAATAATATACTATGTGTCACACAGACACAATTTTTAAAGATGCTAAGGTATAACTTGATGCCTTTTTCCTTACACTTAACTATTTTCAATTTCAACTCAAGTATAACCACGATCTTGTATTAGATTGTTGCTTTGTACAGTACCCCCCCCTTATATTCAGGGGATACATTCCAAGACCCCCAGTGGATGTCTGAAACTGAGGATAATACCAAACCCCATACATACTATTTTTTTCCTATACATACATATCTATGATTAAGTTTAATTTATAAATTAGGCACAGTAAGAGATTAACAGCAAAAACTAATAATAAAATAGAACAACTATAACAGAATACTATAATAAAAGTTATGTGAATGTGGTCTCTGTCAGAGTATCTTACTGTACAAATTGAATGCCTTTTCCATTTTAAGTAAGCATTTACACACTGCGACCATAACTTTTGCAGTTTGAGGTGTGACAGCAAAACTAGTATGAATTTCTTTTTCTTTCTTCGCAATGTCACCGATGAAAGATTTGGTCTTACCGTAGGTTTCAGCCCCCTCAGCGTCTGATTTTTTTTCTTTCCTTATTGAGACCTTTCACCTTTTTACTTAAAGGAAGCACTTTAGGTCTTATCTCTGGCATTTCCAAATCACCAGTATCACTCCTCTGGCGCTTTGGAGCCAGGATTAAGTAAAATCAGGGTCACTTGAACACAGCAGTGTGGCACTGCGACAGCAGACCTTACAACTGCAGCCACTAATTGACTAACGGGTGGGACATGCTGGCCAAAGGGATGATTCAGATCCCGGGGGAGCAGAGCTGAAATCGCGAGATTTCATCACGCTACTGAGAACGGCACGCACTTTAAAACATATGAATTCTTTATTTCTGAAATTTTCCATTTAATATTTTCATATAGTGTTTGACCGCAGGTAACTGAAACCGTCAAAAGTGAAACCGCAGATGGGGGGTGGGGGAGGGTGGGCGCTACTGTAATCATTTAAAATCCTTGAGTTTGGGGCCCTGGGGCTTCTGGCTAGTCTGATAACTGAACTTTCTCTTTCGGTCTTCTATCTTGACACAAAGGTACAGAAGTCCTAGTTTACCTTCTTATGGCTATTACTAAAAGGTGCCTTAGCTTTCAAGCTTCCTGGGAATGCCCACCCTCACGGTCTGGTACTGAACCCATAGGTTTTCATCATTTTGGAGTACATCATTGTCATGTCTGTAATGTCAAGAAGGGAAAGAGAAAGGTTATGTGAAGGGCATTATTACAGTGAAAAGACACTAATGAAACCCTGCTACTGTTTTCCAGATATAAGTTAACAATCTCCCTTAAGAGACATTCACACCCTTCCTCATCCCACTCACCCCTCACCCCCCAGCTGTTGTGAATGATCCCTCTTGGTTATTTGTCTCTTGACATTTAAATAATGATTCCTTTATTTTCAGCAGAATCGACTTATGATAATAGTCTTCTATTTTTTTTTTTTTTTACCGCGTACGAAAATCTCAATATATAATGAAATGTGCTGCTCTGATTCCGTCCACCAGAGATTTGCACCACAGACTGTTAAAGCCCCCCGAGAAAGATTTCTCACGCCCTAACTAGGTCTTCCTGGTCCCCCCCCCCACTTGAAAGGTGTTTTCCTTTCTTCTTATTTTTACATATTTGATCTTCTAAAAATGAAGCTCAGCAGGACTCAACGGGACCTTCCCGGGAACATGACCCCTCCCCCTGCCTCTTGTTTGTAGAAAATCTTTAGCTCCCTAGGCCTTCCCCAAGTTCCAAAGAGCAAATTTAATAAGAGAAATGAGCAAATGCAGGAACAAAGAAAAACAGTCAATCAAGACAGTAATAGTTTAGCCATAAAGCAAAGTCAAGGACCTTTAGTTCCTCCTCAAGGGCTACAGATAATATCCTGAGCCCTATCCTTGAGTTGTTTTGCAGATACTAAAACACCCACCAGGTGGAAGAACTTAACTGCATGCTGACCACAAGTAGACCCCAGACTGGTTAAAACCAGAAGGTTGATGATGCTGACTCCAGAAATACCACCCAATTACCTCACCACCAATCAATCAGAAGAATGTCCACAAGCTGATCAGGTCCCCTACGACCCTCACCCCTAATGTTGCCTTTAAAAGCCCTTCCCTAAAAGCCCTCCGGAAATTCGGGTCTTTCGAGCAGGAGCTGCTAGTTCTCCTTACTTGACAAAGTCACTCTACCAGTATGCTGGGCACTGCGTAAAGTGAATTGATGGGTAGAGTTTGGATATTTCCACCTATTTAATCCATTTTAAATCAGTTTTCAGGTCTGTATTGGATGCTGTGCTCAGAACTGGGCTGGGGGCTCTGAGATATATAAAAGCATTACCAGGTTTGGTTCCTAACCTGATGGTGTAGACGCTCTAACACAACTCTTTTTTGACTGATTTTATAATTGATTTATACAAGAAATATAAAGCAACTGAAGGCATTGGGATACATTCCAAGACATATGGGAGGTCAAGAGTCCTGGACAGTCAGATGGCAACTTTGTCCCTGGAAGTGAAAAGCAGACTGAAGCCACAGAAACCCGAGCACAGAAGCACACATAAGACCACACGAGTGTGTAAATCGAGTATTTACTGAGTGTCTGCTTCATGCTCAGCACTACTCAGACATTGTGGGCAAATAGAAAAGATTTAAGAGATTGGGAGCCCACTTCAGAGGGTGACATTCAGTTGGGATCTCCATGCACTCCACGGTTAGAGAGCGAGTTTCTATCACGGGTGCTCTGGAGGGGGGTTCACAGAGGCCCCTGGGGCTAGTTTGATGTTGTCAGGAAGATGGTGATCAAGCAGCTTGGAAGTGAGAAGGCAATGTCCTCCAATGGCTCTCCGGATTCTTCTCTCTTCTGTAGCCCTGTCACCCTGAAGAAGGCATGTTCCAGTCCAATCATCACTGGGGGAAATCACTAGAGTACTCAGATCAAGTTAATGTGAAGAGAGCATGACATCCTTTACACTTGAATTCAATCCAAGTGAACAGTGCGTGCTGTTCTCCATCCCTGCAGCTCCGTCTGTTCACAGGCACCGTCTTTAAGAGTGATCCACCCAGGTTCCACACCAGAGCCCAACACCTGCTCCTGCCATGTCTCCTTTCTTTTCAACTCCAGCAACACAACGGACATTTCCATTTCTATTACCCCTGAACAGCGTGTGAGGCAAAAGACAAACTTTCTCTATTCTCAAATAGAAACACCTCTTTCAGGAAACAGAAAAGTCAAATCCTGAGGCAGAAACAAATACTAAAGGCGATGCAAGTGAAGGTGCCCTCTCCTCAGGCATGGCTTCTTTGGACAACTTTTCCTGAACAGAGACACAGCTTTGACATTTAATGACATCCTTATAATCTCCTATGTTCTGTACTGTGAAATTAACATTTACATACAATAAGATCACCTCAAGAGGAAATAAAAGAGATTTTTCTAAAACGAAGTCTGAACATCATCACTATTTTGGAATCCTGAATTATTTTCTCCTTTACTCAAGCCCACGGAGCCATAAGGATTTTCTTCACTGCTTGCTTGATTTTTCCTGTTAAAGAAAGTGAAGTCACCTTAATATTGTGATGTTAGAATGACACGGCCTCCCTTGGACTCCACTGGGCCCAGGCATCTTTTTTGTCTCAGCATCTAATCACCTGTACTCATCTGCATACCAGTCCCCTCTCAATGGACTATAGGCACCCAGAGTGCATCGGATTCACTTCTTTAGGCCCATGATTGGTCGGCACGCTGGCTGGCAGAGCACAGGAGATTGGTTAGGGTATAAGCTCTGGAGTCAGAGAGCAGAGGCCTCTGTGTCTCAGTTTGCCTATTTGGCAAATGATGGCAATCATGTGAAGTCAATGAAATAATGCTGGCAGAGTACTCATGGTACTTGGCATGTAATCCCCAATAAATATTGACCATTACTATTATTTTTAGGAACTCAGTGGTCATTCGGCCAATCACTTCATTTTAAAAAGCTTCCCCACTAAATTATCAACTTCCAAAGTATAAAGATCAGGGTAGGCCTGCTTTGTAGTACAATAACCAGCTTTAGAAACCAAGCATATATCCTCATGTGTTACTGACTAGCCGTGCAAACTTGAGAAAGTTTCTTGGCCTCTCTGAACCTCAGTTTTATATATACATGAAGATAATTATATATTTACATCATACAATCACTGAGAACACTAATGTAAGAAATATATGAGCACGGTTGACAGTCTTATTTTTGTACCTTCTATTAACATAGTGTGTAGCATGAAGGAGGGGCTTCCAAATAAGTTCTTTAATGAATTAACTTTGGAATAGCGTCTCATGTGCAAGATTTTAGTATGTAGAGGAGTGCTTGTTAAACTGTAATGTGTGTCCAAGTCTGCAGGTCTTACTAAAACAAAGATTCTGCTTCATTGGGTCTCCAAAAAACTGATCGTTTTTCAGAAAGACTCATAGACTTAGAAAACAAACTTATGATTACCAAAGAGGAAAGGGCAGGGAGGGATAAATTAGGAGGTTGTGATTAACATATATACACCACTGTATATAAAACAGATAATCGGGCTTCCCTGGTGGCGCAGAGGTTGAGAGTCCGCCTGCCGACGCAGGGGACACGGGTTCGTGCCCTGGTCCGGGAAGATCCCACATGCCGCGGAGCGGCTGGGCCCGTGAGCCGTGGCCGCTGAGCCTGCGCGTCTGGAGCCTGTGCTCCGCAACGGGAGAGGCCACAACAGTGAGAGGCCCGCGTACCACAAAAAAACAAAACAACAACAAAAAAAACCAGATAATCAACAAGGACCTACTGTATAACACAGGGAACTCTATACTCTGTAATAACCTATATGGGAAAAGAATCTGAAAAAGAAGAGATATATGTATAACTAAATCACTTTGCTGTACACCTAAAAGTAACAGAACATTGTAAATCAACTATAATATAAAATAAAAAATTTTAAAAAGCCGATCGTTTATTGTTGGCTTTGGGAAGGGAACTTGGAAGCAAAGAGTGACAGAAGACTCTGTGTATCCTTCTGTACTTAAAAAATTTTAACTATATGAATGTATTCTAGTAAATGCCTATTTTTAAAAATGAAGTTACTTGGGAGAACAAATAATATAGTGAAGAAAATTGAGCAAAATAGACTAGTGCATGTAAAAGTTGAAGAACATGTTTAAACACCCGAAAGTGTGCAAAGAGTTTTGTTAGGTGCTATAAAATATGATTAACTTCAATTATATAAGCCCAACAAACGTAAATGACGTCTCAAGGTCAGAAAACAAATCTAGTGGCAGGGCAAGACTATACATCAGGTCTCTGGTGATTTAAATCCTCCATGAACTTGGATCTTCAACTCAAGAACAAATTAGAGGGTGCCTGACCCATGAACTGAGGGAACAGTAGGGCATCTGTGCTATCAGAGGAGGGATGAAGAGGACTCGAGTGTAGCAGTTTGGAGCAAATCTCAGAGCTCATTCTCGAATGATTTCACAGTTCAAATCCATCACTAATCCAGACTCTAAGGTCAGTTCTCGCCCGAGGAGGACTCGTCAGTAAGGATAACGCCCTGAGCCCACTCACTCCTGCTGGGCTTGGAGTGCCTCTTAAGGGTGGGGGCAATGATGCTGTGGGCCAGGCTGGAGTTTACCAGGGCACACCAGCCAACTCCAAGCTGGACATGTCCTGTATGGTGGGGCTTTGCTAGGGAGGCAAAGTGCTGATGAAATCTGGTAAATTTCTAGGGGCTGCATAAGAATGTTTAGCTGCGAAATTGTCCAAATAAGGAATTGGCTTGTACAACCTACCACGTACTGCAAAATTTCCAGTGAGTTTTCCCTAAACCTTTCTGTTCTAGGATAGAGAAGTCTGAGAAAGGTCACTTACTTTCTTCGATCTCTGATGCCAGTGAAGATGAGCACGACAATACCAGTCACTACCACCCCCATCACGACCCCGAAGATAATCAGCCATACGGTGACAGGTGGCTCATAAGGGGGCGCCAGCGTCGGCTGAACCCCCAGAAACTCCAGGCTGCTGTCATCCAGGCGGAAAGCATCATTGATACGGCCCCGGGACATCCTATTCCCAAAAGCAAAACACTTAGGCAAAAGAAAACTGTGTGCAATTATTGACTCCTTACATCATCGTTCCCAAACGGATTTGATAAGGCTTACCCTAAAAACGTATACCTAAAAAAGCAATGAAATCAAAGTAAATAACCAGGTTCAGTGAAAGATTTGAGTTTTGACAATTATACATCTTTCCTATCTTGTAACCTAGATTAGGCTTGGAAACAGCTCCATTGGAAAATTAGGCTGCAAGTGTGGAAACGTGCAAATGGTTGGCATTTGTTCATTTGTGACTACTGCGTTGTAAAGGCAAAGTTAGCATGCTTGGTAAGAATTTCCCTTCTGTCAGGGTATGTCTACAATGATGTTATATCAAATAATGGAAAAGGACAACTGCATCCACCTCTTCTACAAACGAAACAGTCCCTCTACACAAGTCTCGACAGTTGTATTTTACAAATGAAAGGTGTTGACATCCAAAATTATCACTAAAAGGCAGCACTGGGGAGGAATACAGGGAAGGAGCCTTTGCCAAAAAAAAGGTGAAGATTATTTTTAAAACAAAAAACAGTGAAATGTTCAATATTCTAGATTGAAAACCAAAGTGTCTGGCATCACATCTTCCTGCCCTTGGGTATAGGGCAGGTCAGGAGGAGGTGAGAGAGAGAGAGAGAGAGAGAGAGAGAGATCAAAGCAGCATTAGGCATGTCACCCCTGGCAGCCTCTGCCTGAGAGTCTGGGCATTCTGGAAACAGGAAGTTTGAGGACCCCGGTAACTTGCAGGAGGGCGGGGCTCCTTCATGATGATCTCAGCTGGCGCTTTTCCCCAGGACAAGTCACGTGGAGGCAGCCAGTGAGTCTCTGGGCGTGCTCCGGTTGTAAACCCCACTAAACCAGATTTTCTAGGCCCACTCTGCCCAGCAAGTCTTGTTTCTGCTTCCGAAGATGAACGGCAGCTCAAGAGTGCCACCTAGTGAGCACTTCCTGTAGCAGTGAGTAGCTGAAGCCTCTTTTTTTTTTTTTTTTTTTTTTAATGACAAGGGGAAACACCTACATCTCTCCATTATTCACTATTGCTGTTTTGGGAAACAGCTGAGGCAAATTGGGAAAACTGTCCCTTCTGAACACTCACGACCAATAGCAAGTCCCTCTTTTGGAATGGAGGCTAACCAGTGTCTAAGGAATCCTATCCTTGCCTACCTTGTTTCAGACTTTGGTTAGTTAAACGGATCCTACATCAAAGCCCCTACAGCAAACGATGGCGACACCTGCCCATGTGCCCTCTGCTCTTACCATTTTGCGGGTGTGCTGGCCAGGCTTCCTTCAGCCAGTATCTCCTGCCTTTTCCCAAGAGCATTCTCAGGCCACAAGATTCGGCCCTGCCTGCAGGCCAGCAATGCTGGGAAGTTAGTCTCCCCTGTAAGCAGTTCTCAACCAGTGACTGATGGGAGGTGGTGAATAAATACCCCAGCTCTGATGGGACAATTGAGGGGCATATTCTACGCCGTCTCCCAGAATTCCCAGCAGAATGGAGCTCTAGCTGCCCACAGTGGTAACTTGCTCATAACGTGTCCTTTATTACCCTCCTTCCATCCTGTCTCCTGTCCACATTCCTCCATCCGTGTTTCTTGAGGTCACCTCCCAAATAAACTACTTACACTCAAATCCTTGTCTAAGGACCTGTATCTGGATAAACCCAATTAAGACAATCCCCTTGCTATGAGATTCTGGAATTAAAACCCAAGTTTTTAAGATGAGGAAAAACATGTAAATGACTCAGAAGAGTGCCTGGCACTGTAAAAGCACACCAAATATTCGTTACTGTTGTTGCTGCATTGGGGAACCCCCTTGCCCTGCTATCATGCATTAGAAAGTAAAGTATCACCTGATGGCCTCTTCAACTTCAGTTCTAGGAATGATGTCAGACATATTTTTAGGTGAAGTGACAAAGAAGTTGAAGGAGATTCTTGGTTTCAAGTCACTCACCCACACGTCCTCCTCCCTGTGGAGAAACAAAAGAAACATCTTCCCTGGTGGCACAGAGGACACTGTAAAGAGAACGAAAACTTCTCCTGCTGGTGAAAAGGAGATGGGGGGAGGATCACAGGGTAAAGTAGGGAGACATGGGGCAGGGCCCGTCATGGAAGGATGTAATTGTCCCAACAAGCTTAACAGTGCCCAAAGCACACGAACTCAACTACATAAGGTGTGACAGCAAGTCTTGGCGCTGTTAGTTCTGCCACCGTATAAGAACAACAGTTTGGTTTTTTTTCCAATCATAGAAAAATTTCAAACTGAAAGCAGTAGCAGAATCAGCAAGGAATCGTTGGTGACCCAGACTCGTGCTAAACAACATGGCAGGCAGCAATGGCCCTGTTCCATGGACAGACGTGGTGCGCTGATATCTTCGAACCTTGCCCCTCCCAGCAAAAATCGTCATGTTACCCCCACCGTGAGGGTGATGAGCGGGGTTGACAGTACGATGTGACAAGACTCTGCTCTCACAGCTGCCAGACTGATCCTAATAAAACCCAAGGCAGATCACAGGGCTCCGAGCCTTCCTCGCCCGGAAGGAAAGCCAGTGGCCTTAGAACGGCTTGGGAGGCACACATGAACTTTCTTCTCGCCTCCCCAACCCCCCTGGCCCAGTCCCACCATGACCACATCTCCCACTGGTCTTCTATTAGCTCACTGTGCTCCAGCCACACTAGCCTCCTGGCTGCTCCTTCAACAGGTGAAGGATATTTGTCCCTCGGGATCTTTCCACTTGCTATTTTCCCAGCTGAAACATTTCCCCACACAGTCTGCACCTGTGACTCTCTTTCCTGTTTCAGCTATTTGCTCAAATATTAACAAGGCTTTCTCTGACCATTTTAGTTAAAATTGAAACACACACACACACACACACCAGCACTCCCTAGCTCCTTTCCTGTTGAATTTTTCTCCTTAGCACTTATCACCATCGAATTCTACTACTTACATATTTTGTCAACTGTCTATAACACACACACACACACAAAACAGATACATTAGAATATAAGCTCATGAATGAAAGCAGAGATTTCTGCCTTTTTTTTTTCAGTGCTGAGGGTGGATGAGAGCATTTGGGGAAAAGAGGAGAGAGAAGGGAAGGGGGTGGAAAGGGAAGAGAGAGGCGAGGAGAGGGCCATTTCATAACAGTGCTCTTGTCACCTACGAGTCAAATAAGTCACAATCATCCCTAAATAGACTGGCCCAAATTCCAGGAGATCAAAGAGATTTAAAAGTTATTAGGAGGTTTTTCTTAATTTCATTTGAATAAAAGTTGAAGCATAATATTTTCTTAGACCCAAGAGTAAGGGAAATACTGATTGACAGCACAGCAAATCAACTCACCCAAAAGGAATGGTCTCGTTTCTGACTTTTGAAAAATACTCTCTCATGGCGTATGCAACGGATGACCGGAACAAGTACATTTCATTGTCATTCCATTCATACTGCAAATTCAAAACAAAAACATTGCTCAGTAGAGATCGTGGGGTACATTAAAACCTGATATTCTAAAAGCTTTTTTTTTTTGGTCGCACCATGCAGCTTGTGGGATCTGAGCTCCCCGACCAGGGAATGAATCCACGCCCTTGGAGTGAGAGCGTGAAGTCCTAACCACTGGACCGCCAGGGATTTCCCCACAAGCGTTATTTTTAAATTATCTAATATGCCAAAGATTCTTGCTCTGCGTGACGTCAGTAACCTCCAACTTGAGTGTGCATCAGCATCACCTGGAGGGCTTGTTAAACCACTGAATCCTGGGCCTGAGCCTCAGAGTTTCTAATTCAGAAGGTCTGGGAGGAGACCCAAGAAATCGCATCTCTAACAAGCTCCCAGATGGTGGGAGCTGGTCCCGCTGCCACGCTTTAAAAACCATGGCGTTCACTGGCCCTTTTAATTTAGTTTGATGCAAGCTGAAATAAACACCCGGAGGGAAGGTTTATAGATGGGAGTCATGTGAGCCATTGGTTTTGGTTAAAATGTCCATATACTGTAAACAAATATGCTGAGTTTTTATTATTTTTATAGTAAATTCTTGGATATGTGTAAGTGTAAAAAAAAGAAGAAACTTGAGGTTCAAAGGAAAAAAATTTTTTTTGTAAACAAGGTAATTTGTTCTTGTGTTTCAGTGCTAAACCAATGGCTTGTGTATTTGCATCGTCCAGGAAAAACCTATTGAAAGAGAAAAAAGCGTTCACTCTTTCCTCCAGTAGATGGCAGTAGAGATCATGAATAGCACGAAGTTTGCATCTCTCCCCCTTCTAGGAAAAACAATTACGAGATGATCATACTAAGTGAAGCAAGCCAGACAGAGAAAGACAAATATCATATGATATCGCTTATATGTGGAATCTAAAAGGATGATACAAATCAACTTATCTACAAAACAAAAACAGACTCACAGACGTAGAAAACAAACTTATGGTTACCAAAGGGGAAGCGGGGGAGGGATAAATTAGGAGATTGGGATTAACATACACACACTACTGTATATAAAATAGATAACCAACAAGGACCTACTGTATAGCACAGGGAACTTTACTCAATATTTTGTAATAACCTATATGGGAAAAGAATCTGAAAAAAATATATGTGTGTATGTACAACTGATTCACTTTGCTGTTCACCTGAAACTAACACATTGTAAATCAACTATACTTCAATTTTTAAAAATATAATTACATTTTCAGAAGTAAATCTAAAATTTTAGCTGTTTAAAGAAAAGATTTCATTGTAAAGCAACTACACTCCAATAAAAATTAATTTAAAAAATAAATAAAATAAATAAAAATAAATTTTAAAAAGGATTTCAAAGGGTTGCTACATTGACCCCAGCTTGATATCACACAGCTGTTGGAAAAAGTTGCTTTAATAGTAATAATGATATTATTAATATTATTACTAATATTCTGGTTACTATTTCTATATTCAAAAAAAGCAAAGGCCAAGTTCTCAAATTAGTGTCAAAGATCCAGGTGGACTTTGCCATGAAATAGCTTGAACTGGGCAGTTATTCTGGCTAAAAGTATGGTCCTGGTGTCATCAAAGCAGCCTCTCGCGCAGTGAACAGGCCTCAGAATGTTACACCATCAACCCCTCTGAAGACTACCGATCCCTCACTGCATGGAAAGAGAACATGGGGACACATGTCAAGAAAAAAGAAGATAATTGAAAAGGATCCTGACCTACCAGATACTTTAAATTAAAATAATTAAATTTCATTAGTCCAAGGAAGAGCTAATAAAAATATGACAGAAAGAGAAATGATCCCAGAGACACTCAATGATTGTTAAGAAATAGGAACTTGAACTTTTAGAGTTTGCGAAGTGATGCACTTCCATTTTTATTATTTCTTTCTTAAATGTTCCTTTTTTACTCCTACTATGTTATTTATGTTTAAACGTCTTACTTATCTATGAAAGTTACACTACAACTACTGTGGAACGTTGGACAATATTTAACTTACCAGGAAAAGTAAGGGGGTAGAAATGACATCTTTGGGTCTATCCAGTGCAAAGAACAATTTTCTGTAGCACCCTGGACTGTTTTACCCAATAGTGTCAGGCTGCCCTCTAATCCTGCAAAGCCTGCAGGATGCCACAAGCCCACCCACGCCTTTGATCCCCATCTGCCTGGGGCGACCCTCTCCTCTCCTCTTTCCCAATCAAAGCCACTACTGCTTCAAACTGGATAACCTGCGACAGGTGTTTAGGAGAAAGAAATAGCTGATCAAAGTAATTCACATGAAGGTGTAAGTAATCTGATTTTCTGTAAACATTCTGTCGTCCTGAAATGCATCTCTACATCAGTGGTTCTCAGGCCGTGCCGTAATCAGTCACCTGGGGAGCTTTGATGACTTGAGGCCACACCACAGAGCAATTAAGTCAGAATCTCTGGGAGTGGGATTCAAGCACTGATATGTTTCAAAAATCCCAAATGACTCCAGTGTGCAGCTACGTTTGAGAAACTGTGTTCTAAATCAGAGCTTCCCAGTCTTTATTGTGTCTACGGACCCACTGGGGGGCTTGTTAAAATGCAGATTCCGATTAAGCAGGTCCAGGGCTGAGGTCTAAGACTAAAACAAGCTTCCAGGATATAGACAATTGACAAGCTTCCAGGATATAGATGATTGACTAAGACTAAACAACGCAAAACCGCCTACAGTGCTTCTAAGAACAAACAGTCTCTCAAAATATAACCATGTCCTCTTCCTCAAATACAAGTAATGGTGATTAGAGTGAATTGGGACGGTGGGTATTTGATACTTAAGATTGGATGTTTTCTCATAGATCTTCATAACACCTTCAAAGTCACAAGGAAAGAGGAGGCATAGCCAATCCAATAAGGAATGAATGTGTTACTAAAAAAACAAACAACCCAAAAGCCAAAGGGCAGAATCTAGAGCTTTTTAAGAGAACCATGTGTCCTCTCATCTTTCGGACCACACTGGAATGAGCTTGTTGTGCCCTATTTAAGGGAATACATTGAAAGTCATAGACGCACTGTGTAGAATACTCACAGCTTTTTCTCCAAGAGCTGATTTTAGGCTTATCCTCACTTTGATGCTTTGGTCAGAATCTGATTAAAGAGAAATAACAGACTGTTGTTACAGATGACAGATTGACCATGTGTGTTTATTTCCTTCCTCTCCCAAGATCCCACTAAAGTGATAGTAAAGGAATTTTTTAAGGTATAAACACAATTTTGGAAAATGAGAAGTTATGGAGGAGTGGTAAGTGCTTTCGCAAGGGTCAGGAAGCCATGCCCTAACGTGTACACAGAGGCAGCACAGACCCCCAAAGTCCCACAGAATCCCAGAGAGGCTTAGGGATTCAGGTACAGTAGGGGGTGGGAAAAAGATACTGGATGGAAAACAAGGGGAATGAAACTCAAGGTCTGGTTAAAGACACTTTGGGGAACAGTTGATGTTCCTACCCCATGAGCTCTTGCTTAGAAAGTCACTTGGAGGCTGTGCAGCAAAACAAGAGGTAATTCACGAAAGAAGATATGGCATCCAGGAAGCAGTGGATTCAACCCAGGACAGCAGCAAAGGGATGACTCAGGATGAAAACTGTGGTCCACATTGAGACAGGAGGACTCTAAGAGGGAGTTCTTTAGGAAAAAAATGAGACTGAAAAGAATAGATATGTTGGAATAGTTGAAAAAGATGAATGTGACATACATAGCAAATTAGGCATACAAAAAAAATGAGGCAATAGAAACTCCAGGACAAACAAAAAACCACATAAGAAAGGATATAAAATAGTATATTACTTGGTTCTGCAAGCATAATGATGCAAATATTGATAATTTCTCTATGAAAAATTATGTTAAACCTAATTGGGAGAATGAGAAAAGGAGGCAGAAGAGTAGGCAGAAGTGCATGCCTAAAAGTGAGCGACAGGGAAATGACAATATAAACAAATTGTTTAAAAATATGAAAGTAAGTGCCAGAAAGGAGAGGCAATAGCATTAAAATCGTTAAAAGTGTTTGTCTTTGACGAGCCGGATTTGAATACAGTGGGTTGGAGACTGTTAGACTCTTTTATTTTAAATATGGGGCTAGTAAAGCAGACTTGAAAAAGAGAGAGAGAGGTAGTTTTCACTGTGCCAGGTACATAGTAGCTGCTCAACAAATGTGTTTCCTCCCAGATAAAATGGCAGCTACCACCATAGTACAGGGGCTAAGTAGAGGGAGAACATATTTAGCTGTGCCACAGTCCCATGAGACTGGGGCCAGAGAGGACTAGGGGAAGCAGACAGTGGGCAGTTAGAAATGTGTCAACTTAATGTACTCACATGGAGTCCAGTCTGTGTTCCATCCCACAGACGAATTCCTGTTCTGGTCTTTCAGCCAGGTCAACAACGGCTCAAAGTACTTGAGCAGTGGTTTTACGTCCATAGTCTTTACTCCCACAATACTTTCCAATGCTGAGGTCCAGGGTTCTGATTTTCCAAGGTGCAGCATTTGGCTACATGAAAAAAGGGGAGGGTGGGTTCAGAGCCTTTTGAGGGATTCCAGATGTATATCTACTTACATGTACAATCTATACTTTCTCCTCTTTGGCTTGACTAAGTTTGCTCCTGGCAAATAAGAAAAGAAGCCATGTTAACAGATGTAGTCATCCTTCAATCTCTCTTCCCCTCCAGTTACTACAAAAAGAGCTCTGTAGTTATGACATGGAGAGAGGAGGTGGCCT
This sequence comes from Neophocaena asiaeorientalis asiaeorientalis, assembly GCF_003031525.2. NCBI lineage: Eukaryota > Metazoa > Chordata > Mammalia > Artiodactyla > Phocoenidae > Neophocaena > Neophocaena asiaeorientalis. The sequence goes on along the minus strand of NW_020173141.1, from coordinate 87,845 downwards.
GTCCAGCCATCACATGGTCCAGGTTCCTGTGTGACCACGAAACAAACATTTAATTTGTGGATGAGAACATTTTGAGGCCCCCAATTTTCTTTTTAGAGCAAAGAAATCAAATTCAAACTTAGGCATGGAAATTAGTAACATTAAATAGGAATGAGAGGTTCAATATTTTGAAGCATCTCTTACAGCAGCCTCTGCCCAGCTTCGGTGGAATTCGAGATATCACATTTGTACAGGGGACCTTCATGTTTAGCTGTTTGACAAAGGGCTTCATGAAACTGGAATTGATAAATGGTCCTTGTGTAATATCTGCAAAAGAGATAAAGAAAAAATGTTGTCCTGTGTTTAGTTTCTGTGCTAGAATCAAAGATTGGGGCATATATTTAAATGTTGAAGCCCTAGTCACCAAAGAAGTACCAGTTAAACCTCTTTTCCCTCCAGAAAGACCCAAACATGAACCCTACAGACTCATCATACTTGCATTCATGTATCAGCTGATAAAAAGGCAGTATTATTTTGTTAAATGTTAGCTCACATTTGTATTGTGTTTTACAGATTTATAGGCCTTTCACATAAATGATGCCAATCGATACTTATGGCAGATTAACAATATTATTTCCACTTTACAAATAAAGAAACTGAGGCTCAGGGCTTAGCTGGTGGTCCAGTGGCTAAGGGTCTGTGCTCCCAATGCACGGGGCTCAGGTTCGATCCCTGGTCAGGGAACTAGATCCCACATGCTGCAACTAAGGGTTTGCATGCCGCAACTAAAGATCCCACATGCCACAACTAAAGAACCCCCATGCCACAAATAAGACCCGGAGCAACCAAATAAGTAAATAAAAAAGAAAGAAAGAAACTGAGACTCAACAAATTCAAGATCTGGAGCTAAGAGGGGAAGAACATAGGTCTTAGGACTTCAAGTTAAAAATGCTCTATTACAGATATTAGTCGGCCTGCGAGTTCAAGATGGCAGAGTAGAAGGACGTGTGCTCACTCCCTCTTGCGAGAGCACCGGAATCACAACTAACTGCTGAACAATCATCGACAGGAAGACACTGGAACTCACCAAAAAAGCTACCCCACATCCAAAGACAAAGGAGAAGCCATAATGAGAAAGTAGGAGGGGTGCTATCACAATACAATCAAATCCCATAACTGCTGAGTCAGTGACTCACAAACTGGAGAACACTTACACCACAGAAGTCCACCCACTGGAGTGAAGGTTCTGAGCCACACATCAGTCTTCCCAACCTTGGGCCCTGGTAACGGGAGGAGGAATTCCTAGAGAATCAGACTTTGAAGGCTAGCGGGGTTTTGACAGGACGGGGGAAACAGAGACTCCACTCTTGGAGGGAACACACAAAGTAGTGTGCGCATCGGGACCCAGGGGAAGGAGCAGTCACCCCATAGGAGACTGAACCAGACCTACCTGCTAGTGTTGGAGGGTCTCCTGCAGAGGCGGGGGGTGGCTGTGGCTCAGCGTGAGGACAAGGACACTGGCAGCAGAAGTTCTGGGAAGTACTGCTTGGCGTGAGCCCTCCCAGAGGCCGCCATTAGCCCCACCAAAGAGCCCGGGTAGGCTCCAGTGTTGGGTCGCTTCAGGCCAAACCACCAACAGGGAGGGAACCCAGCCCCACCCATCACCAGACAAGTGGATTAAAGTTTTACTGAGCTCTGCCCACCAGAGCAACAGCCAGCTCTACCCACCACCAGTCCCTCCCATCAGGAAACTTGCACAAGCCTCTTAGATAGCCTCATCCACCAGAGGGTAGACAGCAGAAGCAAGAAGAACTACAATCCTGCAGCCTGTGGAACAAAAACCACAATCACAGAAAGACAGACAAGATGAAAAGGCAGAGGACTTTCACTGCCATGGAACAGAATAAAGAAAAAAGAATGAAAAGAAATGAAGACAGCCTAAGAGGCCTCTGGGACAACATTAAACACAACAACACTTGCATTATAGACGTCCCAGAAGGAGAAGAGAGAGAAAAAGGACCCGAAAAAATATTTGAAGAGATTATAGTCGAAAACTTCCCTAACATGGGAAGGGAAATAGCCACCCAAGTCCAGGAAGAGCAGAGAGTCCCAGGCAGGATAAACCCAAGGAGAAACATGCAGAGACATTAGTAATCAAAATTGACAAAAATTAAAGACAAACAAAAATTATTAAAAGCAACAAGGGAAAAAAAAAAAAGCAACAAGGGAAAAATGACATACGTTTTTCCCTTTAGAAATCATAAAGATCAGAGCAGAAATAAATGAAATAGAAACAAAAAAAACAATAGCAAAGATCAATAAACCTAAAAGCTGGTTCTTTGAGAAGATAAACAAAATTGATGTGTATAAAATGGGTGACTAATAAGAACCTGCTGTATAAAAAAATAAAATAAAATTCAAAAATTAAAAAAAACCCATATTAGTCACTCAAAATAAATACATAAATAAACAAAAATACTCTATTACAATCACCCTGCACTCTGTTAGTAACAAGAAGACAAACAAAAATATATTTCTATTTCTCCCAAGGATACTATAAATTCCCTGATGGTGGGAGAAAAGATCTCATGTCAGTTTTATTTAACTCAATTAAATCGAATTGAAACTGATCATCTATTTTGAGGATCTAAGGGGAAGGTGAACGGAGATAGAAAAAGCAATTAGAGTTGTCACTCTGTCCACAAATCCTAGAAGTGAAATAGAAGAAAACTGTCATTTACCGGATGAATGAGTAATCTTCAGCAACATGGAACAGACACGCGGGGTCACAGTATGTTTCATCATGGGGCAGAGGCTCCACCACCCCGACTATCTCTCGCCTTTGGGGAAAAAAGAAGATACGTTAGCTCTGGGTCACTCATCGTGAGAAAGTACGGATGGTGTCATTAGTGCAGTGTCATCAGCCAATGGCATTTCTACTGAAATTAGTTGTCAGGTGAAATTGAAACAGTGTAAAGAATTACAGAATAAAGTGCATCTTGTAGCCATCTCTTTATTTTTTTAGATTCAGCCAGTCTACAGCATTGGAAAATAGCTGTACCTTCAAAATACTAATTTACCAAAGTGCATTGCGTGGCCAAAAACATACAGTGAAAGTCCTAATAATTCCTCTCCGGCACTACATTTTATGGGCTCCTCGTAGGCGGAATTTTCTAAAATTGAAATCTCACTGATTCTTCAAGGCTAGCTCAAATGTCCCCTCCTCTGTGAGGCCTGCCCCTGATCCCAACCACCTGCCAGCACAGGGAACCCTCCAGCTCCCTTGGCCTTCTCTAGCTCTGCCTCCTTTGCCATTTCTCTCTCCGTTTTATAATTATTCACATACAGCTCCTTCTTGCCCTGGAGACTTGCCCTAGCGGGCGGGGCTGTGTTTTGGTCATCTTTACAGTTCCAGTGCCAGACACGATGGCCAATGCTAAGAAAAGACTTCATGTGGATTCGCTGAATGCATAGAGTAATTAATGCATTAATGAATCATTTTAAGGGTCTGATTCCATGTACCTTTGGAAATAAACTAAAAGGGATCAAAAATTAATTTGATCAGAAAAAAAAAAGGTAGGAAAACCATGTATTTGGCATTGTTTAAAGTGAATACATCCGTCCTTTCTGATTATGGGATCATGATAGACATAATTTCAGTAATACTCAAATGCTAGCAAGAGCTACTACAGATGCTGCCTCCTCCCTCCCAAGGAGGGTTTATGTCACCAGAGAGAATCTTGGCAGAAGAGTGGCACTGACTTCAACTTACGGATATGGGGCTGAATGTTATAATGGTAGATCTTCACCACAGAGAGGAAAAATAAAGAAAAATAATTGACAGGAGTCTGACTAATAGATGGTGAGGAGAAGCTTTCTTTCTTTTTTTCCTTCCTTTATTTGTTCGTTCATTCATTCCTTCTTTCCTAACTTCCTTCCTTCCATCTTCTTCTGTAATACTTTCATCATTTATTTCATACTTGCATGTGCCAGGCACTGTGCAAGGCACTTGGGATACGGTGATGAATGAGGTAGCGCTGAAACTATTGAAAGGAATCGCCCTCTGCTGCCCAAATGCAGCAGGCTCTCACTAGCTTGGAATTCTCTCCCTTCTCCTCTACATACCCCTGGTTAAATCCCACATCTTTCTCAAAGCTGTTTGGATGCCTCTCCTCATCTGACCTATCAGCCAGGGTTTTGGATCCCCCCTTGGATCCTCATGGATGCCCACATTCTCCCATCACAACCCAACACGTTGCAGTGGTTTCATTTCCTGCTTTCCTCCACAGACTACAAGTTCTTTGAAGTCGAGGAGAACATCAGAAATGATCAGCATCGGATTCCCCAGTGCTTTACCTAAAATGTGGGGTAAATATTTTTGTTTCAAAGAATGGACAAAAGCAAAATAAAAATGAATAAATTGATCACTTCCGAAATAATATCACAGTTTAATGGGTGAATCAATACTTAAGATAGAGCATGAGAAATTATGTCACTTGACCCTGCTGGGGGGTGGGGCAGAGCCAAGGAAACATTATCTGAGAAAGCTCCCAAATGGAGACTTAAAAAATAAAAAGGAGGCTGTGCATGTGGGGGTGTGTGTGTGTGTGTGTGTGTGTGTGTGTGTGTGTGTGTGTGTGTGTGTGTGGTATGTGATGGCATTTCCCTAGCCTGAATACACTTCTCTCTCATTTTCACATATTTAGCCCCACATCACTAGATTTCAAGATTTAGCCACTGAAATCCCAGTTATTCTGACTAGGAAGAATTCTCTGAGAACTCCAGTGCTAGTTGTCTTAGGTGGGTTCTCACCCAAACAGACCCTGAGACCAGGCCCTGGGACGTGATCCCAGGAAACACAGGCAAAGGAGTGAGGAAGTGAGACAGGAAAAGGAAAGCAGCCCCCAAAAGGTGTGTTATCAAGCAAGTCACCACAGTGGGTAACTGGAGCCTATTCCCACTGAGGAACTCTAGGATCCCACGTAGAGCACTCACCTCAGAATTCTCCCCGCTGAGGGCGAGGGAGCTGAAGTACTTATCCACCAATTCCCATCACACATAGTTCCTCAGTCTTTTCTCCATAGGAGGGTCCTAGTGACCAGAGGAAGCCCTCAGGCAATAAAATACAGATACTGGTACTAAGTATATGATGTCTGTGTGTGTATGTGAGCGTGTGGACACAGGCCAACCAAATGCTTTTAAATAAACAGCAAACTCATGAGGAAACATTTTACTGATTGCATATTCATTGACTTACTTCATCTCCCACCACTTTTGCATCCACTGCTCTTTGGGTATTTCACCCTTAAAGACCATCCACCTCCACTTTTCTAACATGTAGGTAAACGGTAGAGTTCCAACAATAGTAAGTGCTTGTTTGAGCAGGAAGTTTATTTCTGTTACTGAAAATAAAATGGGAAAGGATAAACATTAAGATGAGGGTGACAGCGGACGTTTTGTATTAGATTAATTTCCTAACCTCAAGATATACTTACTATAAGGATGATCACATGAGAAATATTGACAGTGGACATAATAATATGTATATATTCGTTTTCTCAGCTGAGGGATTTGGAGTAGGGTGAAGCCTTGGATAGATCAGGTTAAATAAATCTACAAGGAACCCCTAATCCTTTTTCTTTATTAGTTTCAGTTGCCTTCCTTAAGTACTTCTTATCAGAGCTAATTAGGGGTATTTTATCTACTTTCCTAGTCATACTGTTTATCTTTTTTGGTTTATTTATTTATTTTTGGCTGCGTTGGCTCTTCTTTGCTGCACGCGGACTTTCTCTAGTTGCAGTGAGCGGGGGCTACTCTTCATTGCGGTGCGCGGGCTCCTCATCGCGGTGGCTTCTCTTTGCCGTGGAGCACGGGCTCTAGGCACGCAGGCTTCAGTAGTTGTGGCTCACAGCCTCCAGTAGTTGTGGCTCACGGGCTCTAGAGTGCAGGCTCAGTAGTTGTGGCACATGGGCTTCGTTGCTCTGCGGCATGTGGGACCCTCCCGGACCAGGGCTCGAACCCATGTCCCCTGCACTGGCAGGCGGATTCCCAACCACTGTGCCACCAGGGAAGCCCCACACTGTTTATTGTTGCAAGCTCCATGAAGGCAGTGACTGCCAATTCTCATTCAAGACTGTATACCTAGCCTGGTGTCTGCTACATGATGTCCTCTGTGAGTCTTTGCTAAATAAACAAATATTAAATAGATGTGGCCAAAAGCCAGTAAACCAGGGAGGGGAAAAAACAACAAAAACGAGCCTCCCTAGAGGAAACCATCTACTGGATGATCAGATGTACAATGTACTTTAAATTTACTGACATCTCCCTTATCTGAGTTTAAAATGCTTTAACAAATTATGTTATTTCATTTATCCTTTATTAGTGATGTAAAAAGGCAGTGGAGTTCATATCTAGTGCGTAAATGAAGCTCACTGGAATGTAAGCAGAGGGATATTACCTACTTGGCACACCAATGTATTTAGTGTCTTTTAAAATGCTTTACACATAGTAAGTGCTCAATAAATATTTTTGGAAGAAGAAAGGAAGAGAGGGAGAAGGAGAGAGAGAGAGAGAGGGAAGGAATGAAGGACCTTATTTTGTTTAGCATCATTCACAGATCAGGGCCAGAGTCAAGGAAAGAAGCAGGAGATTTTCAAATCAGTGGTTTAACCATGCCTAGTACTGTCTTAGTGATTCAACCATCTTTGACTGCTGTCAAGGAATATTAAAAAATGATAAAACTAATAATGGTCTGTTAATTGACTTGAGAATGATACTTTAAAATTAGGAAAGAGGTGTGGTTACTGTGAACCCCCTTTCCTCTGTTGCTCCCTTCATGGGAGGATGCTGCTACTTGTCTATTACCCACTGGGTCTGTGCTCACAGTAAAATTTTCAGACATGATGATGGCTTTACACTGACCTACTCCCAGGTCCTTGTGAGATCGTCAAGGTCTGGAGCCAGAAGTCGAGGCAAAGTGAATTGACCACACAAGGATGGAGCTCATGACCTTGACCTCATCGACTAAATGTACTAGTAGGCAGAGCTGAAGTTTATGTCCCAAATTGCTAAAATGAGGGGAGAGAAATACATAGGAAAGAAGAACATATTTGGCTCTAAGTGTCCTCCTTTTACAAGAAAGAATCCTCACAGAAAAATCTGGATCTCGTGAATATTTGTTGTGTTCCATCAAGTCCAACCCATCCAAAGAGAAACAGGCTGCCTCGGGCAAAGATGCTGAACGATGGCCTGAATCTGAGGGGATGTTACGGGGCAAATTCATGCTTCAGCCACATGAACAAAACGTTTCAGTCTCCTCCAATCTTGATATTCCACCACCTGTTCCTTAAGAACTCCCAAATTTCAAGTTACACTTTGCTTTGCATAATATTATGGGAAAAGTTATAGATTAGGGCTCTGCTTCCGGTTCTGCCATGTTGCTTCTTGACCTTGGGTTAATTATTTTCCCTCTCATGTCTTCAGTTTGCTTCCTCTGCAAAATGGTTTTTAGAATCTGTTCCAGTCCCTCCCGGACCAGGGCTCGAACCCATGTCCCCTGCACTGGCAGGCGGATTCCCAACCACTGTGCCACCAGGGAAGCCCCACACTGTTTATTGTTGCAAGCTCCATGAAGGCAGTGACTGCCAATTCTCATTCAAGACTGTATACCTAGCCTGGTGTCTGCTACATGATGTCCTCTGTGAGTCTTTGCTAAATAAACAAATATTAAATAGATGTGGCCAAAAGCCAGTAAACCAGGGAGGGGAAAAAACAACAAAAACGAGCCTCCCTAGAGGAAACCATCTACTGGATGATCAGATGTACAATGTACTTTAAATTTACTGACATCTCCCTTATCTGAGTTTAAAATGCTTTAACAAATTATGTTATTTCATTTATCCTTTATTAGTGATGTAAAAAGGCAGTGGAGTTCATATCTAGTGCGTAAATGAAGCTCACTGGAATGTAAGCAGAGGGATATTACCTACTTGGCACACCAATGTATTTAGTGTCTTTTAAAATGCTTTACACATAGTAAGTGCTCAATAAATATTTTTGGAAGAAGAAAGGAAGAGAGGGAGAAGGAGAGAGAGAGAGAGAGGGAAGGAATGAAGGACCTTATTTTGTTTAGCATCATTCACAGATCAGGGCCAGAGTCAAGGAAAGAAGCAGGAGATTTTCAAATCAGTGGTTTAACCATGCCTAGTACTGTCTTAGTGATTCAACCATCTTTGACTGCTGTCAAGGAATATTAAAAAATGATAAAACTAATAATGGTCTGTTAATTGACTTGAGAATGATACTTTAAAATTAGGAAAGAGGTGTGGTTACTGTGAACCCCCTTTCCTCTGTTGCTCCCTTCATGGGAGGATGCTGCTACTTGTCTATTACCCACTGGGTCTGTGCTCACAGTAAAATTTTCAGACATGATGATGGCTTTACACTGACCTACTCCCAGGTCCTTGTGAGATCGTCAAGGTCTGGAGCCAGAAGTCGAGGCAAAGTGAATTGACCACACAAGGATGGAGCTCATGACCTTGACCTCATCGACTAAATGTACTAGTAGGCAGAGCTGAAGTTTATGTCCCAAATTGCTAAAATGAGGGGAGAGAAATACATAGGAAAGAAGAACATATTTGGCTCTAAGTGTCCTCCTTTTACAAGAAAGAATCCTCACAGAAAAATCTGGATCTCGTGAATATTTGTTGTGTTCCATCAAGTCCAACCCATCCAAAGAGAAACAGGCTGCCTCGGGCAAAGATGCTGAACGATGGCCTGAATCTGAGGGGATGTTACGGGGCAAATTCATGCTTCAGCCACATGAACAAAACGTTTCAGTCTCCTCCAATCTTGATATTCCACCACCTGTTCCTTAAGAACTCCCAAATTTCAAGTTACACTTTGCTTTGCATAATATTATGGGAAAAGTTATAGATTAGGGCTCTGCTTCCGGTTCTGCCATGTTGCTTCTTGACCTTGGGTTAATTATTTTCCCTCTCATGTCTTCAGTTTGCTTCCTCTGCAAAATGGTTTTTAGAATCTGTTCCAGCTCCACTGTTTTGGTTTTTACCTAGAACCAGGGGATTCAGTCAGAACTCTGACACTAATTAGCTGGGTAACCTTGGATAAGCCATTTCAGTTCTGTGGGCCTGTTTTAGCATCTTTTTAAAAAGCTTCTGTTAGATGGTTCTTAGAGTCCCAAGACCATTCACTTAGTTACCTCTCTTATGCCCTTTTCAAAGATACAAAACCAGAAGCTGGCATATTATACTATATACTTAAAATGTTTTTTAACCAGTAGCAATTTCCAGTTACCCATAAATAACTTATATTTTACATGGCAAAAATTAAATATATCCTATGCATGACAATAAATACCTTTGCCCATGTCAGACTAAAGAATACCCAAAACAGGCCATGAAAACATGTCCATACCTCTGTCTTCATAAAAATCAGGGGGCAGAAGACCAAGGGCTTTCAGATAGTGAGGTGTAGCTGCAGAAAGTGACATGATTTCCCCAACAGCTTCATGGAAACCTTCATTAGCTCCATTTCTGAGCAGGTAGGGCTGTGTGGCATACGCCATGTCATACTGGATGTGCCCCATCTCGTGATGGGCTGTCAGGAAGTCATCCATCGTCACCTTTGTGCACATTTTGATCCTGAACAAAAATGGGCAAGATTAAAATGGATCTCACTGAATTTTATTTAATCATCACAGTGGAGTTATATGGGATTTCCATAGCATGGATCACCTTTCCAAGACTTATTTGCCAATGATTCTTGAGGACCTATCTTGTACGTCCTAGAAACTGTACTAGGTGCTCAATATAAAGTGATGGGCAGGGCTGAATCTTGTCCTCCTGATCACAGACTAACAGAAAGGAAGATAAACAGAGTCGTCTACTACAAAAACTCTGAGGCAAGTACTCTACAAGTGATCAGCAGACATGGCCTTGGGCACAACAATGAGTACATGGAGGCATAGTCTTCTGGAAGCCCCCAGGAAGGGCATAACTCAGGATGCAATGAGCAAGCTGGACCTTGATCAACATGCAGGGGTTTGCCAGGCAAATGGCAGGGAGGGACAAGAGACTGACATTCCTAGAAGCGCTCAATGAGGATGGCTTGAGAAAAGAATGTGGCATTCAGGACACAGCCAGGACATAGTAGTAGGAGGAGGAAGGGACAGAAATTGGTATTTGGGAATCCTTAGCATGTAAGTCAGGGAGTGGATGTGATGGCCCATGAAGCTGTGTAGGATGGCAAGAAAAGAGAGCCAAGGACAAAGCCCCAGGAGGTCCCAGGAGGTACAGGGTGGAGAGAGGAAAAGGAGACAGAGAGAGAAGTCAAAGAAGTCCAGAAGGAATGACGATGCAGACACCAGTGAACAAGAGCACTTCAAAGACAACTCCTCAACACGGCCCCATGCTGTTGTGGCCCAATGGTATAAGGCTGGCATTTGGCAGTTAGGTGCAGGTCCTCTTCAACTTGGCAAGAGCAGTTTCATGCAGGTGAGTGTAGGGGTCATATTTCAGTAGGTTCAGTAGTCTTCCCACCACTCTGAGCACCATGTCATCCCCCTGATAAATACCCTTTAAGGACTCCCACTGCTCAGGAATAAACTCAACCTCCTTTATACACCCCAATATGACCTCCTTCTCTAACTTGGTTTTTCTCTATACTCTTTTGGCACAATTATAAGAATAGCTATTATATAGTTAATATCTACTGTGTGTAAGATCCTGTGCTAGGAAGCTTACATACACTTACTCATTTTTCAACTTCACCCTAGCACTGGAGTCAGTGAGCTATGGCCTGCATCTGGCTACCTGTTGTGATAGATCAGGCTTTACTGGGACACAGCCCTAACCATTTGTTTCTGTATTATCTATGGCTGCTTTCATGCCACAAGGGCAGAGGTGAGTAGTTGCAACAGAGACCTGCAAAGCCTAAAGAAACTATTTACTATCTGACCTTTTATAGGAAAGGATTGCCAACCCCTACTCTAGCGCATGCGGCTGGGGCCCTGCCTAGATCTGCTTTACCAGAAAGATCCACCCATCTCCCAGTTGTCTGAGTCCTGGCTGTTGGCCAACAGCTGCTTCCTTCTTTAATGTTTTTGGCTAAATGGGAGGTGCCTCAACCAGGAGGTTATGTGGCCCCATACTCTGGGGCAGTCCACAGCCAATGACTGAGTAATATGGGGTACAAAGGGCCAGTCCTCTTGTCTCAAGATGTGACCAACTCTGTGGTACAAATCATGCTCCAGAGAGCCGCGTGGGATCAGGCTGAGGCCAAGTCTCTAGCAGAGACCACCTCCTTACTTAACTCTTTCCCCTGCCCCATCCTGCTTCCCTCACTCCCCGTGCCTGCAAGCTCTCCCTCAGTGAAACACATGTACAAGAATCTCCATCTCAAGCCAGGGAACCCAACCTAAGACACTCACAAACCTGCCAACTGGGAATTATGATTCCACTCTATAGATAAAGAAACTGAAACCCAAGAAGGTTAAATACCTTGCCCAAGGTTGCCTATTCATTAAGTGACACAGCTGGGATTAGAAAGCCTGTGCTCATTCCGCCATTTCACACAGACCCTCCTTCACACGCCCTTTATTCTAGCCTAACCTGCTGACTCCAGTACACAACACTGGTCCTGCCTCTCTCCATCTGATACTGCTATTCTCCCAGCCCCGTGTCCCTCCCAGCTCTGTCTGTCCAAACCCTTCTTATCTTCCAAGCCCAACTCAAATGCCACCTGAAGAACCCTGTCTGAGCCAAACCCCTATTCCAGGTGTGGTCACTTATCTTCCAATTCCCATGGAGTGTTCTCTGTGTTTCTCTTAATGACACATATCAGCTTATCTATTCACCTGTCCTAGCTCACTCAGAAGAGGGAAACGGAGGTGGGGATCAATGCCTGACTCACATATCCATCTTCCATAAATCTTGCACCAACCCTTTCCTAATGGGGGCACCACCATACCCATGACCATGCAACTCTAATGGGTGCATATCATCTCAGATGAGGCAAACTGTCTAAAGGTTCAAGTTAGGGCCTGCTGACAATCCCCTTTTCCTTGGAAAGCCCAGATGTGCTCTTATGCACTCCCAGCCTTCGTTCAAGGAGAATTCATTCATCTCTTCTGTGCTCAGAGAAGCAGAGAAGGAATCCAAATTCATCCTCATCCCTCCATTGTCTCCCATTTTAGTATCAGCTGTGTACACATCAGCCTCACTACCTGAAGTCACCCTTCCCCAGGTCCCATGCTGTGGGGTGGCAGACCACTTTCCGGCCATCGCCTGGCTCAGTTAGCATGGAGTTATCCCAGAATTCTTGAGTCATATTAGGAAGGCCAATAGACACAAAGAACTTCTCAGCCTCCTTGAATATCCTCTTTGCATCCCAGGACTGGAAGAAAAAAAAACAAAAAAAAAACCCCAGCATTTAATTCTAGCATTAAAATCACGGCATTCTTTCTGTTGGATATGTACAAAGGCATAACTGTTCTGGAAGGCAATTTGGCAACATGCATGGACAGCTTTCACAGCATTTATACTCTTTGTCTCAGTAATCCTGTCTCTAGGGAACTAACCTAGGAAATTCTTAGAAATTAGGTCGAAGAATTACGTTTAAAATGATTATTATTATTTTTCAATTGAAATAATTTGATATATTGTGTAAATTTAAGGTGTATAACGTGTAAAATTTTATTTTTTTTTTTTTTTTTTTTGCAGTACGCGGGCCTCTCACTGTTGTGGCCTCTCCCGTTGCGGAGCGCAGGCTCCGGACGCGCAGGCGCAGCGGTCATGGCTCACGGGCCCAGCCGCTCCGCGGCATGTGGGATCTTCCCGGACTGGGGCACGAACCCGTGTCCCCTGCATCGGCAGGTGGACTCTCAACGACTGCGCCACCAGGGAAGCCCTAAAATGAGTTTTAATAGAGGGAAAAGTGGAAACAACCACCAGAATGGTTAAATAAATAATGATGCCTTTGTGGAATGGAAAATCTAAATAAATTAGATTTATAAAGAATTTTTATTGATATTTTTAATAATTTAATAGTGAAAAAGTAAAATATAAAACCACTTATATGGTATAATCTTAATGAGAAAATACATTAAAATGTTAACAGTAGACGGGGTGAGATCATGTGTGAAGTTTTTTGTCTTTATTCTTTATGTTCTAAGTATAAACACAAACGATAATGACCTTCTCTTTGCTAAAAACTGTTCAACTCAAGACAACATCCCTTGATTGATCTCCTTCAATGGGCAAGGCCCTGGCATTAGGCTCATTAGAAGACACAAACAATAAAGCAGACATGAAGCTGTGTGATTTTGGAACCAAAAAGGCCCACATGTGACCCAGCAGCCGATGGGTAGGGGGGGCCTTGGCTTCATAGTCTGTATGGGAATCTAAACTTTCAGAATGTTCTGGAACTGGAGAGGGGCAGCAGAAGGTGTCTGCGATTCAGCAAACTCTTCTGGGAACCAGTGTCTCTGGAGCTGACCAAGACTTCTTTGGACATAAGGCCCATATCAGTCAAACTAAGTTTGTATAATTGGCAGATATTTAATGAATCACTTTTTAGTGACACAGAAAACTTCCTTTCATCTTAAAGACCAGTCAAGTTTGTTTTTGCTCCTATGTCAGCCTTGGATATAACAGACACTATGGATATTTTCTTTGACCTTTAAAGGCTTAATGTCAGTCAATATTGCTATTGGTGAGTATGGCATTCTTAAGGAGAATGAACATATACTAAAACAGTGTAGACTGGCAAGCACAGTTAACATCTGCTGAATGAAGAATGAATGGATAGAAAACCAGGCTGGAAATATTAGGAGTTCTCAGTTCCAACCTTAGTTGTCACTGACTGCCTTTGTGACTTTGAACAAATCATTTACCCAAGCCTCAGCTTCCTCACCTACAACATGGAACTATCATAATACCTGTCCTGGCAGTCCCATAGGTCTGTCGTAAACATAACATTAGGAGAGATGGTGGGTGTGAAAACACCGTAGACAGGCTATGGAGCTACATAAAGATGGGCCTCTGCTGCTGCTCAACTGTGAAGTGGGGCTACAACGGCTGCAGGAGTTTAGGGCCCTTGCAGCTTCACGTTTTCATTCTGCTATGGACTTTTCCCAGGAGTATGTTACGTAGGTGAAGATGTTTATTGCATTGCTGCTTACAGATTTAAAACTGTTAACAAGCAGTGCGTAAATAGCAAACCATGGTGCAACCATCTGAAGAAATTTTACACAGCCAGTAGAGGTATGATTATGGATCCTACCCAGAAATGTAGGCTATTAGCTGAATAAAGAAAAATACACAATTATAACTATAATATTATTTAATCAATGGGAGGGAACATAGAGAATTTAAACAATTATACCAAGATGGTAAAAGAAGTTTATTTAAAAACTATTTTAGACTCTTGTAATATTTTTAACAATAATGATTTTTAATATGCAAAAATCTTCTAAAGATATCCTTTTTTTACTATTCACAGAGATTACTGACTACTTAGCAATGACTAACTT
>NW_020173141.1:49835-72226 GCF_003031525.2 Neophocaena asiaeorientalis asiaeorientalis | reverse complement strand
CTCCCTCCCTCCCACCCTCCCTATCCCACCCCTCTAGGTGGACACAAAGCACCGAGCTGATCTCCCTGTGCTATGCGGCTGCTTCCCACTAGCTATCTATTTTACATTTGGTAGTGTATACATGTCCACGCCACTCTCTCACTTTGTCCCAGCTTACCCTTCCCCCTCCCCACGTCTGCAAGCCTATTCTCTACGTCTACATCTTTATTCCTGTCCTGCCCCTAGGTTCCTCAGAACCATTTTTCTTTTTAGATTCCATATATATGTGTTAGCTTACCGTATTTGTTTTTCTCTTCCTGACTTACTTCACTCTGTATAACAGACTCTAGATCCATTGCAATGACTAACTTTAGAAAGAGTTATGGCAACCAGTTGATAATTCCACATCTTATTGCTTAATGGAAAACTCAGGTCATCTCTACTTTGAATATCTCTCAGCAAGATCAATACCATACTTATTGAAGGTACTTGATGTCACTGACATTGTAAACTACTTTTCCATGAAAAGACAGCTACATAAGAAATAAATTTAAATTAGCTTGAAAATCTTCTCATTTACATGTTTTCATAAGACAAGAAGAGAAGGATGGCATAAAAAGAAGTGACGTTGAGGATTTAGATTTGGTTTTCAAGGTGTCTTCTTCCTACCTGGTTCTGCATTTCTTTGGTAACATCTATGCTCGGTCTCTCTCCAAAGGGGACTGTCAAAGGGTACAGATTTGTCCAAAATCTCCCCCACATATCACCTATTTAAAAAAAAGATTTCGTTAATACATGACAAGGACAACAGAAGTATAGACCTGATTTTACATAGTGCATGAGGTGGGATTGGTAAACAGGACACAGAGTATTCTGGATTTAATCTAGTTTCTGTGCTTCCTTTTCACTACCTCTTTTCTTCTTCCCTTATTTTATATTTTCAACATTCCCTTCTTTTTTTACCGCCTCTAAAAGGTTAAAATGGCAGGAGATGATGTGGCTAGACAAAGCTTGTTAGGGAATCATCCCTGTTTCTCACATTTCAAATTACAATTCAAAGGCACAATGTATTAAATGTACAGGACATCACAGCTACTATAGATTAGAAATAGATTTATATAGTCCCTCATCCATGGGACAAAATACTACAAATTAGACTATTAGTAATCTATGATATTGGATTCAAGAGAGATCATATAGACAGACTTGTGGTTGCCAAGGGGGATGGAGGGGGAGGCAGGGATGGATTGGGAGTTTGTGGGGTTAGCAAATACAAACTATTATATATAGAATGGATAAACAACACAGGGAACTATATTCAATATCCTGTGATAAACAATAATGGTAAAGAAAAAAAAGAGAGAGATCATATAGGATCATCATTCAGGAATCTCTGCTAACTAACCAGTAACTAAGTTCCACTTTTATTACTATATTATAGGAATCCACTTAACTGGGTGATTTTTCAAACATCTCAAACAAATGCTAAATTGAATTCCAAGGCCAGAAACCCTAAAAGGAAAAAATGGATCTAGAAAAAAATCAATCTCATAATAGGACCAGAATCCTGGCACCAAAGGAATGGGGGAAAATAATTACATAAAGAATATGTCGATGAACTCATGTTTTAAAAGATAAAATTCAGTAGAGATCAATGTAAAGTCCTATGCTTCAATTTTAAAGAAACATCTATCTATTATAGAAATATGTGATATGTGACATCAGGCTGAAACATATCCCACATGTAAAAGACCAAAACGGACCCAACAAACAGTATGACGTGGCTTCCAAAACACAAATGTGACTGTAGGGTAAGCGAGTAGAATTACAGAGTCTAGAACAAAGGAAACCATAGCACCAATTTTACTCCATGTTGGTCAAACTTTATCTGGAGTAACTGTTCAGTTCTGAGCGTGATATTTGAAGAGGGACATCAACAAAGGATAGCTTGTCCAAAGGAGAACACAAGTAGAAAAGTGAGATTTTAAAGAATGGTTGAAAAATCTATGTAGGATATTTAACATAAAAGAAGAAAACGGTGTATACGTGATGATAACAGTAATACTCACTAAAAGGTACTGAGTACGTACTCTTGTGCCAGGTACTACGCTGTGCCTTGGCAGTGGTTGTTTATAAATCTCTAGAAGGCCATCTTGTGGAAGAAGAATGGACATATTCTGGGTAACCTCATAGCATGGAATTAGGCAAAATGAATGGAAGGCGTTAGAGGGGTGTTGATTCACCTCCACATAAGGTAGGACTTTAGGTTAGTTTACCTTGGAAGGAAGAAGGAGCCACCTGACAACAGACAGGTTTAAGCAGAAAGTGAATTACCAAAGAACACCTGCCAAAGACACTGTAGAGAGTATTTATATATTGCTTTAGAGGAAAAAGTCTCCACTGATCCTTTGTCCAGATTCCCCCCTGCTAAGAGAGAGGCTTGGCTGTGGAGAATCAGCTGTCAGCAACTTAGCTTGACTAGAGTAGGCATGCTATGTATGCAAGACATGAACTTTTCAAACATATATTTTAATTGGCCTCAGCTTCTGGGGTGAGGGAGAGGGGAGGGAGGATGGCCACTCTCTGGTGGGGAATAAGGAGGTTGAATAAAGGGCCCCAGGTCTTGCATGGTCTACAAAAGCTCTATGGCAGGATCCAAAGTTCTTGGAAGATTGATTCTCCTCCTAAGCTAGGCATCTTCCTTCATGATGAAGACTTCATTCATTACTCATATGATTCCAAACCAAGTACTTTTCAGCAAAAGAAATTGTTGCAGTTGAACAAGGAACTTAACAAAGCTTTCACTCAGGCTATACCTTAATTCTAGAAAGTCTTTCTCTCACCCCTGACTGCCCCTAGCCAACCAAGCTTCTTTCCTCTGAATATGATGCTAAAATCCCACCTCGAGGATTAGCCAACCAAGTTGATTAATAAAACTTATTTTCCCCATTTCCACTCTCATTTCTCTAGTGATCTTAAATAACCCCTTTATCCTATGGATTGTGGCCAACATAATAACTCTTTATGTATAAAGTAATGCAACAGAGAACAATTTAAAATGACTTCTCTGTTGAAGACAGTGCTTTCAATCTTTGATTTCTATAATGTTACTAACTTCATTCACAGAATTTTTCAAAAGTTGGGCCTCACTCCAAAAAAACAACTTTATTGGTGGAAATGACAAAGAGCAAAGCACACAAAGAATTCCTGGAGTTTCTTACCAAGCAAATGGGCAGGGAGGCATCCAGTCGGACTGATACGGGAAGGGTAGGCATCCATCAACTTTGCCCTCACATAAGCGTGAAGTTGTTCATATAATGGTTTAATCTGAAAAGCTCAGGAAGAGACTTTAAGACCAAGAATAGCCTATTTCCAATCCCCAACACTAAAAATAGGAGCTTCTTTAGACAAGTAGAATTGCCCTAAGTTCTAATTTCTTCTCCTCTGAAATATTCTGGAGAGTTTGAAAGCATTCATTCTTCCCAGATACCGATGATGACTAGTTCCACTGCATAAAGCAATGAACACACCTGGAGGGATACAGATCCCAAAAGGAAGGCGGATGCAAAAAAACATTCATTTCTAAGATGCTACCTACTTCCTTCATTTTTAAACTGAAGTATCATTTACATATAAAATTCACCCATTTTAAAATATATAGTTTCGTGAGTTTTAATAAAAGTATACTGTTGGACAACCATCACTACCGCTCAGTTTTAGAACATTTCCAACATTCCCCAAAGTTTCCTTGCACCCATTAGCAGTCAACTCCATTCCCACCCCCAGCCCCAGCTGATCACTGAACTGATTTCTTTCCCTATCGTTTTGCCTATTCTGCACATTTCTTATAAATGAAACCATACAATATGTGACCTTTCGTGTCTGGCTTCTTTCACTTGGCTTAATGTTTTTTAGGTTAATCCATGTTGTTGCATGTATCAGTGTTCATTCCTTTTTATTACTGAGTAGCATTTCGTTGTATGAATACATCAGAGTTTGCTTCATTTAGTATCTTAAGGATAAAATTCACCAGTTGAAGGATGACTAGGTTGTCTCCAGTTTGGGGCTATTATGAGTAATATCTCTATAAACATTCGTGCATAAGTCTTTGTATGGCTATATGTTTTCATTTCTTTCACATAGATCGCTAAGAGTGAAATACCTTAGTTATATGGTAAGTATGTGCTTAACTTTTTAAGAAAATGCCAAACCATTTTCCGAAATGGCTGTAGCATTTTACATTTCTGTCCGTAGCACTTAGTACTGTCAGTCTTTTTTTTTTTTTTTTCTTATTTTGGCTGCGCCGGGTCTTAGTTGTGGCACGCGGGATCTTGAGTTGCGGCATGCAGACTCCTAAGTGCGGCATGCATGCAGGATCTAGTTCCCCGACCAGGGATCGAACCCCGGCCCCCTGCATTGGGAGCGCAGAGTCTTACCCACTGGACCACCAGGGAAGTCCCTGTCAGTCTGTTTTAATCACAGCCATTCTGGTGGGAATGTAGTGGGGTTTTTTTTTTTAATTGAAGTATAGTTGATTTACACTGTTGTGTTAGTTTCAGGTGTACAGCAAAGTGATTCAGTTGTGTGTGTGTGTGTGTGTGTGTATGTATATACATGCACATATACATACATATATTATTTTTCAGATTCTTTTCCATTATAGGTTATTATAAGATATTGAATATAGTTCCCTGTGCTATACAGTAGAACCTTGTTGTTTATCTATTTTATATATAGTAGTGTGTATCTGTTAATTTCAAACTCTTAATTTATCCCTCCCCCGCTTCCCCTCTGGTAACCATAAGTTTGTTTTCTATGTCTGTGAGTCTGTTTCTGTTTTGTAGATAATATATATATATATATACCACATCTTCTTTTTCCATTCATCTGTCAATGGACACAGGCTGCTTCCATGTCTTGGGTATTGTAAGCAGTGCTGCTATGAACATTGGGGTGCGTGTATCCTTTCAAATCAGTGTTTTCCTCTTTCCCGGATATATGCCCAGGACTGGGAGTGCTGGATCATATGGTAACTCTGTTTGTGGTGGTTCTTAATCATGGTTTTAATGTGCATTTCCCTAATAAAGTTTTATTTGCTTATTTGCCATTTGTGTAATGTCTTTGATGATGTACTTACATCTCTTGCCCATTTCTTTTTCGGGGGGGTTGTTTGTCCTACTTCCACTTTTGATAGCTCTGCCCAGCTATGGCTGTGACAGAACAGCTTCACATAAGAAGCTGGAAGGCATGGGGATGTGGGGGTCAAAATGAAGGAAGAGGGAGACATTGAGAGGTGTCTATGGGGCACTTCTAATAGGACTCTCCCTTCCCTAGAACATCTTCCTTAGCCAAAGATAAGGAAACAACAGTATCAAGTGTCCTGAGGAAGGAAGCAAAGCCTATGGCTCTGCTAACAAAGGAAGACAGCACAGGCCCCACATAGCTCCGAAACCCATGCCTTCTTATAATCTAAAAGACCACTCCTTCCTATAGTCTTTCCTTCTCATAATCTTCCTGTTGGTAATTGCTGCTCAATGGCTAAAAGGGAGAGAAAAGCAGAGCAATTCCGATCATCTGTAGCAGTTGCCCTGTGATTCTTTACAATCTTTCCAAGCTCTAATATTCCATAACTCTGAGGCCTGGGAACGACCAGCCAGTGTGTTAAGAACAAGCCAGAATGCTTTTGGTCCCTGTCCCTTCTTCCTGCATGCTGCCCTACGTCTGTCTCTGCAGACAGTTCCTTGTTACCTCTGCAAAGGTACGCTCCACATCTGTGATCAACTGGTCACAGCTGTAGTCATAGTCACCTGCCCCCGTCACTTCATAATTCCCTCTCCAATAGTCCCCATAGTCCTCATAATCTGTTATTAAAAAGAAGAAAAATGAGAACATCTGGAAAGAAATAGATAAAGCACAATATACATAGAATAGCTTTCCTGGGAGGTTAAAAACTCCAAAAACCTGTCACATTTTTATTGCCCTTCTAAATATCAACTCAAAGGGATGCAAATAAATAATAACACTAGCTAATGTGTCCAAATTTTAATTCATTATCTCATCTACTAAGCACAAAAACTCTACAAGACAGACAGTATTATAATCCCCGTGGTGCAGGGTAACAGCCTGCTCTTGGCCGGTTAAACGATTCGTCCAAGGTCACACAACTGGTGAGGGGCAGAGGCGCACTCCGAGTCTCCTAACCCCAGGTCTCTGCTCTCTCCATGGGTGAATTTGCATCCTTAGCTTTAAAACGTGTGACTGGATCTTTAAATTCTCATTTTGCTCAGGGCCTTATATTTTCAAATCTAACCCAACTCATCTTGGACACGGCCACAGTGGGCCTGTGTTTGTTGGCAAATTGTATGTATGCTTCATGTAGTGTCTTGTTATCAGGAAATGCAAGCTTGTGTCAGGGTAATAGTTAATAAAGTTTGTAAATGTATTTTAGCAACTTTTATTTTTACATGCACGTTGGCAATGGATGATCAGGAAGACGAGGAGACAAGTAAATATTTGGATGGAAGGATGTGGCGATGGGCTCCTGTCTCCAGCTTGCCTGTGGCTTGAGAATATGAGTTTAAGTGGTAGTGAAAGACATTTAGAAAGAACAGATGAAAAATGTTTTTCCTTTCTCAACCCCAGAGCATACATTAGTTCACAATGCCATGGCTTCGGTTCATTATTCAGGCTGGAGGGTAAGTTAAGAGATATGGAAATTCCTCACCATGTTAAGATTTTGATGACCACGTGATTTGAGTTATAATTACAACTACAGAGAATAGTAGGTTTCCAGCCTAAACTACTCTGATTTGTTTCTTTCTGGGATACCACTCTGACGTAAACACACAAATGACCTTTGAGAATGAACTGTGGCCAGATGGGAGTTTAGGGGAGAGATGGTGTCTCTGACTCTCATCCTTTCTGGTAAATAGAATCGATCAATCCCCCAGACTACCTCAGGAACCCTCGGGGGCCTGAGCCCTTCCCAGACAACTGACTTGTTTGAGGCCTGGTAACTTAGTCTCACTCTTGAGCCCTTTCAACTGTACAATGTCAATTCACCTTTCCTTATTCCCTGGTGGTCTCCTCTTTGAGACACATAACCTAATTGTTCAGCAGGTGACTGTTAAATTAGGAATACCCCTTAGATCAAAGGGCAGGCTTGGTGATGCATAAGAAATAGCCCCGAAGCCCTGCAGAGAGCTTCCGAACCGCCACAGCCCAGCAAACTCACTGTTGGCTCTGGCCATCTCGTTTTCCAGGACCACATACTCTTCATAAAATGGCCTCAGCCGCTTGCCGACCTCAGCCCTCCAGCCTTCCCAAGCCCAGAGTCTCCGATTGTAGTCTTTGCTGTTTTCCATTATGTCATCCAAACCTATCACCGCAAAGTACCCAAAGGGAAATAAACATGCATTTGTAAAGTTTTTATTTGTAAAGACTTATATGAAATTTAAAGAATTAAAAGGCTGGCAGACATCAAGGTCATAAAGTTGTTCAATGAAATCTCATGATTCGTTCATTTCCTCACCCTTATTTTAGTTTCAAAAGATTTCTGCAGAGAAAATAAACCACTGAGATCACTGAACTATTAATTTCATTAGATTACTTGAGTGTGACAAAATTCCCAGTGCAGTTTTGTTAGAACTTAAAAGAGCATCTGTGTGCTGAAACACACACATTTGGAATCTTCCCCTCTTTAGATGATCCATCTGAAAGGCACAATGTCGTCATCTAAGGTTAATCTCATTTTTAAAGCTTGGAATAAAAAAAGGAAATTTTATAATCACTGCTCAAAATTAATAGCCCACCTGGTTCAAGTACTAAGCACTCCTGTGTATTTGGGTCCAAAACTTTCCCACTACTGTAGATGGTGCTCATTGTACTTAGAACTGTACTCAGCTGCAAATTAAAGATAATAAACAATGTTAAAAGTGGAAGATGTACAAAAGAGAATGCTAACGTAGAGATGTCCTTTCAACCATGTGATTTGTTTATGCCTCAAAATACAGCAGTTCACATCTTCTTGGCTAAGTATCTTCTTTCATGTAGGGTTGGATCACCTCAGTTAAATTTTCCCACCGTCGACTAGCACAGACGGGCCTTATGAGCACATGATAAATATATGTGGAGTGACTAAGAAAACAAAACAAAACAAAACAGATCTACCAAAGTCCCAAGAATGTTTCTCACCCACACACGCACAGAGCAGCGCATTTCTTATTCCATTCAGCCTTCACTGAGTGCACATTTATTGAACATCTGCTATGTCCTACACTCTGACAATTATGACATGAACAAGTCACTGGTCCTCAAGGACCCCACAATCATGCGACAGTGAGACAATCATGAAACCAATGATTACATAATAGAGTGACAGGTACTATAACTGTGGCCAAAAAGTGATGTGGAAGCATGGGGGGGTGTGTGGATAAATGAATAACCTGGAGATTCAGGAATGGCTTCAAAGAGGGGGCACAATAGAGCTGTGTCTTGGAAGAGAGGTAGGAATTGGTCAAGTAGAGAAGGGAAGTAGAGGACAGAGCTTACAAGACAGAAGAAGGTTGAGAAAGACAAGGCATTTTCAGGGAGTGGTGACATGAGAGAGAAAACTGGGGTAGTGGTGTTGATTGAGGGGCATGGAGGATGGGAGAATAGAGAGGGAAGGAGGGGCAGATCATGAGCAGCCTCTGTGCCTTACTGAAGAGTTTAACTTTTACCCTGTAGGTAAAGGAGCATAAAGGTAATAGAGTAAAGCAGTGCTACTCAAAGTATGGTCCATGGACCAGTGCAAGTCAGCAAATAGTTTGTTTCTCGTCTATGAGAAGCACAGGAATTGAGAGAATAAATGTTTATAAACTTTTAAAAACGATTTGATATTTCCATGACAGCTAAGCATGTGATCAATGAAATTAACCAAGCACTGATCTGCGATGGATTGGAAATAAAGAAAGATAGGGAAGAAGGGAGGGAGGAAGGAAGAAAGGAAAGAAGGAAGGAAGGAAGGTCCTTCTCCTATTTCTCTCTTCCGTTATTCCTTCACTCTACTACAAGAGCCATTATCCTAAAACATGAAACAGATCTCATGCTTAAAACTTCAACAAGATCCCACAGTCCAAAGGAATAAACCCAAGCCCCTTACCATGGCACAAAACCCCTCCTGCTCTCTCTCTCTACCTGCTTTTTCCATCTCCCCTCCTTCCTCTCCATTGAATTCATGCGTCCTTGAGTCTCCCCTCCCCCCAAACACTTCAAGCTCTTCTTACACGCATTTCAGTGATTTTTAATCCTGGCTGCAAATCAGAATTATCTGGGGATCTTTTTAAAATACAATGTCCAGTTTCCACCTAGACTAGACGAAGCTCTAGATTGTAACAGAGCAACGGGCAAGACGGTGTCCTTGTGGAAAAGATGGGGCAGGGCGAAATGGATAAAATAAAGTGGATTAATAACTATTTGAATAATGGGCCCCAAAGAATGCAGAATAATAAACAACAGCTTGTAGGAAGACACAGGCCATATGGTTTGACCTTTGTCCTTATTGTGCATTTTTCTTTTTATAGATGCAGATAAGAACACAGTACCAGAGGGCAAGCAGCTGAGAAAGACTTTGATGTTAAATAGGCAAATCTTTTAGATAAAAATATTTCAATAGATCAAATCAAGGGTCTGTAAATTATGATTTGCAGACCGAATCCTGTCTGCTGCCTGTTTTTGTAAAGTTTTATTGGAACACAGCCATGCCCATTTGTTTCTGTGTTAGCTGTGGCTGATTTCCCACAACAAGAGCAGACTGACTCAGTGGGACAGAGACAGTATGGCCCACTAACCTAAAATATCTACTATCGTTCCCTTTACAGAAAGAAAGTCTGCTGACTCCTGGGCTAGAGAGATAGGATGAGAGATTTTTATTTTAACAGGGGTGAATATAGGCTTTCTTGAATTTAGACAAGCTACCTACATAAGAATAGAATTTTCAAAGGTATCATTTCTGGAGCAACATTGGTGGAAGAGATTTGGAGACTTTCTTGACAGTGATGTTGAGATGAATCAACCATGGAATTTGACTGTCAAAAAACCAAAGCAAGCAAACAGGAGCCTAATGTAATCCTGGGCTGTCTTAGTAGATGTAAAGCACAGGAGGCAGGATGTCGTACCCCTGCTCACCTCCAGGCAGACCCAAA
The DNA here is from genome assembly GCF_003031525.2 of Neophocaena asiaeorientalis asiaeorientalis. Taxonomy (NCBI): domain Eukaryota; kingdom Metazoa; phylum Chordata; class Mammalia; order Artiodactyla; family Phocoenidae; genus Neophocaena; species Neophocaena asiaeorientalis. Next base: position 62,063 of record NW_020173141.1, on the reverse strand, counting down.
CCCACTCGGAGGGCTGTGTTCAGTCCAAGGATACTGACAAAATGAAGCCAGCAACTAGGAATGGTTAGGGAACTTGAAACCATCGTATAAGGAAAAATGGACAGAGTGAAGGATGTTTAGCCTAGAGAAGAAAAGACTCAACTAGTTAAAAAAAAATTACCTGCCTTCCTTTATTTAAAGACCATTATGGGAGAGAGCAATTTGGCTCGAGAAGGTGGTACAAAGTGGAGGAAAAGCACTTTATGCTCAATGGAAGGAGTATCTTGCCATCAGTTAGAGGGACCCACATACGGAACTGGCGTCTGGGAAAGAAGTGAGTCGCCCATCCCTGAAGTAGTTTGAGCTGGGGTGGTTTAGCCACTCGTTAAAGAAGTTGCAGAGGAGAGTCAAGAATCAAAGGGGTGGGGGAGGATCAGACGACATGCAGGGCTTCTCAAGCTTAGCACCATTGACGCTTTGGACCAGACGACTCTTGTCTTTGGGGGCTTCCTTGCGCCTTGTAGAGTGTTTAGCAGCATCCCTACCCGCTAGATGCCAACAGCACCCCTCAACAGTTGTAAAAACCAAAAATGTCCAGATATTGTCAAATGTCCCTGGCGGGCAAAATCACTCCCGGTTGAGAAGCACGGACATGGACTAAGTGCCTGGTCCTCAGGAAGGTGACCTCTGTCACTGTGTCCATATACACCACAGCGCCCTCAGAATCATGCTTTAACAATGTGTCCCAACATACCAGTGTGCTACTTCACTCTCAAAGGATACCAGTTTGGATGATAAGTTACGTGGCCACCCTACCGAGGCACAGAGCTCTTTCTATTGTGAGCATTGCTATCCTGGCAGATAAAGGCAGCAGCCAGGGGTGATATTAATGTTTAAGATTTCCCCAATATTTCAACACTTGGGGTCAATGCTAGCATGTCACATACTCGTTTGCTCTTGTCTGCTGAGAGCACTGAGGTCCCACTCTGCTGAAGGACCTGCAATTGACGCTTGAGTGTGGGATTCCGAATTTCTTCTAGTGAATAAGTTTTGGCAATCCTGGACTGTTCTTCATAAAAGGCAGACCATTTGGCCCCGGCTGCATTCTGAAACGACAAAATAATAATAATAATTAATAATAAAGTTGAAGTTAGGATGGCACTGCTCGAATAGATAGAACAGAAGATATACTCCAAAGAGCATCTGGTGGAACATTTAGTATTTCCTGAGTGATTTAATTCTCTACTTTGCTGAAGGTCAAAGTTTAGGTTAAGAGTGACCGAGCCACACTTGGTCACACTTCTTTCTGACCTAGTGCTTAGTTTTCCCAAGGGTCCTGTCCCCAGAACTGGAAGTGAATTCTCACAGATGATTCATATTGTGAGGCCCTGGAAGGTATGGCCTTAGCACTTGTGACGTGGGCGAGTTGTTCAAGGATTCAAGGATGAGCGCTCTAAAGGGAGAGTCCAGCAGAGCTCAGAGCGGACTTCCTGGGCATATAGCTCCTCATGGCGATGAGAACCGTAAGAAATGAGAACCAGTTTACAGGAAGCTCTGTGGTGCCATGATTTACCAGAGATTCTGATCTTAAAGTATGAGCCCCAGTCAAGGTTGCCCAGAACATGGCCATTTGGTAGCTGTGGTGATTTTCTACCAGCAAAAGAAACCAATAAGCAGGTGATGATGCCAGGATTCACTTGCCCCCCCATCTTGACCATCAGTAAGCAAGTGGACTTCTCCAGACTTATCCAGTGCAGTCTTCTCTCAGCGCACAAGCTCATTTCCATTTATCAAAGACTGAAATGAGCAACTATTTTGTACATTGTACTTCTCCAGACCCTATAAAAGAGGTAGCATATGAGGCAAGTAAGAACTCCATTCCTTGAGCCAGACACTTCTGACTAGCTATTGTGACCCTGAGCAAATTACTTAGCCTCTCTGAGTCATGTTACCTTACTCGGAAAATGAGAGTAATAATAGTAGAACTTACCTCAAAGGGTTGCTGTAAAGGCGAGAAAATTTAACAAGTAATATAATGCCTATCAAAGTGCCTGATATATCCCAAGCATTTAAAAATCATAGCTACTTTATCACTTACAGGGAAAAAAGTCCTTGTCCTTAAGTGGCTGACAGTTTTATCAAACAGATAAGATACACATCGTGAATGTTTCATTACTGAAACAAGAGCATATGATAATGTATAAACTATGAGTGGGGCTAAGCAGTTCCTGTTACAGGGACCAGATTTGGCAAGCCCTCCTGGAGGAGGTGGATCTTAAGACAGACCTTAAATTAGGTAGGAGATAGATGGGTGTAGAGTACTTTGCAAAATAATTTACCTCATTTGGTCTTCTTAACAACCCCACGAGATACAAAATTATTCTATTTCCATTTTTCCTATGTGTAGAAAGGGGCTAAGAGAAATAAAAAGTGGAGCTGTCGACTAACTGTCAGTATCTGAATCCTGGATCCTGTGGTGGGCAGACACTAAGGTGGCTCCTGTGATCCCTCCTTCCTGCTGGTGCACCCTTGTGTGTCCCCCTCCCCTTGAGGGTGAGCAGGACCTGTGCCTCACTTCTAACTGGGAGAATATAGCAAAAGTGACAGGATATGCATGTTTATGTTACATAAGGTTGCCATTTTTATCTTGCCAGAAGACTCTCCCTTGCTGATTTTGATGCAGCAAGATGCCATGTTGTGAGCTATGCTGTGGATAGGGCCACATGGTGAGGAATTGAAGATGGCCTCTGACTGACATCCTAAGGACCTCAGTTCGGCAACATATGAGGATCTAAATGCTACCACTAACCACATGAGCTTGGAAGTGGATTCAACCCCAGTTGAGTTGCAGATGAGACCACAGCTCTAGCCGGGACCTTGATTATAAGCTTACGAGACTCAGAAGCAGATCCAGCTAAGGTGTGCCTGGAGTCCCGCCCCACAGGAACTGTGAGATAACAAGTGTGTGTTGTTTTAAGCTACTACGCTTGGGGTAATCTCTTACTCAATAGATAACTAGCACAGATTCCAAAGCAGGACTCCAGGCATGACTGCACTCTCCAGGCCAAGGAATTTTACTTTTATCCTGTAAATACTAGGGACTCACTTAGGGGTTGCAAGCAGCTGTGTGACATGATGAAAGTGGTGCAGGAAAGGGACAACGGATCAGACAAGAGATGAAGGGAATATTATTGAGCACACACAACCCCTCAGGAACTACTTCTCAGTTAATCTTCACGAACCATCTTGTGAGGTAGTTGTGATTGTCTCCACTTCACAGATGAGGGAAATGAGGCACAGAGCAGGTAAGTAACTTTGCCTAGGTCACACAGCTAGCAACTGGAAGAAACAGGGTGTCAACCCAGAAATGTTTACCTCCAAAGCTAATGCTCTTAACCACTGCCTATAGATTGGATTCGACATATTCTGTTCTTGTCTCTAACATGCCCGAATGAGAGGGACTGAGCTATGGAAAGAGGAGTTCGGTCTACAGCACAAATTCATTCATGCAACCCACCACTCACCTCTCAGTCCCTACCCTTTTTCATCCGATCCAGAATGACTGACAGCAAAATTTCTAGTAAAACTTTGATCCCAAATTAAGGCATTTCTTTTCTTTTCAATCTACTTTGGAAACAGCTCATTATCCCCAAAAGGCCCCAATCTTAAAATATTTTTAAAAAATTATACTGCATGTGGGAACTTTGAAGATATCTGTTTTATTTTATTTTTTGCTACCATATACAAGTGTTATACTTTATATCACAAAAATATTACTTTATGTTGCCTTGAATTTTGGTCCCTGAGGACACACTGTTACATCCCAAGCTGTTCTTTTTAATATTGCTTACCATCTATTCCATATTCATACTATAAGGCTCCCAAGCCTAAATAAAACTGACAGCTTAGGGCTTCCCTGGTGGCGCGGTGGTTGGGAGTCCGCCTGCCGATGCAGGGGACACGGGTTTGTGCCCCGGTCCAAGAAGATCCCACATGCCGCGGAGCGGCTGGGCCCGTGAGCCATGGCCGCTGAGCCTGCGCGTCCGGAGCCTGTGCTCCGCAACGGGAGAGGCCACAACAGTGAGAGGCCCGTGTACCGTTAAAAAAAAAACAAAAAAACAAAAAAACAAAAAACTGACAGCTTAGAAGTTATACAGAGAATCAAAGTCAGTTCATACATACCAACCAAGCAACATAGACAGTGCTTGAGAGCTATATGTCATTTTTGGATTTGAATGATGAACGAATTGAAGCATATACAGTAACTTACGTAGCTACAGGGTTCAAAAGGAACCATTACAAATCAAATAAGTGGCATCCCATACTGCCTCTGTGCAAAGGCAGGAGAGCAGCAACTAACACAGCAAAAGTTTCCACAGCCATTGATGGGGGTTTGGGGTCAAGACACACATTACTCAGTACAATCACAGGAAGTTAGAACCCTCTCTGACTTCCTGCATATACCATACCATATTCTCATCCTACAAGAGATCCTCTGTAATTTCAAGGACTGAAAATGTAAAATCCTAAATTATATTTTAAGTCACTCCAAAAGATATCCTGCTCTTTTTGGCCCTAACGATATGCAAGTTAAATATGATTTCATTATGCTTTTAAATGTTTTCATATGAGATTCGTCTTAAGCCATAGGTCTGCGGTCTCTACTCAAACTATGATAGTTTTATCTAAACAATTAAAATGCTTTTGCGATAAGTTGTTTGAAATGAAAAGAATTAAAATCTCATTTTCTTTTTTTCTATAGCTCACTATCAACCCCTAAACCACTTCTTCCCCTGTAGGTATGAGAGTTCCCTGAAGACAGAAGATGAAAAACTGAATGGAACCTTAGCATCCAAGCAGTGACTTGGACCCCAACAGGCTCCCAGGGAACCCTCCACCCTCAGGTCCCATATGCTGGTCCAGTTTCCATATATAGCTCTCAAAACCACATCAGATTCAAAGATGAAAACTGCCTTGGTTACCTTTCAAATATGCCCAGATACTTGCATATTTTTTAAAACAGCTTATTCTATTCAAGGAAGTAGGTAATCTAAATTACAACAATATTGTTTTTCCATGAGAATCAAAAATTTATTTTTTCTTTTTTCAGATGGGAGAAAGGGGTATGGCTTTCAAACATTTTAATTTTTTCTGAATTTTATCTCATAGGGAAAAAGAAAAATCCACTCACACCTGAAATTGGGTCCTGCCAGAAAGGGGCCCACTAGATATATATTTGAGCTATTTCATAATAAGAAATATAACGTAGTATAAGTAACATAGCAAATATCACGAAAACCTCTACTCCGATTTTTTAAACATTGACACTCTGCAATAGTTGCTTCAGACATATTTATTTAGTGGTTAGAATCAATAACACCATATTATATACTCAAAAGTTCCTAAGAGAGTAGATCTTAAATGTTCTCACTACAAAAAAGAAATGGTAGGACTTCCCTGGTGGTGCGGTGGTTAAGAATCCACCTGCCAATGCAGGGGACACGGGTTCAATCCCTGGTCCGGGAAGATCCCACATGCCGCGGAGCAACTAAGCCCACGTGCCACAACTACTGAACCTCCGCTCTAGAGCCCGTGAGCCACAACTATTGAGCCCACGTGCCACAACTACTGAAGCCTGCATGTCTAGAGCCCATGCTCCGCAACAAGACAAGCCACCACAATGAGAAGCCCACACACTGCAATGATGAGTAGCCCCCGCTCACTGCAACTAGAGAAAGCCCTCACGGCAATGAAGATCCAACACAGCCAAACATTAATTAATTAATTTTAAAAAACCCCACATATTCTTAGAAGTGGAATTGGTGGGTTAAAGCAATTTTCAACTCCTGTAGATATTGTTAAATCTTGGTAAACCTGATTTTATGTCAACTTGGTGTTTCATTATTAATATAATGTTATCCCTCTGATTATTAGTGAGGTTAAACATATATATGAGGTATATAAATATTTATATATATTCAAATTTCCTCCTCTATGCATTTGCTGCTCATATCTTTTCCCCATTTTTCTAGTGAATTTCTGTCTTTTTTATCACTTAGTAAAATTTCTCTATACATTCTGACTGTTAATCTTTTATTAATTATATGTATCACAAATGTTTTCTCAAGCTCTGCTTCTTGTCCTGTGTGTGTCTGTGGTGTATGTTTATGATGCCTTTTAGTGCACAGAAGTTTCCTTCTAATCCTAATGCAACTGATTTGCTCAGTCTTTTCCTTTATAGATTGATCCTTTTGTATCTTATTTAATAAATCATTCTAAACCAAAAGTCATTTAATAAACCATTCCTGGGCTTCCCTAGTGGCACAGTGGTTAAGAGTCCACCTGCCCTCTCAGACTTCAGACTATACCACAAAGCTACACTAATCAAGACAATATGGTACTGGCACAAAAACAGAAATATAGACCAATGGAACAGGATAGAAAGCCCAGAGATAAACCCACGCACATATGGTTACCTTATCTGTGATAAAGGAGACAAGATTTTACAATAGCCAGGACATGGAAGCAACCTAAGTGTCCATCAACAGATGAATGGATAAAGAAGATGTGGCATAATATATATACAATGGACTATTACTCAACCATAAAAAGAAACAAAATTGAGTTATTTGTAATGAGGTGGATGGACCTAGAGTCTGTCATACAGAGTGAAGTAAGTCAGAAAGAGGAAAACAAATACCATATGCTAACACATACATATGGAATCTAAAAAACAAACCAAAAAATGGTCATGAAGAACCTGGGGCAAGATGGGAATAAAGACGCAGACCTACTGGAGAATGGACTGGAGCATACGGGGATGGGGAAGGGTAAGATGGGACAAAGTGAGAGAGTGGCATGGACATATATACACTACCAAATGTAAAATAGATAGCTAGTGGGAAGCAGCTGCATAGCACAGGGAGATCAGCTCGGTGCTTTGTGCCCACCTAGAGGGGTGGGATAGGGAGGGTGGGAGGGAAGGAGATGTAAGAGGGAAGAGATATGGGGATATATGTATATGTATAACTGATTCACTTTAGTGATCAAGCAGATTATGTTAGTTATCAAGCAGAAACTAACAAACCATTGTTATACTCCAATAAAGATGTTAAAAAAATTAAAAAAAAAGAGAATCCGCCTGCCAATGCAGGGCACATGGGTTCAAGCCCTGGTCCGGGAAGATCCCACATGCCATACAGCAACTAAGTCTGTGCACCACAACTACTCAGCCTGCACTCTAGAGCCCATGAGCCACAACTGCTGAGCCTGCGCACCACAACTACTGAAGTCCGTGCACCTAGAGCCCGTGCTCTGCAACAAGAGAAGCCATCGCAATGAGAAGCCCGCGCACTCCAATGAAGAGTAGCCCCCGCTCGCCGCAACTAGAGAAAGCCCACGCGCAGCAACGAAGACCCAGTGCAGCCAATAATAAATGATAATAAATAAAAATAAATATAAAGAAGAAATCTTATCCATAAAAAAAATAATAAACCATGTCTAACCAAGAGCCACCTATATATCCTGCTAAAAGTTTGTCTTGCTTTTCCTATTTAATTTTTAGTCTATCTTAAATTTATTTGTATCTGTTACATAAAGTAGGAAGGCCTTGAGCTTTGGCTCATAAAAGGGTCCCTACAGATTTTTAAATTTGCTTCTTTTTTCCAGAGCTCTAGGAACCTGAACAAGTTTTTTGTTAATTTCTTGGCTCAATATTCCTGCACCCTGCTAGTAGCGTAAATTCATTTTCCACACCTATTAAAAAATTCACAAGTGAAACCTGATTTTGGTCAGGTCTCTAGATCAGGACTCTGCCCACCATTTGTTTTTGTAAATAAAGTTTTATTGCAACATATTCACACCCATTTATGGGCTGTCTATGGCTGCTTTTGTGCTACAATGGCAGAGTTGACTGGTCTACAATGGCAGAGTTGAATAGAGGCTCACAAAGCCTGAAATATTTACTACCTGGCCTTTTATGGGAAAAGTGTGCTGACCTCTGCCCCGGATCTATACATTTACAGAAAACACAGGGGTCAAAAGGGCATGTTAAGCAATATTATAGGGACATAATCAGCAAATCCAGAAAGTGGGAGTTTCTATAGGACTAACAGTTCAGTACTTCTGCGAATAAATTGCAAAACAAAACAAAACAAAACAAACAGAAAAATGAGGGAGGGACTCTATAGGCTAAAAAAGACCTAAAGTACATCTGCTAAAGTGATCAAGAGAGGACCTTGTTAGATCCTGATTCAAACAAACCAGCTGAAATTTTTTTAAAATGAGACATTAGGGTACATTTGAATACTGACTAGATATTTGATGGTATTGAGGAATCATTATCATGTTTTTGACACGGTACTGTTATTAAGGTTGTTTTAAAAATTCTTACTTTGAGAGCTAGAAGGTGAAATATTTACACGTAACATATAGTTATATGATGTTGGGGATTTCCTTCAAAATAATCCAATAAACATGGGGTTGGGTAGAAAAATAAAACAAGATTGGCCCAAGTGTTAACAATTGCTGAAGCTGGGTGATGGGTATAAGGAGATTCAACATACTAGTCCTTCTTTTATGTGTTTGACAATTTTTACAATGAAAAGTTAAAAAAAAATCCATATAATGGAATACTATTTGGCAATAAAATGGAACCAAGTAACGATACGTGCTACGGCATGCAAAGTGAAAGAAGCCAGTCACAAAAGACCACCTAGTGTATAACCCCATTTATATGACATGTCCAGAATAGGCAAATCTATAGAGACAGAAAGTAGATCAGTGGTTGCTTAGAGCTGGGGATGGGGGAGGAAGAATGATTGCTAATGGGCGTGTAGTTTCTTTTGGGATGATGGAAATGTTCTAAAATGAGATGGTGATGACAGTTGTACAATTCTGCAAATATACTAAAAAGCATTGAATTGTAGACTTTAAATTGGTGAATTTTATGGTGCATAATTGTATCTCAGCAAAGCTGTTGTTAAAAGCCCTCAATAGCAAAAGCAAAGAAAAAAAACCCCACCTTATTCCCTAGCTCCTATAACTAGATCTGAAACACCCATGGAACCGCTCCAAACCAAAGGATTTAGCCAAAATTAAATGAATTCTCCTTTGCCCAGTTACCTGGCACACACTAAGAAGCAGCGGCAGTTCCTGACCACCAGGCCGCTCTCCCTGGGTGTAGCTGGTGGCTGCCTGGTGTCCTGTCAGAGTGCTTAGATCAGTGAGTAATTGTGTCAAATTCGGATGGAATTAAACATGTCATTTTGAGTTGCTCAAGTTCAGTTTCACCAAATTACATCACTCAACTGGGACATCGTCAAGTTTTCATGACAAAGAAAAACTAGTATGAACAGGCCTCCAATGCACTTGACTCATGTTAATCCTCCACATGTGGAACTTATTCATTCACCAGTTATCCACTGAAAAATCTTGGCTGGGCCCATCCACCCTCTTATGTTTCAAGAGACAAAAAATAAGTGACTTGCCCAAGGTATCACAGCCAGCTCAGGAGAGTCAAGATAGCATCAGATTCCCTGAATTCCATCGTATTTGCATCACACTGACTTTTCCCAACCCCTGTACCTGGGTGTAGGTACTTGTATGTGTTGGGGAGTGTGGGACAGATTCACTGGAGACAGGGTTGGCGTCTACATTCTCTCCTTGGGTACAGAATAGCAGTTTAAAATGACCCTTCTCTGGGTTCACTGTGCCCCCAGCCCTAAAGACAGCGGAAAAGGTTTAGGAAGCAGGTGTGCGCAAGGCCTCTAGGGGCCCTGACCACCCAAAGGGTAAGTGTGGGCCTCCTGCTCTCTCTTTACAACTTCTGATAACTCAACAAGAAATATTTATGAAGTGTTTTTGGAGACCTCCAGGGCTCCAACAGGGCAGTCTTCAACACGCCCTTCAGCTGCATGCACAGGAATTTGGGGCAGCTGTAGGAGTTACTGTCAAATACTGGAACAGTGAACCAGGATGCCCCTGCCAGTGATGGGATCCTTTTGCTCTCTTCCAGCGATAAAAAAATTGTCCAGGGACCTCCTATGTTGCTAGAGAGCTTTCGACTTTGCAAAAAAAAAAAAAAAAGAAAGAAAAAGAAAAGAAAGAAAAAGAAAAAAGAAATCCTTTTGACTTACAAAGGACTCTTTCAAAAATAAAACCAACAATAAACTTACAAAGGTGCAATGCAAAAAAGTAATGTCATTTTACTGAGAAGAGAATTACAGTTTAATTGGTGAATGTTCGATCTCAAACATGAGAACAGTATTTGCTCTAAAGCAAGTATTTGGTAATTAATTTTCAGTGAATTTCTGAACTCTATGGAAACCCGTTTTGAACCAAGCTTTTTTCCTTATCTCTGTCTGATGGGCCTCTCCTAAGCAGGGAGATTTGGGGACACTATACTGATCAAGTTTTGGTGCCTTCTACTATTTTAAGCTATAGTCTCATGACTTGATCTGAGAATCGCCATACTGGGTCAGATTGATTGGCTGACAAGCCCAATATTCTGACTCTGAAAGTTATGCCAAGGGATAATTAGGAAATGGTAGATTGCCCTCAATAATGTCACCCTGATAGGATCTGAACAGACACATGTCATACAGCCCAAATTTCTCTTCCTGTATTACTTATCTATTGCTACAATAATACTACATAACAAACAACCAAAAATCTCAATGGCATGTGTTCATTGTTTACGTGCCTAGAATCACTGAGGGTTACCAGGCAGCTCTGCTGATCTTGGCTGGATTTGCTTACAACTCTGGGAGATTGGTTTCAGATGGGACAACTATTCCACACCTTCCCTCACTCTTTAGCTGGCCAACCCAGGCATGTTCTCATAGCAAAGCCAAAGGTGCAAAGAACAAGCCCCACTGTTCAAGTCCCTTCCAAGCCTCTACTTGCATCACATCTGCTAACAGCCCATTGGTCAAAGTAAGTCACATGGTGAAGGACACGATCACATCACCTTCAGTGGGATGGCACTGCAAAGTGACATAACCTTGGGTGTTGATATAGGGAAAGGTAAAGAACTGGGTCCATAAATGCACTTAACCATACTTCCTTACCCACAGTGGATCTACAATCCTTACATTCACTTAAATACTACGAAAACTGACTTATAGTTTTCAATGTCTCACTGTTTTAGATTAAAGAATGGCCTAGTTTTACAAGTCTTACCAGTTTTACCACCTGTAATGTAAACAGCACCTCCTCCTATTTATTGTAAATTTCTCTCTTTTGAGCTTTCAAAGGCACCATCTTTCTAGTCTGAAGAGAGTTGGCCGATACAACAGGGAACACTCTATCCTTTCTTCTTCCCTCTCAGACTCAGTTTTTTTTTTTTTCTTTTTGAGTCAGGCTTTGGAGAGCTAATTCTGCTTTCTCTTCTAACTCTCTCTGATCCCCCTAAATCACTCCAGTGGCTCTTGGGGAACACGCTCCGTTTCTCCAGTTCTTTCTATTGATAGCCACCAGCAGCAGACCATATCTCAGTCTCCTGCTCATTTCGTGCGTCTTGTACCACCAGCTGCAGTGCCCGTTTCATCAGGGGATCTCAATATATGTGATAAGAGGATAGAAGAGCTATTGCTCTCCCTGTGCATTGCCCCCTCCCCAGGTAAATCCACACAGGTGCACTAATGCACTAACGCGCCCTTCACCATTGCTGGAGGAAGGACATATTGGGCCCCCTGCTTGCTTCTTGCATTCAGATATTTTCACTTTTCTTTAAAGGGCCCATACTGCCTGCACTTTGACCACACTTTGTGGATTTGTGCCCTTTCATTTCTGGCCTTTCCTCTAATCAACAAGTGCAATTCAAAAATGACAGCACTTAAGATCCAGACATTAATTCAACGAACATCACTACATCTGGGTGTACAGCATGCCTTCTCAGCAAGTGGGCACTCAACAGAACTGTTACATGTCTCTTGAGCAATTATAACTCCCTTTCACATTCACAGCAATGATATCGTATTGTTCTCCCAGGCTCATAAGCATTGAGCACTATTTTGGTGGTTTTGTGTATTAACTGTCGTCCCAGCAACCCTATGAGGCAAATATGAGTGTTACGCTGTTTTTCACAGGCAGAAAAACTAAGGCGGAGAAAGGTTCATTAACTAGCTCACGTTCACCCAGGTAGAAAGTGGTGGAGCCAGGGTTTGGACCTCAGCAGTCTGACTCCAGAGCTCTTAGGCATGATGCCGGTCGAACTTCACCACCACCTGCGGACCATTCGGCTAAGAA
>NW_020173141.1:43263-49746 GCF_003031525.2 Neophocaena asiaeorientalis asiaeorientalis | reverse complement strand
ATATACGGTGTTAGCGTACCGCATTTGCTTTTCTCTTTCTGGAGGGTGGAAGGGAGACGCAAGAGGGAGGAGATATGGGGATATATGTATACGTATAGCTGATTCACTTTGTTATAAAGCAGAAACTAACACACCATTGTAAAGCAATTATACTCCAATAAAGATGTTTAAAAAAAAAGAGAATGAAAACAAATGCACAATGCACTTCAGGTACCTCCAACAGAGATCAAATAAAAAGTGAGAAAAAAGCAACAGTGAAGAGGTGAAGAGAGGTAAGACCAAACTACGAGACAAGAAAAATGCTCTCCTATGACAACACTGGGCTGTCAAAATCTCCTGGATCTCTTTAAGCTTTAGAAAGATAGGGGGAAAAAAATCTCCTGAGGAATTCAAATGAGGCAGCAGGTCTCAGATTGGATCTGTCCAGAGAGCAGCAGTAATTTAATTTACATGCAACCGACTATTTGAAAAAAGAAGCTTCTGAACTGCATTTTTAAAAGAATGTATTGCTGTACAAGTGTCATAAAAACTTTTCTTAAATAATGTCACTCCGTTTTCAGCACTGCTTTGGGATCTGTGAGGGAAGAAATCTCCTAAATCCTTGCACTTGTCAAACAAAATATCTTGCTTTCCCACAGCATTCTGAGATTTGTCAGAATTGGTTTGATTATGGTTTTTCTTGGAGGGTTCTGTGGATCCCGTATGCTGTGGAAGTCCCTCGGAGCTCCGAGACCATCAAGGAAGGAATTCCCAAGTCCAGCCTCACCCGACCCCTGGTAACCTTAATTACTGGCTAGCTCTTTCACTAAGCCTCCAGTTGCATTTTTCTCAGTTAATAGATCATTTGTAGAGTCTTTAGACATTCCTGTTGACATTGTAGGCTTGGGAAAATTATTAACTCAATAACTCATGGCATTTCTATGAACTGCTTTGAAAGCCTGACTATGATGAGAATTATGGTGGCAACTTTCTAAAGCATGTTCACTGGTTTCCACGAATCTGGACTGAGACCAGTGAATAATTTTGTAACAATTTTCCAAATGAACCAAAGGTCAATTGTTCAGGCATCTGGGACTCCAGAATCAGAAATACTGAGGCAAACATCCAACCTCACAGCTCAGAGCATTTCTTTGATTTCCCTTTTCAGTTTCCTGGGCAGTAAGCTGATTTTTAAGAAGCAACTGATATCCTTATGCAGCTATAGGAGAGAACTCACCATCTTTTGGACATTCTCATCGGTAATATTGGTGTTATAATTCCAAGAAGCAAGTGAACTTTGATAAGACAGGTCTTCAGCTTCATGGTCAAACTTCTGCAAAAATGTCTTGGCCTGTTCCTCAGTGGTGGATTGAGCAGCCGTTACAGCAACAAGGCTGAGAAGGAGCCAGAAAGAGCCTGACATCTTGCTCTGTGCGCCAAGATCCCATCCACTGAACAACTTCCCTAGAGTAAAACCTCCTCATGAGATTTTCTCTCTCATCAGCCTTTGAACTTGGGTTGGGCACTGAGCAGGAAGATAAAAAAAAAAAAGAAGAAGAAGAAGAAGAAAAAACAGTAAACAATCTGCTGAACCAACACAAAATTCATCCTGGGGAGGACAGATATGTAAACAGATTTTAGAATGATTTCTTAAAGTAAATCAAATAAACAAATGTTATTCATTAATCCTAGAGAATCATAGCTCTCAAATTTTATGGCCAAATCAAAACTTGTCCATTTGGTTAGTATGTTCCTTAAAATCTGTTAAAGATACACTGAAGGTGTTATGATTTTACAGTGACCAACGGACTTACACGTTTTAGAGACAATTCCATTAAGTCACTTCTCTCTCCTTCCTTTTTATTTTACACTCATATTCACAGAAACTCTATTTGGGTAACATTTTCCCTTCCTAAATAAACGATTTTGCCCTTGTCTCTATAGAATTCATTTTTTTCTGATAAAATTTTAATTTCCAGGGCCAATTTTTAAAATTATGAGACCACCCTCCACTCCACAAGTTAACTCTCCTGATTTAACTTGGAAAAACTTTAAAAGGCTCCTTTTCTCTTTCTCAGATGATCATGCTAAACACTGGTTCTATGACTAACTTCACTCTGTGTCTCCATCCCTTTCACTTACCTGTTCAAAGCTTGGTCAAGGTCACAAGGAAATCAGAATGCCACCACATGGTATGAAATTCAGAGAGTGTCCATCTCAAATTCTGGTCATCCATAGCCATGTATCATTGCATAGAATTCAAAGAGACTTTAGTGGTTATCCTGTAGAACCTCAGGAGCTGGACCACTGTCCTCATTCCCAGGGTGTAGGTATGAGTGTCATAGGTACAAGAGAGGAGCCACTTTAAATGGCAGGGCTCATGGGCCTGCTTGACTGTGATTATGAAACCTTCACACAGGGAAAACATTTCTTTACCCAAAAAACAAGTCTTCCAGGTCCAGGTGAAATGGCAGTAACCAAGCCTTTAAAAAAGTTTCCACTACTTCTCCTTATTCCAAAGTTGTACATGTTATTGTAGAAGAGGAAAAAAATAATAAGTAACTGTTCAAAGTGCTTTGCATTAGAATATCTCATTGAAGCATTACAACAAACCTAGAAGAAAATATTTTTACCATCGTTGTACAGATTATGAAACTGAGGCTCAGAGAACTTAAATAAATGACCAAACCTTACTCAGCCAGGAAGTGGTAGAGCCAGGATACGAATGCATGCAGTTTGAATCTAGAGTACAGGCCTTTAAGTTGCTGTGAATAGTCTAAGAGCAATGATGGAGGTGTAGATAAAGAGCAGCACAGGGACATGCGCCTTTGGTGACGATGATGGATTTGGTTCCGCTACATCAAAAAGAGATGGATTCTGGGACTTCCCTGGTGGTCCAGTGGTTAAGAATCTGCCTTCCAATGCAGGGGACGCAGGTTTGATCCCTGGTCCGATAGCTGGTTGGGGAACTAAGATCCCACATGCCACGAGGCAACTAAGCCCACAGGTTCTAGAGCCCACGCGCCACAACTACAGGGCCCTCGCGCCACAACTAGAGAGCCTGCATGCCACAACGAAAGATCTCATGTGCCACAACTAAGATCTGATGCAGCCAAATAAATAAATATTAAAAAAAGAGGTGGATTCTTACTACCCTTGGTATGAATCAAAAGACATGATCCTTCTAAGAAATAAAGTAATTGACACATTTAAGCAATTATGATCAAGAAGGTTAAAAGAAAGTGAGCTGAGGGGATCAGTGCAGTTTCAGTCAGGCTCCTTCCACATTCAAGGAAGCTGAGATCCACTCGCTTTCACAGGCATTAAGAGAAAAACCGGTCAAGAGAAAAGGGGGCAGAGTGTGGGGCTCTGAACCAAGAAGTGGAATGTTACTTTAATAAAAGCTGAAACACAACTCTACTCAGGTTGTTTCCTGAATGAAGCTCTTGGGTTCAGGAAAAAAATGGGAGTAGTGCAACTCCAATACACTGAGGCAGAAAATCAGATTAACGTGATCAAATTGAAATAGGGAAAGCAGGATATGAAATCTGAAAGTTAAAACAGATGAACAAGGAGCCTGAGATAACAGTGAGGCAGGAGAAATCTAGAAGCCAAGAAATTCTGACGAGCGAGAGAAATAGGAGAATTTTGTCACAATAATCCTGTAGGAAAACTAGCTCACAATGGCCAACTGCAAGCGATGACTGAATTATTGGAAGTTTTGTTGACTTTCCACTGAGAAGATGCTGGTGTTCTGACAGCTGCCCAGAAGTGTCCTGAGACCATTCTGAGAATGGAAAGAGTCCACTAAAGACCCAGGGGATGGGACCCAGAAAAACAATTGGCCTAAAGGAACAGATCCTCTGTGAAAGAATGAAGAACCAGAAAAACAGGAGAGTGGAAATTGAGGAAACCTGTTCTATTTTTCAGAAGGGTAGATGGAAGAGTTTGGTATTGACGCCAGACAAAAACTATGAAATATCATTTTTAGAATGCGGTTTGCACTTGGACAATATATATCTCTGGTCCCAAATATATATCTAGGGATTCACTAGGAACAAATAAGATGTTGTCTGCCTCATTTACTTTGTATCTTCCATTTCAATAAGGGATTTAACAAAATGTAAAGTTCTACAACTAGCTCTAAATGTCCCTGAAAGAACCACACAGCACAGAAATAAGCAGTCCTCTGATCAACAACAGTTCATGCCCAAAACAACAAAAATCTTGATTCATGTATATAAAATAGATAAACAACAAGGTCCTACTGTATAGCACAGGGAAGTATATTCATCTTGTAATAACCTATAACGAAAAAGAATCTGAAAAAGGATATATACATATATATGTATAATTGAATCACTTTGCTGTACACCAGAAACTAACACAACATTGTAAATCAACTATATTTCAATTAAAAAAAAAGAATCTTGATTCAACAATTATTTATTGGCCACCTACTCTATGCTAGGCACTATTCTAGATACTGGATATACACTAATGAATAAGACAGGAAAAGTTCCCGTGGATATCATATTATACGAGGTGGGGTAGCAGGAAGAAACAAATAGCTGATGGTAAACACTATGGCTTTACAATAAGCAGGAAAGGAGGAGGGTGAATGATGGGGTGGGGATGAGAGGATGACATCTGAGCAAAGACCTGAAGGAAGGGATGAAAGCCACATGAATATCTGAGGGGGAGTCTGTTCCAGGCAGAGGGAACAGCAAGTGCAAAGGTCTCAAAAACATCAGAGGCCTTTGTGGCTGGAGCCCAGTGCATGGAGAAAGTGGCAGGAGGTGAAGATGGAGAGGAAGCTCTAAGGAGGGCCTTATAGACAACTGTAGGACTTTGGCTTCTACTCTGAGTAATGTGGCAAGACATTGGAGGACTTCAAGCAGAGAAGTGATCCGGCAAACGTTTTAACAGGATCACTCTCACTGCTGGTTAGAGAACAGACACTGAGGGGTAAGGGTAGAAGCAAGGATGTCAGTCAGCGAGCTACTACAGCTGCCCAGTCAAGCAGGATTGAATAAAAGCTTAATATGAGAAATCAATCCAACATGGCTGCCACCAGAAAGCAAAGCCATCTTAGACTATCTTAGACTTTGTTACTAGAAGTATTAGATACAAAAGAATTTAGAGCATCATGCTAATTTCTAAGACCCACAAGTTTAGAGAGACACAGGAGAGTATCCAGAGGAAAATAAAGAAGAGAGTAAATAGGTCTCAAATAATGTCATTTGAAGCACAGTGCAGACGTGAGGAAGGACACCCAGCATAGACAGCTCTCCTCCATCATGGGACTGTCATTTAGATGAAGACAGGTAGCTTAACGGATTGACTCTGCCGCTGATTAGCTGTGTGACTTTCAGCAGGTGATATTTCCCTCACATCTAATTTCAAAGCTGATAATCATATTTACCCATCTCACAGGGACGTTTTAAGTATTCTATGAATTAATACATGAGAACACAGAGAAAAATGCTGGGAGCCTAGTAACACAAGCCACTCAAAGTGCGAGGAGCTGTATGATAATTAGTGGACTTTGAGATAAGAGGGAGATTGGAGACTCGTCCATAAGCGTTTTGTAGGAAAACTGTCATATTCTGAGAATAAGCAGGCCCGACATAAGCAAGATGAAAATGCACTGCTTTGACTCTACTAGTTTTGCTTTTTTTAATCATTTAAGGAAGACATTTTTCTAAAATACATTCCATCTAATCAGGATGTTGCCTGAACATTATTTTATGTGTTCCTTTTTCTTTCCAGATGACTCAGTGTCATCATCTTGGACAGCGTTTACTGACTAGGCTATAACGTGATAACATCTTCGGGGCTTTACGTTAAATGGCTCCAAACAGCTTTATTGCTATTAACTGCTGTCTCTGCAGGTTCTGAATTCTGTGCCACTTCTTGAAGAATGCACTTTGAGTGGCCCTGCCCACCACGAATCCCCTCCCTGTTTCTGATTTGCTGTCTGCTAAGAGCTAAATGGAAACCAGATAACCATGGAGTTCAATCAGAACACTCCCTCTTCATAGGCTCAGATCTGAGGGTGGGTCTTCATTCTCCTCGAGCAAAGTACACAGACTTTGAGATCCATTTTTCACTTACTGCTCAACTTTCTATCCACTTCCAACCGAGTCATAAATGGTGAGGTTGCTAAATAGCTATAGCAAAAATTTCCTCTAGCTCCCCAAGTTAAGAAGACAACTTCGGTCGGAGCAAAAGAATGTTTTGTGTAATTTCTTATCTTAAAATTGACAGAGTAATGTTTCTGACAGAAATAAGAAAGGAGGGGCTTCCCTCGTGGCGCAGGGGTTGAGAGTCCGCCTGCCGATGGAGGGGACACGGGTTCGTGCCCCGGTCCAGGCGGATCCCACATGCCGCGGAGCGGCTGGGCCCGTGAGCCATGGCCGCTGAGCCTGCGCGTCCGGAGCCTGTGCTCCGCAACGGGAGAGGCCGCAACAGTGATAGGCCTGCGTACCGCAGAAAAAAAAA
>NW_020173141.1:29505-43244 GCF_003031525.2 Neophocaena asiaeorientalis asiaeorientalis | reverse complement strand
GGCCTGTGTACAGCAGCAAAAAAAAAAAAAAAAAAAAAGAAAGAAAGAAGAAAGGATATCAAGAATATAAAGTAGAGAGAATTTAAAACTCCACATGACCAAGAATGATTTGCCTTTAGTCCGATTGGTTTTGACCACATATTTATCACACAAAGTGAATTTATAAGCAGTTTACAGAAAATAAATAAGTTGACTCTTTACCCCAAAGGAAAAGCTAAAGTTCTTTCCTGTTTACATTTCGAGTTGCATAGCTGCCCCTTTTTCCTACAGATAGAGCAAAGATAATCTTCATTAACCAAATTGACCAATATTTTCAACAGACAGAGTTCAAGTTTGTGAGGCCAAACTGTGGATTCCAGGGAGGTTGTACGGGTTATTATTGCTCTGAATTTATAATAGTTCAGTGCTTGCCATGTAAGCTGAGTTTATTCCCATATCCAGACAGTACAGAATAGCAGGTAACACTAGAGCCGCTAGTATAAATTTATATCTAGGGCCTTAGAAGCAAAACTTGAGCCTTTATTCTAAGTGAAATGAGAATCCATGGTAGAGTTTTAAAGGAGGAGTGACATGATCTCATTTACATTTGAAAAGCGTCACTCTGGCTGCTGTATCAAGAACAGGTGGCTAGATTTCTAATACAATTTGAAAATGAAACCAGGAGGATTTTCTGCTGAATTAGATGTAGGCTGTGAAAGATAGAGAGAGGCAAGGATTACTCCAGGGTGTTTGGATTGAACAACGAGAAGGATGAGGTTGACATCAATTTATATGGGGAAAAGGTTGCAGGTAAAACACTTTAGAGGGAAAAGGAGGAGTTCAGTCAAGGTTGTGAGAAATCCAAGAGACGATATATACAAATCTTCAGTTTGGCAGCGAGCTCAGGGATGACGATATAAATTTGAGAGTTGTTAGTCAAATATGTCTTTTCAGTTAAGGCAAAGAGGAAAGGATCTTACTTCTTCAGGATCCCAGTGTGCTGGAAAGTACTGCATAGTCCAGACCTCAAAAGGAAAATGGGATGGGATAAGAAGGAAGAAAGTTACTTGAAACAACCCTCCCTAGAGGAGCCATCTGTGCACTGTACAGGGAAGCGATAAAAGGGAATTTCAGGAACTTGGCCAGAGCATCACATTTCTTGACTGGTTTACAGAAAAGCAGACACATCTCAGGAGCACAGAATGGTTGAGTTGAAGCAAGGTGCATGTTAAGAGAACGCAGCTGACACGACATACAGTCAAAGTCAAGCGGCTTAGACCCAGTCCAGGTCAAGGCTGAAACACTGATAGGCATTCAAAGCATAGAAGACTCCTTTTGGAGCTAGCTCCTGCCTGTCAGCTAGAGTCTGTGGGTGACTGAAGACTTTTACACTTTGGTTAATACTTCCTAATTGGCTCTAAATATCTTAGAATAAGCCTTCATCCCTATTGACCTCTACCTCAGTCTGCAGACTGAGTGTAAGAGCCATGTTTTCAGATCCAACTAGAAATGTCCAACAGCAGTTGTCTTCTTGAAGTCCAGCAGGTTCATACTGGAGACACTGTACCATTCCCTCCTCCACTTCTAAGGGACATATCTGGTCTGGGTCATCGGTAGGGCTTGGCCAAGGCTAGTTACCTTGGTCAAATCAGAGAGATGGGGAATAGATAAATCACATTATAAATCCTCAAGGGCCTAACATAACATCTGAGCTTCAATCTCATGCCCACATGGATACATGCACTTGGAATTATAAGAATTTTCCTGAGACTTCAGAATCTACCATTTTTTAAATCAAAATATCTTGGCTTTTGATGAAATGTCACCACAAATACGTAAAAACTAGAAGCTCAGTTCGGTAAGAGTCTTACTACTTCTTCATTCTTTGCCACTGACAACCCTCTTAAGGTTTGCTAGCCTGTCATCAATCTCATCAGGAACCTTCTTTGGCTGAGAAATATGTCAATGCCTAGAAACCAGAAACTATACAACATAAATCCCAGGGCAGCCTTGCATCTTTTCTAGGACAGTCAGAATGTGGTAGATATTAATAACATTAATTTGGATTCCATCCAGAAAGGAATCAAGGCCTCATGGCCTTGGAATCTGGATAATGCCATTATGTTACAAGATGTTATTTTTGGACTTCAGTTATTCCCAAAGTTTTGACATTGCTTTACATAAAGTTAGGCAAAGCTTCAGCGATCTCTGCAGGGATGAAATCACTAAGCAATCATGAACATTGAAAACTTGAGAATACACTTGGAGGACCTCTCATACTGAGCATCCTTCTCTGCTCAGCCTTTCCCCTGGATTTTGTGATTGGTACCGTCACAAGCTTTTTTGCCTCTCCTGTTGTAACAGTGGAATCTCTCTAAAATTAGCTGGGGCGCAGGAGTCAGTTATCTTTGGAAGCTGATTCAGCATCCTCTCTGAATTTATTTGGTCAAGAAGTCCTTAGGCCCAAGTTCCATACAAATTCAACATGAACCTGAAATTTAGGGATAGCTCCAACTCTTCCATATTATGTTTCTGGAAGATCTAGGACGTTCGGGAGCATGGGGCACTCTAGAGACACTTTTGGTAGTCTAGATCTATACCGACAAGTAACATACTCCTTGGGAAACTGGAAAGGCAGTGGGGGAGGGCAAAAATCTCCATATGTTACTCAGTTGGGATTTCAACCTGGCACTCTCCCTGAAGAGAGGGCTGCTGCTTATCAAAAACCAGAAGTCGGGCTTCCCTGGTGGCGCAGTGGTTGAGAGTCCGCCTGCCGATGGAGGGGACACGGGTTCGTGCCCCAGTCCAGGCGGATCCCACATGCCGCGGAGCGGCTGGGCCCGTGAGCCATGGCTGCTGAGCCTGCGCGTCCGGAGCCTGTGCTCCGCAACGGAAGAGGCCACAACAGCGAGAGGCCCGCGTACCACCAAAAAAAAAAACAGAAGTAACAAGGCCCAGGACAAGGCAAGGCATTAGGTCAGGCCCCAATACACCCATCAGTGAACATCAGGCATAGGCAAGCCAGCATCCTAAAGAGCTCCACTGGAGGCACAGGCCTCTGACAGGTATGGGGATGCTGTGATGCAGCTGCCAGCTAGAATAGTCATGGGGTCAAGGGGTGACTTGAATGGATAAGAAATGACGCACAGTGCTGTTTAACTGAGACAGGACAGGAGAAGGAGGAAAAGTGAGAGAGGGGAAGAGAGGATTCTAGGGCATTAACTAGAGCATGCAAGCCTGTCTTTATAGATTTCAAATCATCATTAATATTTATATGCCAGGGACTATGTTAAGCACTTTACAAGCAGTATCTTCTGGAATCCTCACTGTCACCCTGTAAGGAATTATGATAATTTCCATCTAATAGGATTATAAATGAAGGCTTAAAGAGGTTAACTAAAGGGCCTAAGTCTGATTAACAAGTACAGGTGTCCACATTTTAACCCACTGTTTACCATGATGCTCAGCTAATCAGGGAGAGGGTTTTTTTATCTTTCACTATAAGATATTTGTAGTAGATTGCAAAACTACTCTTTACTCCTCTTTGTATCAACACCCTTTATAATGTGACTTTGCAGTTTCTTCCATCAAGGTATATAATCTGGGCTTCCCTGGTGGCGCAGTGGTTGAGAGTCCGCCTGCCGATGCAGGGGACACGGGTTCGTGCCCCGGTCTGGGAAGATCCCACATGCCGCGGATCCCACATGGGCCCGTGAGCCATGGCCGCTGAGCCTGCGCGTCCGGAGCCTGTGCTCCGCAATGGGAGAGACCACAACAATGAGAGGCCCACGTACCGCAAAAAAAAAAAAAATTAAGATATATAGTCTATTTCCTTCTTCTTGAATCTGCTTTGGCCAATGGCATGTGGAAGAAGTGATAGTGGGCCAGTCCATCCTTTCTTTCTCTCTCTCTCTCTCCCTCTCTCTCTCTCTCTCACTCTCTCTCTCTCTCTCTCTCTCTCTGAAGGCTGAGTAGCTATCAAGTGAACAAGCCTGAGCAAGGGACCACTGGAGCAGAGATGAGACAACCAAGCTGAGGCCATCCTAGACCAGCCAGCCCCCAGCTTCCCTGGCAACTGACTACGGACGCATAAGTGAGAGCAGCTAAGACCAGAAGAATTTCTCAGGTGAGCCCAGACAAAACTGTCAACCCATAGACTCATGAACTAAACAAATAGCTGTTGTTTCAAGCCATGGAGTTTTAGGCTGGCTTTTTGTGTAGCAAAAAGCTAACTTATACAATCTCTTAATAACTTCACCAAGGTCTTTCCAAATTATCTATTCAGATAGGATGCTCTTGGGTTGCAAGTAAGAAGACACTCTTACTCAACTGGATTAAACAACAAGGAAAACATATTAACTCACGCAAATAAAAGACCATGATATGTTAAATCCAGAGTTAGTTAACTTAGCGCCTTAATGATACCATCAAAGACCCAGGTTTCTTCCATCCTTCTACTGTGCTACCCTTGGCATGTTGGCTCTGCTCTGATTAAAGCTTCCCTTGGGGTCACAAGATGGCTACATTCATTTCAAGCATCACATCTAGAAATGACAACATGGAAAGAGGAGCAGTTTCTTCCTGTGAATCTCTCTTTTTTAATGACGTTTTTAAGACTAAGGGAAGCTTTCTCAGGGGACTAGCATAATTGGCTTAGACTAATCAAGATTTACATCTGATTCATGTTGGAGAATGGTAGACCTCCAGCTAAACCTGGTTTTGCCTTAAGGGAGTAGGAGGGGATGCCTTTCATATATGTAATATAGGTCATGCGTATTCCACCCACTGTAGAATGTCCCACTATTTCTGGGATATTTTCTGTAGAGATTTCATTCCAACCACGAGTGTGGGTTCTTATGAATTTCAGGCACAGAAGACAGAGCTTGTAAGATCTTCCTGAATTGTGCCTTGGTCTGGAGGGAGTTTCCACCTCAGTATCAACAGCATCCTGACGTCTCTACCCACTGAATATATATGATACAACCAAGAAGAGTGGGCAAGGGGAGAAGAAAGTTCTAATAGGAAAGAAAAGATATTTTCCCAAACCACTACCCAATTTTTTCCAGGGATATAGATCCCCTCAACAGTATTGACAACTACTTATCCAATAAGTGGGATGGATGAGAGAATGCAAATCATATGGAACACATAATCTCTGGCTCATTACATCCTGTGTTATGGGGAAGTTTTACTCAGAAGACACAGATAAAAGATGATGGAACAAATTCTGATTTGTAAGAATATAAAACTTTTCATGATTTCAGAGAAATAGGAGGTCAGAGTGGGCACAAGGAGTCAGTCAGGTAGGCTTTACAAAGGAGATGAGACTCTGAATCATAGAGACTAATACTGCTAGTAACAGTAACAGTAATAATAAAATCCAAACTCTGTTGAGTGCTTATTATGTGCCAGGCAGAATGTAACTGCTTTACACGTGTCCCCACATTTAATCCTCACAACAACCCTATAAGGTAAGCGCTAGCACCACCCTCAATTTCTAGGTGAGGAAACCGAGGCATGGAATCAAGATCACAAAGCTGGAAATGAACAGAACTGGGGTTGGAACCTCAGCAGTCTGACTTCATGCTCAGACTCTTTGTGGTCAGAAAGGGCTTTTCGAAGGAATTCCTGTTACAGACATGGAAGAGAGGGACAGTCAAAGCATAAAGAAGCATAACAGGTGTAGCTGGACAGCTTGAAAAATGGTCCCACAATGACATCAAACTTGCACAAGTTACAAACACAGTTCCTCCTTGCATTCCTTTTACTGCATTCATCTTCACAATTTTCACTGAAGGGAGACCATTGGTGCTCTACCCTTTTTCGGTGAAAAGCTGTTTTTCTCAGTAGGGTGAGAATATTCAGGAATAGAGAGTAATTAGAGATCACAGGTTCACAGATGACAACCTCAGATGGTGTGGCAGTCATTTTGTTCTCTTCAAAGCAAGTCTGTATCCGTAAGAAACAGCAGCGGCTCTCAACCAGGATGATTTTGCATCCCAGGGGACAAATGACAATGCCTGGAGACATCTGGGGTTGTCACCACTTGGGTGGAGGGTACTCCTGCATCTAGTGGGTAGAGGTCAGGGATGCTGCTAAACATTGTACAATGCACAGGACAGCTCCCCACAAATAAGAATTATTTGCCCCAAATGTCAAGTGTGAGGTTAAGGGACCCTGACCTAGACAGACGGCACTATGAACATAGTACTCTCAAGAATCATGTGTGCATGATTCCACCTCTTTACATCTCAATCAGGGCCAAGCAGAATAGTAAATTACCTACTCCCAATAGCAAAGCTGCCAAGACATTCGAGCACAAAGAAACTAATCCTGTTTAGACGTGAATATGCATGCATTTGCACTAGTCTCAATAACAAATAGGAGAAATAAGGAAAAAATAAAACAAAATATCGATACAAATAATTAGCCCTGACTTTAACATGACAGGGGAGAAAACTAACACTTAAAGCATTTACTGTAGATCACCTTGCTGAGTGTTCACAACCACCTTTGTGGAAGTTGTTACTTTCTAAACACTCAGCATGATCAGTAACTAGCTCTATGTCACCCAGTAAGAAAACTGGGATTAACCTGTCAGTGTGTTTTCCTTTCAACTCCTGCCTCTTTCCGTGGGATGTGGTCAAGTTCAAAAGAGCTAGTGAGATTGTTGAAGAAGAAGATAATTATGATTTTTAAAAATAGATGAAAATGATATAGTACTTCTGCCTTGAAATTTGTTGACGTCAATATGTAGGAGATATTATCCAGACAGCTCTGTCTCCCAAGAAAAGGACAGGATGAAATGGGCTGAAAGGACATGATGGCAAGAATTCAAGTTTAGTCTTAAGGGAGAATCGCTTGACAGTGGCCAACACTGACATACACTATTGAAGGGTGCTGTGTAATCTTTGTCTCTGGAAGGTTTCATAGGCTGAGGAAGGTTTAGGAGGGTTTGAATTTGGCCTTGACTGACGGCGAGGACATGGCTGGGCACAGCTCCAGTTAAATGCTGCTCTGGGAAAAAGAAAAAATAATGAAAGGGGATAAAGAAAGCCTATGGGACTAATGGGACACCATTAAGAGAAATAACGTCTGTATCATTGGAATTTCAGAAGGAGAAGAGAGGGAGAAAGAGGCAGAAAGACTATTTAAAGAAATAATGGCTAAAAACTTCCCAAACCTGGGGAGAGATATGGACATCCAAGTTCTCAAAGCTAATAGGTTGCCCCAAAATTTCAATCCAAGACAGTCTTCTCTGTCTTGGATTGAGACACATTATAATAAAACTATCTAAATCAAAGCCAAAGAGAGAATTTTTAAAACAGCTAGAGAAAAAATTTTTCTCTCATACAAGGGAACCCCCATGAGGCTATAACCATATTTTTCAGCAAAAACCTTGCAAGCTGGGAGAGAAAATGGGATGATATATTTAAAGTGCTGAAAGAAAAAAAACTGTTAGCCAAGAATACCTTACCTAGCAAAGCTGTCCTTCAAAAATGGAGGTGAGATAAAGATTCTCTAACAAACAAAACTTGAGGGAGTTCATCACCAGTAGACCTGCCTTACAGGAAATGCTGAAAGGAATCTTCAGGCTGAAATGTAAGAGTGCAAATTAACAGCATGAAAACACATGAAAATGTATAACACACTGGTAAAGAATTCAGAATACTCTAATACTGTAATATGGTGGTGTGTTAACCACTTAACTCTAGTATAAAGGTTAAAGGACAAAATTATTTAAAATAGCTATAGCTACAATAATTTGGTTATGAATGCACAATATAAAAAGGTGTAGGGCTTCCCTGGTGGCACAGTGGTTGGGAGTCCGCCTGTCGATGCAGGGGATGCCGGTTCGTGCCTCGGTCTGGGGGGGGTCCCGCATGCCGTGGAGCGGCTGGGCCCGTAAGCCATGGCCGCTGGGCCTGCGCGTCCGGAGCCTGTGCTCCACAGTGGGAGAGGCCACAGCAGTGAGAGGCCCGCGTACTGCAAAAAAAAAAAAAAAAAAGATGTAAATTCTGACATCAAAAACATAAAAGGGGAGCGTAAAAGGGGAGAGTTTTTGTATGTGATCAAAGTTAAATTGTTATCGGCATAAAATATTCTGTTATAGCCATACAATGTTTTATGTAAGCCTCGTGGTAACCACAAAACAAAAAGCTACAGTAGATTCACAAAAGATAAAGCAAAGGGAATCAAAGCATACCACTATGGAAAATCATCAATTCATAATAGAAGGTAGCAAGAGTGGAAGAAAGGAACAAGGGAGCTACAAAACGGCTAGAAAACAGTGAATAAGATGGCATTAGTAAGTCCTTACCTATCAAGAATTACACTAAATGTAAATAAATTGAATTCTCCAATCAAAAGACATAGAGTAGCTAAAAAACAAGACCCACTATATGCTGCCTACGAGAGACTCACCTCAGCTTTAAAGACACACAAAGTGAAGGGATGAAAAAAGATAATTCATGCAAGTGGAAACCAAAAGAGAGCAGGGGTGGCTATATGTATATCAGAAAAAAGTAGACTTTAACTAAAAAAATGGTAACAAGAGGAAAAGTAGGTCATTATATAATGATAAAAGGGTCAATTCATCAAGAAGATACGACAATTGTAAATATATGTGCACCCAACATTGGAGTACCTATATATATTTAGCAAATACAGATCTGAAGAAAGAAGTAGACAATGATATAATAATAGTAGTGACTTCAATACCCCACTTTCAGCAATGGATAGATTATCCAGACAGAAAATCAATAAGGAGACATTAGACTTGAACCATACTTTAGATCAAATGAACCTAACAGGCATATATAGAACATTCCATCTAACAGAAGCAGAATACACATTCTTCTCAAGTGCACATGGAACACTCTCCAGGATATATCATATGACAGGTCACAAAACAAATCTTGGCAAATTTTAAAAGACTGAAATCATACCAAGTGCCTTTTCCAACAACAGTGGTATTAAACTAGAATTCAATAACAGGAAGAAAGCTGGAAAATTCATAAGTATGTGGGAATTAAACAACACACTCCTGAACAACCAATAAGTCAAAGAACAAATCAAAACAGAAATTAAAAAATATCTTGAAACAAATGACAATGGAAACACAACATAGCATTATCTTTTTTAAGACATTTTTCCAAAAAAACCCATACAGATGGCCAATACATACATGAAAAGGTGCTCAACATCACTGACCACCAGGAAAATGCAAATCAAAACCACAATGAGATATCACCTCACACCTCTTTAAATGGGTATCATCAAAAGACAAAAGATAGTGTTGGTGAGGATGGAGAAAAGGGAACCCTTGTGCACTATTGGCGGGAATGTAAAGTGGTACAGCCACTATGCAAATCAATACGGAGGTTCCTCAGAAAGTTAAAAAATAGAACTACCATATGATCCAGCAGCCCCATTTCTGGGTATATATCCAAAGGAAGTGAAAACAGGATCTCAAAGAGATATCCGCACTCCTGTGTCTATTACAGCATTATTCACAATAGGCAGGATATGGAAACATCATAAGTGTTTGTCAATGTATGAATGGATAAAGAAGTTCTGGAAATGTAGTGTACAGTATGGCGACTATAGTTAACAGTACTGTATGGTATATTTGGAAGTTGGTAAGAGAGTAGATTTTATAAGTTCTCACCACAAAAAGAAAAATTGTAACTATTTGAGGTGATGGGTGTGTTAACTAACTTTATTGTGGTAATTATTTTGCAGTATATGTGTATAAAAAATCAGGGCTTCCCTGGTGGCGCAGTGGTTGAGAGTCCGCCTGCCGATGCAGGGGATGCGGGTTCATGCCCTGGTCCAGGAGGATCCCACATGCCGCGGAGCAGCTGGGCCCGTGAGCCATGGCCACTAGGCCTGCGCGTCCGGAGCCTGTGCTCCGCAACGGGGGAGGCCACAGCAGTGAGAGGCCCGCGTACCACAAATAAATGAATAAATAAATAAATAAAAATCATTACGTTGCACACCTTAAACTCACACAATGTTATATATCAATTGTATCTCAATGAACCTGCAAAAAAACATGGTGTGGAAATATATATATATATATGTATATATATATATACACACACACACACACACACACACATATATATTGAACTATTATAAGCCATGAGAAAAAAAAAGAAATTCTGCCATTCGTGACAACATGGATTGACCTTGAGGGCATTATGCTAAGGGAAATAAGTCAGACATAGAAAGATGAATACTGTATGATATCACTTCTATGTGGAATCTAAAAAAGCCGAATTCTTAAAAACAGAGAGTAGAGTGGTGGTTGCCAGGGGTTGGGGTGGGGGAAATGGGGAGATGTTGGTCAACGGGTACAAACTTCCAATTATAAGACAACTAAGTTCTGGAGATTTAATGTAAAACATGGTGATTATAATTAATGATACTATATTAAATACTTGAAAGTTGCTAAGAGTAAATCTTAAATGTTCTCACCACAAAAAAGGAGATGGGGGACTTCCCTGGTGGCGCAGTGGTTAAGAATCTGCCTGCCAATGCAGGGGACACGGGTTCGAGCCCTGGTCCGGGAAGATCCCACATGCTGTGGAGCAACTAAGCCCGTGCACCACAACTGCTGAGCCTGCGCTCTAGAGCCCGCGAGCCACAACTACTGAGCCCGTGAGCCACAACTACTGAAGTCCGTGCACCTAGAGCCTGTGCTCTGCAACAAGAGAAGCCACCACAATGAGAAGGCCACGCACCGCAACACAGAGTAGCTTCCACTCACCGCAACTGGAGAAATCCTGCGTGCAGTAATGAAGACCCAATGCAGCCAAAAATAAATAAGTAAATTTATTTTTTAAAAAAAGGAGATGGTAATTATGTGATGTGATAGAGATGTTAGCTAACACTATGGTGGTCATCACTTTGAAATCTATATCAAATCAACATGTTGTACACCTTAAACTTCCACAATGTTATAGGTCAGTTATGTCTCTATAAAGCTGGGAAACAAACAAAGGAAAGCAAATGCTGCCCTGAGAATGAGCCCCAACCACAGTCCAAATGGGGCTTCTTCCCCACTCCCCTCCCCACCCCTACCTCCCACTCCCTGTGTAAGGAGCCCAGCCCATCCACCATCACATCTCTAACAGCCTGACCCGGTGTGTCCTCTCTCCTTTCATTTCCAACCCTCTCAGCACCTCGTCTCTCCCAGCCCTTCATAATTCGTTTTGAATGGTTAGATCTAGGTGGTGGATAAGTGGGTGTTCATTATACTACCCCTCCACCTTTCTTTATGCATGATAATGTTTATAATAAAAAAGTAGCAGGAGGTGTACAGGAACCGAAGGCAGATCGTGTAGGGCCCCATCACCATTTAGAGAGGTTGGGTTCTACCTAGAAAGAGATGGGTAGAGAGGAGAGGCTTAAGTAAAGGAATGATATCATGGTTTGACTTTCCATTTGTTTTTATTTTTGTTTTGTTTATTTCAGGGTTTTTTGTTTATTGGGTTTTTTTGGCTGTGCTGTGTGGCTTGTGGAATTTTAGTTCCCTGACCAGGGACTGAACCTGAGCCCTTGGCAGTGAGAGTGTGGAGTCCTAACCACTGGACCACCAGGGAATTCCCTGACTTTCCATTTTAACAGGATATGTCAGGGTTTTCTTCCTCCATTTAAATCTGACTCAATATAGGATGAGGAAAGTTGCAGTTCTGATTGCAGTTTTACCAGAGCCACTAAAATGTGCCTTTCATTACCCCCAAGCCAAGTATAAATAGCAAATGACCTAAATCAAGCATAGCACAGGAATGGCCAACAATGATCCGAAGAGCTATACAAATGCTGAAGCAAAGATATAATCCTTATTTTAAAAATTTTCCAGCTGTGAAACACATTCAATCTGTTTAAGATTCTGATTTCTCTCTATGCCACTGCCCATGGTACTGTATTTGGTTTGGACCAAGAATAATCCTGGCAACCACCCTGCACATTAGCCAGTCATGGGGTTTCAGGCACCCCAACCCCAGCTCTTCTCCTCCATTGAGGACACGGCTGGCATGGCACTGATGACATGTTTCAAGTCATTCCAGGAAGAGGAGTTGATGACAAAGTCCTTTTTAAACGGAAATAAGCTAAACGTAGAACAGTATAGTTAAAATATGGTAACTAAAGGAATCAGTTGCTCCAAACCCTCTAACAACATGTGAACATCTTTAAATGCTGCATGATTTCAGGTAAGATATTTAAATTCGCTCAGCTGTTTCTTCTTCTGTTAAGTCAGATTAGTAATACTTGCTTTTGAATAAAATAAATAATGAGAAGCAATAAAAATTCATGAATAAAATGGACCTTGTGAATAAAACTTTTATATTCTTTAGAAAAAGTGCTATTGAAACTATTCAACTTGAGTCCACAAAGAGAAGAAAAAAAGACTGATTTAGGGAAACTATTTTACAATACGGATATTCATATCTACAATGACTAAATCTTAACTAAGATAACCTATCTATCTGGAAAGAAACATAGGTCTGACAGGGAGGTGGTGAAAGGGATATTTAAGGCATCTATCTGGACTCGCAACACAAAGTAAAAACGAACTATAAAACTATGAGAAAAGTTGCCAGGTACCCTGATTTCTAGCCCCCCACACCCTCAATTCTCCCCCAAAGGACTCCTGTATAATCCTTGGGGAGGTTTTATAAATGGCTTTCCCCCCACCCCCCCGATCTACTGGAATGTGCCGTGTCAAAGCACGATATTTGAAACTGTAACCTGAGGCTTTCGGCAACCACTGTACTACTAAAATGAACCTTTATAGCTAAGCAGATGATAACCTAGCAGACAAACACTATAATATATGATGAGCATTTAATATGAGCTTCAGTCACCCTTGGAATGATGGCAAAGATATTAACATTGGCAAGCCTCCGTTGCTTTTGAGCAAGCAGATTTTAGTTCTTGCATTCATAGGTTTAAATTTTCTTTAGGTCCTCAGAAAGTACGTTAGATTACCTGGAATTGTGCTAAATAAAAGTCAAAAGGTGGAGGACCTTCCAGATGGCGGAGGAGTAAGACGTGGAGATCACCTTCCTCCCCACAAATACATCAGAAATACATCTATATGTCGAACAACTCCTACAGAACACCCCCTGAACACTGGCAGAAGACCTCAGACCTCCCAAAAGGCAAGAAACTCCCCACGTACCTGGGCAGGGAAAAAGAAAAAAGAATAAACAGAGACAAAAGAATAGGGACGGGACCTGCACCAGTGGGAGGGAGCTGTGAAGGAGGAAAGGTTTCCACACACTAGAGAACCCCTTCGTGGGTGGATACTGTGGGTGGTGGAGGGGGTAAGCTTCGGAGCCGCGGAGGAGAGCACAGCCACAGGGGTGCGGGGGGCAAAGCGGGGAGATTCCCGCACAGAGGATCGGCGCCGACCGGCACTCACCAGCGCGAGAGGCTTGTCTGCTCACCCGCCAGGGCGGGCAGGGCTGGGAGCTGAGGCTCGGGCTTCGGAGGAGGTCGCAGCGCAGGGAGAGGACTGGGGTGGCGGCGTGAACACAGCCTGAAGGGGGCTAGTGCGCCACGGCTAGCCAGGAGGGAGTCCGGGGAAAAGTCTGGAACTGCCGAAGAGGCAAGAGACCATTGTTTCCTGGTGCGCGAGGAGAGGGGATTCAGAGCACTGCCTGAATGAGCTCCAGAGATGGGTGCGAGCTGCGTCTATCAGCGCGGACCCCAGAGACGGCATGAGACGCTAAGGCTGCTGCTGCTGC
>NW_020173141.1:1644-29424 GCF_003031525.2 Neophocaena asiaeorientalis asiaeorientalis | reverse complement strand
TCTGAGCGAAGAACAGACGCCCTCAGGCGACCTTCACGCAGAGGCGGGGCCACATCCAAAGCTGAGCCCGGGAGCCGGGAGCCGTGCAAACAAAGACGAGAAAGGGAAATTTCTCTGTGCAGCCTCAGGAGTAGTGGATTAAATCCCCACAATCAACTTAGGTACCGTGCATCGGTGGAATACCTGAATAGAAAACGAACCATCTGAAAATTGAGGCAGTGGACTTTGGGCAACCGCAGACGTGGGATTTGCTGTATGCAACTGACTAATTTCTGATTTTTATGTTTATCTTAGTATAGTTTTTAGCACTTGTTATAATTGGTGGATTTTTTTATTGGTTGGGTTGCTCTCTTCTTTTTTTCCCTTTTGAAATTTTTTATATTAATAATTTTTAAAAGTTTTAATAACTTTATTTTATTTTATTTTTCTTTCTTTCTTTTATTCTCCCTTTTCTTCTGAGCTGTGTGACTGACAGGGTCTTGGTGTTCCGGCCGGGTGTCAGGCCTGAACCTCTGACATAGGAAAGGCGAGTTCAGGACATTGGACCACAGAGACCTCCCGGCCCCATGTAATATCAATCGGCGAGAACTCTCCTAGAGATCTCTGTCTCAATGCTAAGATCCAGCTCAACTCAATGACCAGCAAGCTTTTTCTACTGCTGTCTTGTGGCCCTGTCCTCCCAGGGACCTTTGAGTCTTTGCTTGTAAGAGTCCTAACTAATGAAGAAATAGGACGGGTGACTCATCCCCACATACCTGGCAGACAAGTCACAGGCACCAATCCTCAATATAGGAGAGTCTAAGTATCAGTAGAATTTGACTGGATGCACAAAGTTCTACCATATTAAGTAGTTAATTCAACAAAACAGCTTGCCCATCCAGTCAGGTATAATTTTTAACTCAGTTGATTGGGAGGCCAGTTGATTCAACAAATGTCAACTGGTTCAATGATGATAGTCAAAAAAAAAAGAGTAATTATTTAAAAACATAATCATCATTACCTAACTGAACTGAAGTTAATACTGGGATGATTAGCTGAGTTACCACAAGTTTCCCTCTCTCTCTGTCTCAATCTGTCTCTCTGTCTCTTCAGGGATTATATAGAATTATATCCTCTAGGGAAAAATGAAGGCATCGTGGTAGTTAGAAGCAATGTGTACGGACTTGGAAGTTTTTTATTTGCAATTACACTAGTGGAGTTTTGTAGGTTTGTTTTTGTTTTTTTTTAATTTCTTTGGGTTGAAAATTCAAATAGATACTTCATCTATGTGTAGCTGTGTCTTCCTAGATGGGTAGGTTATCTACTTCTGAGATTGAGCCATTGTAGTTATGAATTATTCATACAGTAAAATATTTTCCTTAAATAAATCTTTATTCCTCTTTATGGCCTCAAGTTGAGAAGTTTCACTATCAATTTTAACAAAGAAAAATTTCACTCACAGTGCACACTTTCTTCATTAATTTGGCTGTGTTTATTCTTTATTTCATTCTATTCTCGCAACAACACTTTGGACAAATAGGGCAAGTATTAGTTCCTTTTTAAAGCTAGTCTATTTACATCAAACGGAAATAAGTTATTTCACCAGATTGCTTCCTCTCCGCGTTTATGAAGCCCTACTCACCTGGGGCCACCCACTTAGTAAATGGTGGTGTTAGGATTAGAACTCAGGCGATATAGCGGTATTACTGTGCATATACCATGTATTATTAATCTTCACCCTGTGAAATCTGGGGCAGCATCCTATCAGTAAACAGTTGAATATTTCTGCATTCAATAAGTACAATAAATAAAGACCACTGAGTACAGTAAAGATCATAAAGAGTATCATATCTGGTCCAGGCTTGCTGCCAAATGGTTTTCAGAGTTTTGGATTTTGGAGTTGCAGATTGTGGATGTGTATTCCCCTAGCCTTGGTGCTCTCCACCACTGTGTGAGGCACTAATTATTTAACATACAATGACTACTACGCACCTTTTACCTCTTACTCCAAGGCTTCTCTGAAGAGCAACCAACCTGTTGGTGGTCAGCAGAGAGAACCTTCAGGCCCAGGCATTTTCTCCATGACCTTCATTATGCACAAGAGGCAACTCTCTTTTCTTTCACTACTGACAGCTCAACTACACTTTACACAAAATCTCTTAATTTTTCACCCGTGTCTTTCTTTCCCTTTCAACTTCTTCTCTGGCTTCTTGGAGAATGATTAGAGAGAGGGGATGAGTAAAAGGATAGGATCATATCACAGAAAAGTCAAGAAGGAAGAGTGTATCAAAGAGGGGGGCAGAGCGCCCTACACTGTCAAGTGAGTCAAAAAGATTCAGGAGGGTGAGGACCAAGATGCCGTGACCTTGGCAACCAGCGATTCCCTAGTGACCTTTGAGGGAGCAGTTTCTTCAGGGTTATGGGAATGGAACCCAGAATGCAAAGAGTTAGGGAGCAAGTGGATATTGGTGAAGCCAAGACAGTAAATAGAGACCTAACTTTTAATTAGCCGGGATCAACATCCTTTAAAGGTCCTCAGAGTTAAATTCCTTTCACTAGTTCCATGCACTTCCTTATTGTTCCATTAAAACCTGCTTCTCCTCAAGCACTGATAATAAAATATAATCAAAGATGGCTCTTATTAGTCTTCTTTTTTTGTTGTTTGTTTCCATTAAATCACTGGCATTATAACAGTTTGTCTTCTAATACTGTACATCATAAATATACAACATTTCAGCTACATTATGGGTTAATATGCTCCTGTGAACTGGCCTGAAGGCTTGCCACATATGACATATTTACATGGGGAACATCTTTTCTAAATTCCAAAGAATTGACTAGGGAGGGAGGAAAGAAGGGCCAAATGAAAGTAGGAAAGAAGGAAAAACTTCCATGCATTTGCTTGTGTAATTGAGGTAACTAGACATGCAATATTTTTTATGAAACAAAACAAGATGTAAAGTGGGAAATAAAATACTATGTTAAGGGGCTCCATAACTTTGAAGTAAGGACTGGGAATTTGGACTTTGAGGGATTTTATATTCTTTCTGGTTCTTCACCTGTGTTCTGTCCTATTCCTTGTTCCTTATCCAGGGATGATAAATGCACATACTTCACTCGGTGATACTAATATCTGGAATCTGATCCTGTATCACTCTAAATGCAACAGTTCACTGCATTCTTTTATATAGTGATGTTTTGTATTGGTTAGTCCTTGTGGAAAACACGGTAGATGAAACTACACCCCCAAACCCAAAATCTACCTGCATTTACATTTCTTCTGTGAAACAAGTCCAGATATCACCATCCCAGCTCATTGTTTCTGCAGTGACTTGGTTTTCAGATGCTTCTGTCTTTCCAGTTTCATCATAGTTTTTGCTAAGGACTTGGAGACTGGAGTGACAGCTATATTTCCACTCGCTTTACAGCATTTTATTTCCAGTACATATCACCTCACAATGTGTTCCCTTGTGGGACATTACAGGATCATTATTTTTAAAATGAAAGGTATGGTTGATGATTGACTGCCCTCTAATTACCCAGAGTGTTTGTCAAAGCCAGTGGGCAGGAGACATAAGCTCTATTTTGCTGTTATATTGACTGTCAAGTTTACAGCGCATCTCTGCTAGCATGGAAAACTTCCTCAACAAGGATATTTAGTGGAGCAGATCTTTGCCAATGGAACAGATCCCCTCCCCTTCAGGATAAACAGTGAAGAAAATGATCTAATGATCAAATTGGTCCATCCCATGCCTTCAAAATAAGAAGCTTATCTAGGATCGGTGTTTCTCAATTTTTTTCCCCATTATTGAGACTTTTCAGACATCTTCTCCTAATAGCTCACCCAGGACATTTTAATACCATAGATACACTTTTCATCTGTTAACGTACTGTGGTCCTTTGGAGGATTATAAACCATTGTAATACTGACATTTTTTTCTCCCCACCAAGAACAATTTCCACCCTCTTGAGAATGCATGTCTTGGATGGTGCCCGCTAGTGCACACTGATGGAATTCAGATGATGTTTCACCAATTCTATATGCAAGGCCACCGTATTATGGAGTACACAACTCAAGAGGATGTAAGATAGAAAATGGTTCTTTAGTAAACCAACTGAAATCTATTCTCATCTAGAGATGTGACTTTGGAAAAATCCACTTCCAAACTCACTTCAGTTGTTGACAGAATTCATTTCCTTGCTGTGGTTGTAGGACTGAGGATCCCAGCTTCTTGCTGGCTATTGGCTGGAGGCTATCTTTGGTGCGTAAAAATAAGGAAGCCCTAATAACGTTAAAGAGTACATGGTGCCCAAGTCAAAAAATTTGCAGCCACCAATTCAAGCTCCTCCACGTACAGAGAGGGGCCAGGCTTTGCTCCCAGAAGGTATAAGACTATGGCCTTGTGACAGCCACCATCTCATTTGCTTGTGTATTAGCACACATTTATTGAGTTCTGACTACGTAGACTTTCAGCTCCATGAGGGCAGCGACTGTTTTCGATTTTGCTCACTGTTATAAAGGAAAGAAAGAATGAAGACAGAAAGGGAAGGAAATAGGAAGACAAGGCTAAGTGACTTGAACACTGCCTCTTAGAATATTACATTTAGTGTGAAGGTATATAAACAAATAGTCAAAATAAAATATTGTGATGGTTATAACTGAAAAGATGTGTAGATATGGTGAGGTTACAAAGCAGTGGTTAATTCTATCTGGTTAGAGGTGGGAAGAAAATGAAGTGAGTTATGAAAACCTTTATGGAGACAAGGTTGTATTAGAAGACTTATGTGGGCCCCAGGCACTCTTGCCTTTGTGGTCTCCTTTATCTACAAAAGCACATTTAAGTGTAATATAATTCTAGTACAAGATGAGTATCATTATCTGGGCAGTCTAGGAGCACTTAGCCTGGAGGCCCACGAAAGACCTCTAGGAGGATGAGAGATTTAAGCGAGAGAAACTCTAGGACAAGCTGGAAGAGTGGCTGGAAGATGGGGCAGAGTGTTCCAGGCAGAGGCAACAGCTTGTTCAAAGGCCTGGAAGTGAGAGATCTATTAGGATTGGATGAGAGAGAGACAGACAGAAACAGAAGGGGAGAAGTGTGAGAGATGAAGTTAGAGAAGAAGGTGGGGGTCAAACCGCAGCAGGCCCCGTGTTAAGGAGTCTGGCTTTATCCTAAAGAGAATAAGAAACCATTTTTAAAAGCTTTTATGTGAGGAACCAACAGAAGCAGGTTTGCACTTTGGATATTCATTCAACCTACATTGCAGCCAAATAACTTGCGAAGGTGTCGTGGATATTCTGGGGGTCCACCCAGGCCCCCTCTTTAGGGCCCACATACCCATCCCCTGCTTCTGAAAATAATGGCTTTTGAAGGTTCATGGCTGCGTCCTTCAGTGGGAATTGCCCTCAGCCACTAGCAGATTAAACATAACATAAAAATAAGGCTTACTATGTTCCACCGTGTGGAAATAAATTGCAGACTACAATCAGTCACTTTAAAAGAGATGATTAGCACTTTATTAAGTTAGAATAGATTGTACTTCTACAAACGGCAGAAATAATCAATGAATACAGATGCCCTATTAGAGACTGATAGTCAGAAAATATATATAAGCAACTGTTGGTATGATAACAGGATCAAATTCCACCTTGTATATCAACACGCCCATTTTTATCCAACCCATTTACAGTAATTACTTGTTCTTCTTGCTTATCTTGTCATATACAGAGTGATATAAATGATATTCAAAAAGGATCCATTTTTAATGATTTGGACACCATATTATAGGCATTCTCCACTGGAAAAGTATTTTTTCTTAGGTCTTTAAAGTGTGATATATATATATACTGGCCTGACCTTATTGCTGGAAACGCTTAAATACTAATGCATTTTAAAATCAGTAACTACAAATGCCACATGCCTGCACTTACACATTGTGCTGTCAGAGAAATATTTTAGAATATTCTGGATAGTCATCAGCTTATTATTCCAACGGTCTTCATGGGTATAATTCATTGCCTTTCAATTGCATGCACATTCAAAATTTCTTACAAAAGAAGAATGGTGACACAAAATATATAATCTTCCCTCAATGAATTGTGATGTTCAGCAGTTGCACAGAAACAAGTGTTGAGTTTCAGGGGGAAAGAAAACAGCAGCCCTTCAGAGTGGGGTGAGCCGCTCATCCTCTGTCACAAAGGCATCATTAACGTGCCCTCCCTTCATGTCCAGGGGATCGCAGGGGATGCCATTTTCAATTTTGACTGTGTTTTCCCATTTATCTTCAGTGTCTTCCATTTCAGAAGGTCCTTTGTTCTTCCTAAATGCACATAAAAAGAATGATTGGGATCTAGGAAGAGAAAGGATGGTCTTCTGTACAAACATGGAGATCAGGAAAGGGAAGAGGAACCCTAGAATGATGGGGAAAATAGATGACATTGTGTATTTTCAAATAAATTTCAAAGATCATAAAGAGTTGATGAGGTGAAAAGATGCTATCAAGATCAGAAGTCTGCATGGATTATATATATGTATATGAATGAATACATATATTTGTATGAATGAATGTTTGTATACACACACATATACATATGTACATTCACACACACAAACTGCATGAAGGAATGTGAGGAAAACATATGGTAAATTGGCAAGTTAAAAAATTTAGCTCTAGGAGAACTTCACAAAAATTGAATTTAAAAAAGTAATAAATTCCTCTCACAAGATTTGACAAATTAATGGTCTGCAAATGTTAGGTAAAAATCAGGTTGAAATGAGATACCGAGAAGCAAACTCACATTACTTTGTAGAAAGGATGTAACCATTGTAAACTGCAGGTATCATTCCTTGGCTCTACTCATTACAAAACAGTTGTATTCGTTTGTTAAGTCAGGTTTTTGGAACTCCGAACACATTTTACTAATTACAACTCATAGCTATAATCCCAGGTCATTCCAAAAAACTCCATTTAACAGGTAAATTTTTAAGTTGTTCATTCTCAGACCCTTTAAAGACCCTGCTACCCCAATCCAAGTGGTAACCAGATCCTTAATCTTTCCCTGGAGTGTGGGAAAATGTAGCCCTGAATTCAAACATTCTTCCTGTCCTTTGTGAAAGGCCAAGACACTGAGCCAGTTGTGCTTGATATCATAGAGGTGGGGGAGAGAAGAGATGTGAGTACCTCTAGGCAATCAGAGGGCAGAAGAGCTTCCCTCAGGATTATCACAAGTTAGATGTTGGGGCACCATGGAGGCATGATGTTAGGCATGAGGCTCCCGGACTTGTCAAAGATTCTCTTGTTCCAGAAATCTGTAGAAACTTCAAAGAGGCAGACCTGAGTGGACCACATGGCTGGGATGGTGGACATTGCTGTGGTGACCAGGATGGACTTCCACCGCTATGGAAGTCCCTTAGAAACTTCGTGAATTTCTAGTGGGTGAGGAGGTGGTGAAGATGCCCCAAAGATGATCAAGGTAGAGGTCCCTATTAGTCCTACATGAGAGCTCATTTCAAAGCGCTTTAAAGAATATGGTGGAGGAAGGCAGAGAAAAGAGCGAGCTCTTGTTTACAAAAGAATGACAACCCATATAGAAGGTGCAGCAGAACAGAAAATCACCAAATAATTATAATTGATTCTGATGAGGCTCCTCAATGGATACTAAACCACTGAGTGGGAGATGACTAAGGAATAGCATACTCACAGGGTCTCAGTGTAACACCCCTGCAAGCAATGTACTAATTAAAAAGAGACATCTGTTTTTTGTAAAGGGAGAAATTTGGTGAATATCACCGAGACAAACTGACAAGTGCCTCTGGACGTGATGCACCGAGAAGATATATATTTTTTAAAATAAAATTCTCTGTTCTGTGTTCCTGCCCTACTCCATCACCAAACTTTTCTGACCTGAATCTCTCAGGGGGAACTAATCAGTCAACTCCAAATTAAAAGATATTTTGTAAAACAGCTGACAGCCTAGAGTAGGCACTCAACTAATGTGCTTAGAATTGGATAGACAGACACATGAGTAGCTGGCTAGCTAGTTAGAAAAATGGATGGATGGATGATTGGACGGTAGTTGGGTGATGGAACAAACAACTGGATGGAAGAATGGATGGACTAATGCTGTAGGCAAAGTTACTCAGACAGCAGCCCAAGGGAGGTTTTGAATGAGATCTATCAGAAGCAAGAGGGAAGGAAGGGAGGAAGGGAATGTACACATGTGATATTTCTTGTATTTATTGAATAGTTATTTTTTCAAATGGATGGAGGAAAGTACTCATTTTCATACCTTAGGAATTAAGAGTACAGATTTTGCCAGGCTTCACCGATGGTTTATTACATAATTTCAAATAGGTGGAGATTATAAAGAAAAGTAAAGTAGCATTTCAATACTGTAGATCCCACTGTCATCACTTGAAAGTATTTTGCCATTGTGCTTTGACTGTCAAATGTCAAAATGTATCACTGCAGGCCCAATGCTGGGAGTGGAAGTCGGCGGGTTGTAGTCCCAGTGACCTGGGTAAGGACAGGCTGCTGTGTTTTCCCTTCCTCAGGGTGAAGAAACTGCACTGTCCATTCCAAGCATCAGCGGTCAACGATCAGTGCCAGTAGGAGTAGGCATACAATTTCTTGTGATGAGAAGGTCCTCCAGCCAGGTGAAATCACCTATCAGAGGACTAGAATTCTTTGGCCCCTCCTCCTGTAGACAGGGGTATCTCGTCACTTTCCACGTCGTCCAGAAAGCAAAGACAACTGACATTCTATAACCATCGAGCACATCACTTCCATTCATAGTATCCAACATTCATTCAATAACTATGTTTTGAGTGTCTACTATGTGTTGGAAGAGACACAGTTCTTGTCCTAAAGTGAAAAGAAAGGGCTCAGTAAAAAAGGAAAACTCCAAATTTCGTTCATCCTCCCCTCCTTTTCATGGATTATAAAAGCGAGTGATGTTTCAGTAAGAATGACACCCTAGCAACAAATGTATATTTATAAATTATCATCAAACATGCCTAGCTCATGCAATTTCTCCCCAAGTCACTCCTCATTGGGCTTGGAGTGAAAAATGATTCTCCATAGAAATAAACAGGTTTCTGACAGTCAAGTTTTACCCTGAAATTTGTGTATGTAACACATATTACAAAAATCCTTGTGGATGGAGCTTTCTGAAGTAGGTGGCAATGCAACAGCAGTCTTAGAAATGATGGTTGCCAGTGTTCATTTGCCGGTTTCTTCAGTTTAAAAAAATGTTTTTACAGAGTTAGAAGAAGAATTGCAGAGAGCTGGACACTTGCAGATCATGGCAAGAAATGCTGCCTCCCCTTCCCCCACCAACCACAAAGGAAAAATAATCCACCAGGCATCACAAGGAAAGGGGAAGAACGCAAAAGGAAGATGCAGATGGATGAGGACAAGTTTCTCTTCCTTAGAAGAAGGATTTTTTTTTTTTTTTAAACATCTTTATTGGGGTATAATTGCTTTACAATGGTGTGTTAGTTTCTGCTTTATAACAAAGTGAATCAGCTATACATATACATATGTTCCCATATGTCTTCCCTCTTGCGTCTCCCTCCCTCCCACTCTCCCCATCCCACCCCTCCAGGCTGTCCCAAAGCACCGAGCTAATATCCCTGTGCCTTGCGGCTGCTTCCCCCCAGCTATCTACCTTACTACGTTTGTTAGTGTGTATATGTCCATGACTCTCTCTCGCCCTGTCAAAACTCACCCTTCCCCCTCCCCATATCCTCAAGTCCGTTCTCCAGTAGGTCTGCGTCTTTATTCCTATCTTACCCCTAGGTTCTTCATGACATTTTTTTCCCTTAAATTCCATATATATGTGTTAGCATACGGTATTTGTCTTTTTCTTTCTGACTTACTTCACTCTGTATGACAGACTCTAGGTCTATCCATCTCATTAAAAATATCTCAATTTCATTTCTTTTTAAGGCTGAGTAATATTCCATTGTGTATATGTGCCACATCTTCTTTATCCATTCATCCGATGATGGGCGCTTAGGTTGTTTCCATGTCCTGGCTATTGTAAATAGAGCTGCTATTACTTTGTAGAAAGGATGTAACCATTGTAAACTGCAGGTATCATTCCTTGGCTCTACTCATTACAAAACAGTTGTATTCGTTTGTTAAGTCAGGTTTTTGGAACTCCGAACACATTTTACTAATTACAACTCATAGCTATAATCCCAGGTCATTCCAAAAAACTCCATTTAACAGGTAAATTTTTAAGTTGTTCATTCTCAGACCCTTTAAAGACCCTGCTACCCCAATCCAAGTGGTAACCAGATCCTTAATCTTTCCCTGGAGTGTGGGAAAATGTAGCCTTGAATTCAAACATTCTTCCTGTCTTTTGTGAAAGGCCAAGACACTGAGCCAGTTGTGCTTGATATCATAGAGGTAGGGGGAGAAAAGAGATGTGAGTACCTCTAGGCAATCAGAGGGCAGAAGAGCTTCCCTCAGGATTATCACAAGTTAGATGTTGGGGCACCATGGAGGCATGATGTTAGGCATGAGGCTCCCGGACTTGTCAAAGATTCTCTTGTTCCAGAAATCTGTAGAAACTTCAAAGAGGCAGACCTGAGTGGATCGCATGGCTGGGATGGTGGACATTGCTGTGGTGACCAGGATGGACTTCCACCGCTATGGAAGTCCCTTAGAAACGTAGTGAATTTCTAGTGGGTGAGGAGGTGGTGAAGATGCCCCAAAGATGATCAAGGTAGAGGTCCCTATTAGTCCTACATGAGAGCTCATTTCAAAGCGCTTTAAAGAATATGGTGGAGGAAGGCAGAGAAAAGAGCGAGCTCTTGTTTACAAAAGAATGACAACCCATATAGAAGGTGCAGCAGAACAGAAAATCACCAAATAATAATTGGTTCTGATGAGTCTCCTCAATGGATACTAAACCACTGAGTGGGAGATGACTAAGGAATAGCATACTCACAGGGTCTCAGTGTAACACCCCTGCAAGCAATGTACTAATTAAAAAGAGACATCTGTTTTTTGTAAAGGGAGAAATTTGGTGAATATCACCGAGACAAACTGACAAGTGCCTCTGGACGTGATGCACCGAGAAGATATATTTTTTAAAAATAAAATTCTGTGTCCTGTGTTCCTGCCCTACACCATCACCAAATTTTTTTGACCTGAATTTCTCAGGAAGAACTAATCAGACAACTCCAAATTAAAAGATATTTTGTAAAACAGCTGACAGCCTAGAGT
This sequence comes from Neophocaena asiaeorientalis asiaeorientalis, assembly GCF_003031525.2. Lineage (NCBI taxonomy): Eukaryota > Metazoa > Chordata > Mammalia > Artiodactyla > Phocoenidae > Neophocaena > Neophocaena asiaeorientalis. The sequence goes on along the minus strand of NW_020173141.1, from coordinate 18,210 downwards.
AGGCACTCAACTAATGTGCTTAGAGTTGGATGGACAGACACATGAGTAGCTGGCGAGCTAGTTAGACAGATAAATGGATGGATCAATGAACGTAGATCAATGACTGGTTGGCTGGATGGTGAATTAATAGATGGATGGATGAATGGGTGGATGGATGATTGGACGGTAGTTGGGTGATGGAACAAACAACTGGATGGAAGAATGGATGGACTAATGCTGTAGGCAAAGTTACTCAGACAGCAGCCCAAGGTAGATTTTGAATGGGATCTATCAGAAGAAAGAGAAAGAAAGAGGGAAGGAAGGGAAGAAGGGAGGAACGGACGGAGGGAGGGAGGAAGGAAGGAAGGGAATGTACACGTGATATTTCTTGTATTTATTGAATAGTTATTTTTTCAAATGGATGGAGGAAAGTACTCATTTTCACACCTTAAGAATTAGGAGTGAGTACAGATTTTGCCAGGCTTCACTGATGGTTTATTAGATAATTTCAAATAGGTGGAGTTTATAAAGAAAAGTAAAGTAGCATTTCAATACTGTAGATCCCACTGTCATCACTTGAAAGTATTTTGCCATTGTGCATGCCACTGTCAAATGTCAAAATGTATCACTACAGGCCCAACGCTAGGAGTGGAAGTCGGTGGGTTGTAGTCCCAGAGACCTAGGTAAGGACAGGCTGCTGTGTTTTCCCTTCCTCAGGGTGAAGATACTGCACTGTCCATTCCAAGCATCAGCGGTCAACGATCAGTGCCAGTTGGAGTAGGCATACAATTTCCTGTGATGAGAAGGTCCTCCAGCCAGGTGAAATCACCTATCAGAGGACTAGAATTCTTTTGCCCCTCCTCCTGTAGACAGGGGTATCTCGTCCCTTTCCACGTCGTCCAGAAAGCAAAGACAACTGACATTCTATAACCATCGAACACATCACTTCCATTCATAGTATCCAACATTCATTCAATAACTATGTTGAGTGCCTACTATGTGTTGGAAGGGATACAGTTCTTGTCCTAAAGTGAAAAGAAAGGGCTCAATAAAAAAGAAAAACTCCAAATTTCACTCATCCTCCCCTCCTTTTCATGGATTATAAAAGAGAGTGATGTTTCAGTAAGAATGACACCCTAGCGACAAATGTATATTTGTAAATTATCATCAAAAATGCCTAGCTCACGCAATTTCTCCCCAAGTCACTCCTCATTGAGCTTGGAGTGAATAATAATTCTCCATAGAAATAAACAGGTTTCTGACAGTCAAGTTTTACCCTGAAATTTGTGTATGTAACTATGAAACTCATATTACAAAAATCCTTGTGGATGGAGCTTTCTGAAGTAGGTGGCAATGCAACAGCAGTCTTAGAAGTAATGGTTGCCAGTGTTCATTTGCCAGTTTCTTCAGTTAAAAAAAATGTTTTTACAGAATTAGAAGAAAAATTGCAGAGAGCTGGACACTTGCAGATCATGACAAGAAATCCTGCCTCCCCTCCCCCCGCCAACCACAAAGGAAAAATAATCCACCAGGCATCACAAGGAATGGGGAAGAACGAAAAAGGAAGATGCAGATGGATGAGGACAAGTTTCTCTTCTTTACAAGAAGGATTTCTTAATCAAAAAGATTCTGAGCAAAATCGCTGTGGAAATTTATCAAAACGAGAGCCGTGTCCATGACAAATTAGGTACATGTTATTTTTTTGTGACCTTAGATCTAGTTGTTCACAGTCTTGGCACTGCCAGGCTTCACAAACTGCAGTGTCAGTAACTTGCTGGCTGGTGGACATGATAAGAAGTTCAAAGGTTATCTAACAGTAATACAGCCCTTTGTCACATTTCATAGTGTGTCCTGTAATAAACTGAGCCACTGCCTGCACATTGCTCTAAGTATAATAAAACTTAACTATCTTTCTGGATCATTCTGATTTGATGTTCTGCTAAAAACATGAATTCTTTTTCCTGAAAAATAAAAATGAGTGTTAATGACTTCCGCTGTTCCTGCATGTCAGGTGGTTCAGGAAGAGGATTAAAAACAAAACAAAACAAAAAAAACCCCGTGACTAAAACACCTGAAACTAGCTCTTAGAAGCCTTAGTGTGGCTATTTCTCATAAATCCAGAGAGAAGATGGGCAAAAGAGGGGACCAAAAAAGTACAGGCATACCTTGGAGATACAGCAGGTTTGGTTCAACTGCAATAAAGCGAGCCACACTACACTGTAGTCTATTAAATGTGCAACAGCATTATGTCTAAAAAAAAAATCACAGTACATACCTTAATTTAAAAATATTTTGGAGATAAAAAATGCTAACCATCATCTAAGCCTTCAGCGAATTGGAACCTTTCTGTTAGTGGAGGGTCTTGCCTTGACGTCGATGGCTGCTGACCAGGGTGGTGGCTGAAGGCTGGGTGGGTGTGGCAATTACTTAAAATTAGACAAAAGTGACGTTTGCTGCATCGACTGACCCCCTTTCATGAATGATTTCTCTGTATGTAACATGCAATGCTGTTTGATAGCATTTTACCCACAGGAGAACTTCTTTCAAAATTGGAGTCAATCCTCTCAAACCCTGCCGCTGCTTTATCAACTAAGTTAATGTCATATTTTAAATCCCTGGTTGTCATTTTGACCATCTTCGCAGCATCTTCACTAGGAGTAGATTCCATCTCAAGAAACCACTTTTTTGGCTCGTCCATAAGAAGCAACTCCTCATTTGTCAAGGTTTTCTCATGGGATTGCAACGATTCAGTCACATCTTCAGGCTCCACTTCTAGTTCTAGTTTTCTTGCTTTTTCCACCACATCCGCAGCTGCTTCCTCCACTTAAGCCTTGAACCCCTCAGAGTCATCCGTGATGATTGGAATCAACTTCTTCCTAACTCCTGTGAATGTTGATATTTGGACCCCTTCCTATGAATCATGAATGTTCTTAATGGCATCTACAATGGTGAATCCTTTCCAGAAGGTTTTTGACTGACTCTGCCCAGATCCACGACAGGAATCACTATCTACGGTAGCTGTAGCTTTATGAAGTGTATTTCTTAAATAATACGACTTGAAAGTCTAAATTACTCCTTGATCCACGGGCTGAGGAATGGATGTTGTGTTAGCAGGCATGAAAACAACATTAATCTTCTTATACATCTCCATCAGAGCTCTTGAGTGACTAGGTGCATTGTCAATGGGCAGTAATATTTTAAAAGGAATCTTTTTCTGAGCAGTAGGCCTCAACAGTGGGCTTAAAATATCCAGTGAACCATGTTGTAAACAGATGTGCTGTCATCCAGGCTTTGTTATTCCATTTATAGAGCGCATGTAGAGTAGATTTAGCATAATTCCTAAGGGCCCTGGGATTTTCACAATGGTAAACGAGCACTGGCTTCAACTTTTAGTCACCAGGTGCATTAGCCCCTAACAAGAGAGTCAGCCTGTGCTTTGAAGCTTTGAAGCCAGGCATTGACTTCTCTTCTCTAGCTATGGAAGTCCTGGGGGGTATCTTCTTCCAATAGAAGGCTGTTTCATCTACATTGAAAATCTGTTGTTTAGTGTAGCTACCATCGTGAATTATCTCAGCTAGATCCTCTGGGTAACTTGCTGCAGCTTCTCCATCAGCACTTGCTTCGTCACCTGGCACTTTTGATGTTATGGAGACGGCTTCTTTCCGCAAACCTCATGAACCAGCCTCTGCTGGCTTCAGACTTTTCTTCTGCAGCTTCCTCACCTCTCTCAGCCTTCATAACACTGAATAGAATCAGGGCTTTGCCTGGATTAGGCTTTGGTTTAAGGGAATGTTGTGGCTGGTTTGATCTTCTATCCAGACCACTGAAACTTTCTCCACATCAGCAATAAAGCTGTTTCACTTTCTTACCATTTGTGTGCTCACTGAATTAGCACTTTTTATTTCCTTCAAGAACTTTTCCCTTGCGCTCACAACTTGACTAACTGTTTGATGTAAGAGGCCCAGCTTTCAGCCTGTCTCAGCTTTCAACATGCCTTCCTCACTAAGCTTAATCATTTCTAGCTTTTGATTTAAAGTGAGAGACATGTGACTCTTCCTTTCACTTGAACACTCAGAAGACACTGTAGGGTTATTAACTGGCCTGATTTCAATACTGTTGTGTCTCAGGGAATAGGGAGGCTGGAGGAGAGGGAGAGAGACGGGGAACATCCTGTTGGTGGAGCAGTCAGAACACTCAATATTCATCATTAAGTTTGCCATCTTATGTGCGCGTGGTCTGTGGACCGCCCCCCCCAATTCCAATAGTTACATCAAAGATCACCATAACAAATATAATAATAATGAAAATGTTTGGAATATTGCAAGAATTACCAAAATGTGACGCAGAGACACAAAGTGAGCCAATGCTGTTGGAAAAGTGGTGCTGACAGACTTGCTCAACGCAGGGTTGCCACAAAGCTTCAATCTGTAAAAAACACAGTATCTGCGAAGCACACTAAAGTGAGGTCTGCCTGTATCGGGTGGCCCACGTAGCTAGGGGGTGTTGAGGATCAGGGCAGGTAAAAGCAGAAACAGTATTTTTGTCTCCCTTCAAACAAGATAGGGCTGAAAACCCAAGGCCCAAGAACAGCCAGACAAACAACAAAGGACAGACAAATATGATTCCAAAACAGGACAGAGTTAATTACTGGGGAACTGGGACTGTCGTCATAATCAGCATGGATGAGTCCTGGGGAAATGGCAGCACTGCTGGAACGATTTTAGTGGGTGTTGCAGCACAGTGAGACTGGTGATGTGATAGCAAAACAGTAAGAATTAGTATCTATTACACGGCAGACTAAGTGCTTTGTACACATCATCTCACATAATTCCTATTGCAATACTATGTAGATTTTATTATTATCCCTGTTTTTCAAATGCAGGAGCTGAGACTCAAATATGTAGAGCAACTTGTCTTTCATAATGGAATGAGACTGGTGAAAGGAGCAGACCTAGAACTGTATTTCATCTCCCCAGGCTTCTCTCAAAACACTTTTTTTTTTTTTTTTTTTGCGGTACGCGGGCTTCTCACTGTTGTGGCCTCTCCCGTTGCGGAGCACAGGCTCTGGACGCGCAGGCTCAGCGGCCATGGCTCACGGGCCCAGCCGCTCCGTGGCATGTGGGATCTTCCCGGACCGGGGCACGAACCCGTGTCCCCTGCATCGGCAGGCGGACTCTCAACCACTGCGCCACCAGCGAAGCCCACATATTTGACTCCTATTGAGGGTGTACATTTAAGAACAGCAAAGTAAAACAATTATTAGCGCTAACATTTCTGATTTCATTTACATTTCTATTTTCAAGACAATTTATTCACTTAATTGAGACTCTATAAGAAAGTGAAGTTTCAGTATATGAAAATATTGGCTGAGCCCCAGCCCTTTGTGTGAAAAAATTCATAGAAATCCAAATGCACTTCCCTTTACTATTGACCTTATGGGAACAGAAATATAACCAGAAATAAACCAAGTGAATTCACTAGTGACTCTGCTCAACTGCTAGCATTAGCTAGGGTTCAATGTCCTGAGTCCTTGACCTGGCTTTGTTACAAGTACAAGATTATCATCTCCTTATAGGCAAAGACCACCCATGTTATCTATGTACGTCTCTTCCATGATACATTCTAGAGCTTCTATCACATAATGGATGGTCAATAAAGGAATAAGATATTTTTACCTCTCTGGGCCTTGGCTTCTGGAGAGATGGATTCAGATCATTGTTTAAGATCCCTTCCTAAGACAATAACATTATAACAGTCTATTTATATGCAGGAGTCATGAATCAATTCTACTATATACATACAAGTCTGAAATTGTGCTGTGTCTGTGACTCTTTTTTTATAGCACAAGGTGCCAGGTTACATAGAATTAGCACTTTGTAACTGCTTTTTGATGATGATGCTTCTTTACATTGATATAGCACTCCCCAGTGTATGAAGCACTTGTGTGTATTCTCCAATTTCGGCTTCCCATCATCATAACTATTTAAGAAAATATTATCCTCATTTTCCATATATGACTGGATCAAGGTCATTCAGCTAAAAAGTGCCAGGGCATGAGACTGGAACCCAAAACCAGGAGTACTGATCCAGTGCTCCTTCAACTAAAACACACATCACACCATCGCCTTCACCACCATTAGCATTATCACATCACCCCCACCATTACAGTGATCACTATCACCATCACCATCATCACCATTACCGTAAAGCTGACCAGAGAGCTAAAATATCCACTTCCAGGCTGGGGCTAGACACAGATCTAGTACAGACACCACTGTCAAGTATATGCAGTTCATCTTGCTTGTCTTCCCACATACCCAACTCCCTAATTATTCCCCAAAAGAAAATAAAAATCACTTTTCCAACTTTTTTCCTGCAACAAATCTCTCAATTCTGCAAACTGCTGTTCTCAACTAGATAGTAATAGAGAAGCAACCTCCTCGAATTATTTCACAAAGAGGCGGCAGTTGTAATGGCGTGTTGAAACTGGCTGGTACAGGCTTGCTAGAGGTGACTCAAACACTCAGAAATTTCAGACTGGATAGGAAGTCAGCAAATGCTACAAATCAGGGGATTTTTTTTTTTTAGAGAGAACTCTACTCATTATTTTATCTTATTCTTATACCCACATGATGAGAAAGGCATGAATCTTAGCCTCATTTGACACATTCAAGGAGTAGGTCAGACAGTTCACTTCTCCAAGATGACACAACTAGTAAATGGCACTAGTAAGCTTCAAAACCAACTCTACCTGAGATTTGAGCCCATGGTCAAGACCATATTCTCCAAAGACCATCTCCAACCTTGCTTGATCCTTAGGAGTGGGGCTAATTTGTGGGAGAAAATGTCTAGGCACCATGTCAGGATAAATTTTTTAAAATCATGCGGTTGGAATGGCATTGCTGGACCTCATTTGTAGTTATATTGGTTGAGGACATAGTCAAATATATACTGATAAACTTCCATGGTCAAATAAAATAAAATATTTATGAAAAAAATAAAATAGGTGTTTGTTAACTAATAAAATCTCAAGCAATAAGCCATTGAACTGGAAAATCTTCTGCAGTATGGTGGCAATATCTGGATGGAAAAGAGATCTTTTTCCAGCATCCCTTAATCACATAAATGGGTTAAGCTCATCTTGGATAATACTAATTACTGTTTATTTAGTACATACTATAACCTAGGTATTTTATACACATTTTTTCACCCAATCCTCATTTCAGTCCTGTGAGACATTATCTCCCTATAACAGATGGAGAAACAGACCCACAGAAATTACATGACACAACCAAGGTCACTCACCTAAAGGGTATAACTAGTATTTGAGTTCACCTAGTTTGGGCCACCAGTGACTGCATACTTTCCACCCAGCGGTTCTGAACAGTCAGTGGAATGCTGTCATTGACACAGCTACTAGAATAGTTAAAGCTTTACTTGAGAAATTTCTTCAGTAGTAAGTATAAAGATGCACATGTCTTAGAGGACACTGGCACTCTTCTCTGCAGAAGCAGAATGGTGATTCAGATGACCCTGTGGTCCCTCCTCGTCTTCTAGGTTTAAGATTTTGTATCACACAAACTATGTTCATTATTACCTAATGTATGAATTGGATTCTTGAACAAATCTTTGTCTTCCTCACCACTAAAGGCTTTCAGGGGCAACTCCCATTTTTTCCCACAATTAGAAAACGCTTTCATCACAATGATCAGGGCTCTCCCCACTTCGAACTGCACCCTCTCCCCACCTTTGAAGGAATACTTTGCCCAAGAAAAACCCACCAAATTTTTTCCGTATCAAATGGAAAACCCAACAAATCAATTTCTCTTCAGAAGATTGTCATAACTGTCCTGACTCTATTTGCTAATTATTGATGCTCTCCAGGTTGACACAGGAGATTTGTCCATCTGTTTCCTGGTTTGAACATGAACTAAATTTGTGAAGGCAAGGTTGTGACAACAGCCTCCCTTCTCCCGGGCAACAGATTATGATGCTACACACTCAGTTATTATACTACTGCAGAATCTGCTCAGAAGGAAGAGATAGCTGATCCCAGCACTAACGAGCTGAAAGACCAGCAACTGGCAGGATAATAAAATAACAGTAACAGCTAACAGCAGTAGTGCCAGGCACTACTTCAAGAACTCTATTAACTCTTTTGATCCCAGCAAATTAATTCTTTCTAATATACCTCACTGTCACTTGAGCAAAGTTATCTATGCACAGACAGTAAAGAAAAATTTAACCAACTTGACTCGAGCACCACAAACCATATCCTCTTGAGCTTGGTTTCCCTGACTCATTGCCTGTATTTCCTGATATCCATACAGTTAATGGATTACATATGAGAGCAGAGTCTAGGCAATAAATACTTTGAATCCAAGCAGTCTATCTCCAGAGCCCATTCTTCTACCTCCTTCACCATATTGTACTAGTGAGGAAATGGGGAACCAAGGAGATGGCGTGAATTCACAAAGGTTACAGTTGTTGGAAACCATAGAATCCTAGCATTTCAGGATTAATATAAAACTTAAAACTATTAAACATAGGTATTCAAATACTACAAGAGAATATTTCTTAATATTCTGAACAACAAAACAAAACAGATTAATAATTTGTACCAAGCCTCTCAGCATTATGTGTCATGCCAAGAGCAAGAAAAGCAAGCAAGTACAACTTGATCTTAATATTTGAGCTTAATTTGGGCACTACACGTAAATCACATTTATTCCATAGCATTTCACTTACCATTTGTGAAAAAAATTATAAAGCCCCCAATTTAAAATGATTACCTTCTGCTAATAACCAGGGTGAACAATATGGAAAGTAGAAAGTCTCAGGAGAAACATTTAGTCAAACACACACTTGGCCAAACACAACCTGCATGTCCCGTGTGGGCACCAACCCTTTTGAAAACCAATGTGTGTGCCTGTGATTCCACTTACCAGAATTCCTCTTCCTTGGTATCAGAAGGGAAGGTTTAGAAGCATCAGAGTGTCTACTGAAGAGTTAAGGACTCTCTTCACTTCCCCTCTGGATCAGAGGTGCTTGTAAACAAAATTATTTTCTCCTTTCATTGTGCTAAGAAATCTTGTCTCCTCTCTACCTAAATAACTCTCCCACTGGTCTGAAATTCTCTAATACCAATAATTTTGACAGCAAAGTTTGCATGTGCCCCAGAATCCAGCTAAATGAACTCCAGGAGTGGGAATCTAAATGTAAGTACTTAAATTGGAAGCTCTGAAACTAAGTGAATTAGAATAGCCTAGATATCCATTAAAACATATTTTCTTCAATTGTACATCAACTAAACTTCAGTTAAAAGAATGCATCTCCTTCAGAGAATCGACTTTAGTGGGTCTGTGGTAGGGCAAAGGAACCTGTATTTTAAACAAGTGTTCCAGGCAATTCTGATGCAGGAAGTTGATTCAAAGGCCACTGTGAAGAACACGGGTCTATATAAAATCATAGGCACTAGAGGGAAGAGCATCCATCAAAGGGAGGGAATATAAAACATCGCAAAAGTGTGTAGTACAAGGTGGAGGCTGCAGGCACTGGAAGAGGCAGGCCAAGGTGAGGAGGCATGAAAAGGACTACGGAACTACTAGTCTTTGGAGGTGGATGACTAGTAAAGATTAACTCTGCCTACCCAAAAAGTCTGCTTAGCTCTGTATATCCAGCTTACAAAATCATAACCCAGATATTAAAACCAACTCTAGATATAAAACAGAATAGAAAGATAGTAATGGAAGGACCCATAGTTAACTAAGGGACACGGACTCCAAAAAGTCTCCAAAAACAAGAGCATAAGTGATATTTTGAAAAACCACCAATTTTTTCAGTTTCAGATATAACACATTTTCTTCATCTAGGGGAAAAATCCTCTTCTTGTTTTTCCAAGTCATGAGTAAACAAGAAAATGTTCTTTAGATCACTCCCTTTAAATATCTTACCTTCTATGTTGCCGGATTCCTGACAAAATCAATAGCATGGTTGCCACTATGATGATGCAAAACATTACACCAAATATAATAATCCAGACGGGCACAGAGGGGTCAGTAGGTGGTGCAAGAGTGGCAGGAATTCTTAAAAATTCCAGAGTCTGGTCATTCAAAAAGAAGGCATTGTTGATCCGGTTCCTAATCATTCTAAAATACAATGATGATTAAAAACAAATGAAACAAGACAGAAGAAACATTAGAAACAGAAGGTATAACCCTATCTCCCCATGATTATAACTATCTCTATAAACAGAGCATCCCCCTAGCAGGAGACTTCAGGTTGAACAGACAGTTTGATAAGGACAAATCATGCTGTGGTTTTCTGTCTATAAGTGGCAGTGCTGGTTGCCAGAAAGATGCTTCTCTATGCACTACTGCCCTCCACTGTTGATAATGTCCTAGAAGTAACTGGAAGTCTTGAGCTTTGAGCTCTGCCCACCATGTTTTATTTCCTGAGAGGCAGCATCTAGATTAAAATGACAGAAATCTATTTAAGGTGCCTTACATAAATACCAACAGCCTGAAAAGATAAGATAATATGCAAAAAGTGGGTGATAAATATGAGAAGAAAAAACAAAACCAGCAGCAGAAAAGAGAACACGAAGCCAGGAGCAGCTGCAAATCCATCAATTTGATCTTTTTTTTCATTCAATTCAACAAACATATGCTGGAAACTTACTAAGTACCAGATCCTGTGCTAGGTGCTGGAGATACAAAATGAAATAAAAATACCCAAGGAGCTTACAGTCTAGAAGAGTGGCCCATCAGTCCCTCCGCAATCACAGTGCAATCACAGTGCAAGGGGTAAATATGGGCACAGTGGGAGCACAGCAGAGGGGTAAGTACACCATAGTAAAATGTCACAGCTGCTTTCCTAAGAAGGCAACTTTTGAGCTGTGCTTTGAGGGACAAGTAGGAGTTCTTTAGACCAAAGTGTGCAGTGAGCATAGGAATTGGAGACATGGTATGTAGTATGATTTGTTGCGTCAGCTGCAAGTAGTTCCATATGACTAAAGTAAATGGTGCTTTAGGAGTACAAAAGTCTAGAAAAATATGAAGGTAAATGCATTACTTTTCCCAGGGAAAATCTGTATCTTTGGTGGTAGTGGCACTTAGGGAGGGGTTGGTGGCAGTTAGGTAGGGGTTGGTAGCAAAAACTTATTTGACTGAAACTAAATTTCTAACTGGAATTTGCAAATTAGATGAGGAGATTTCTTGGAGATAACTGTGTGGCCTTTACTGAATTCACACTAGGCAAGCTGACTTCAACAACCTCCAGAGTAGCACTGAAACCAGAATATAACGTGAACCCTACGTGTGATGTCAAATTTTCTAGGAGCTGCGTTTAAAAAAAAAAGTAAATAGTAACAGGGAAAATTAATTTTAATAACATATATTTTGGGACTTCCCCGGAAGTCCAGTGGTTACGACTCTGAGCTCCCAATGCAGGGAACCCAGGTTCGATCCCTGGTCAGGGAACTAGATCCCACATACCGCAACTAAGAATTCACATGCCACAACTAAAGATTCCACATGCCACAACTAAAGCTCCCCTGTGCCGCAACTAAGACCCAGCACAGCCAAATAAATAAATATTTAAAAATATATATCTATATATTGCCCACTATATCCAAGAAAATATAATTTCAACATGTAATCAATTTTAAGTTGGTTCACATTTTATTTTGTGCTCAGTCGCTGAAATTTGGTGTGTACTTTACACTTAGAGCATATCTAATCTTGGACTAACTACATTTCAGGTGCTTGAGAGCCACATGTGGCTGGTGACTACTGATCCTGAATCTGAGAGTAAAAGCTGGAGAACCTCTGCAGACCAGCACCAGGGTATCAGGAAAGACCTCCTTTAGCAAACGAAATTCTATGGGGAGGCCTGATTATTCATAAATGGGAAGGAGAATCCCAGCCAGGGAATCTGCAGCAGGGGATAATTTCCATGCAATTTTAATCAAACTACAGAATGTTTTCTTTTTTCGTAACCTAATTTTGCTAACACAGTAACACAAACCTTCCCACAAAATAACAAACCCCACTACCAAGGTATAACAGAGTAAAGTGAAAAGTTGCTCTGCATTCTCATTTTGTCTACCTGGTTGGTTAGCACTCAGGCTGATAAGAGGTTCTAGTTTAGTACAAACTATATCTCCACCTACCACTGAAATCCCCAAGAGGCGTCAATCACCATGGATATCTTCTAGCCAAGATTGGCCTTGAATAAGGCCAGGACCTCAAAACAGATCAAAAGCAGACATCTTAAAACTGGTCTGTCATCCCCTCGCCTAATTCCATAGGTGTGGATACTCTAGCAGACCGGGAGAAAAAAAAAAATCACTGCATGTGCTGGCAGCATGCCTGCGTTCAAGTCGTCACTCTTTATTTTTCTAGGTGACCTGAGCAAATCAATTAATCTCCCCGAGCCTCAATTTCCTCATTTATAAAGCAGGGATAATAATAACAGCTCACAAATGATTGGTGCTGATACTAAATGCCACAGACGCATGAGAACATGCCTTGTGAACCAGAAAATATTATGCAAGCATTAGGTGGAACTAGCATTACTTTGCCCAACCACATAGGCTCTTCAGCCTTGAAATTCCTACTACCTGCCTTCTAGGTACCATCTCCTTTCTTTTCACTCTATCCTTCCCTCTTGGTACTGTTTCCTTTATTTTCATACAATTCTGATGAGTCCTATCCATTCCCTGACATAAATTCCCATTCTATTAGCCATCCTCACCCCCTCAATAGCCCTTCTTACTAGGGCCTTTGAAACAGACATTTTGTTGTGAACATATTCCTCTAGATCTTCAACCTTCACCCTAAACACTCACTCCTCCGCCTCACATTAACTGAAGCTTGGTTTAACCACAGGGCCTTCATTTTCCTTGTAGCCCTCCCTCATCACAAGTCTTGAATAAAATCCCTTTTCTCATAAAATACAATATTCCTAATTCTTACTCCCTAAGTAGTGGCTCTTAGCAGTATTCTTACTGGCAAAAGTGCAGAAACAATTTGGCTCAAACCTTCTTGTTAGGGCTTCCCTGGTGGCGCAGTGGTTAAGAAACCGCCTGCCAATGCAGGGGACACGGGTTCGAGCCCTGGTCTGGGATGATCCCACATACTGTGGAGCAACTAAGCCCGTGTGTCACAGCTACTGAGCCTGTGCTCTAGAGCCCTTGAGCCACAACTACTGAAGCCTGTGCGCCTAGAGCCCGTGCTCCACAACAAGAGAAGCCACCGCAATGAGAGGCCCACTCACCGCAACGAAGAGCAGCCCCCGCTCGCCACAACTAGAGAAAGCCTGCACACAGCAACGAAGACCCAATGCAGCCAAAATAAATAAATTTATTTATTTATTTATTAAAAAAACAAAACAAAGAAAACCTTGTTAAATCATTTCCCATGGGTATAGAGCCTCAATGCCTTCGCTTCAGCAAGGGAAACAGATGATTATTCATACAAAAACATTTGGCATTTGATTATACACTCATTATCTTAAACATTGATATTTTACAAAGAGCAGATGAGTTCTTTCACTAGACATTTCTCTTTGGTAACGAGAAAAATATGCATTTCAGTAACTTGTAAATAAATCCTTTGTAAGAAGAGTGAACTTTGTTTCATTCTTTTTCAGGAAATAGTTTATTCTGTGAACTCATTCTTCCAATATACCTTTGCCCAACACCAATCATGTGTGGGATTTGAAGTTTTGACACACATAAAGTGCACATTAGTTGAAATAAAAACAAACTGCTTCTTCTGCTTCTGTGCAGAAAAGAATACATTTCACTTCTGAAAGTCTGTTATAATCCCAAGGAGAGGAGATGGGGAACTGTCAGGAAAAAATGGGTAAAACTTCAAATGGGTGAAAAATATGACTGAGTGTCCTGCAAGTCTACCTTTCTGGACAATTTCCACCTTTTACTGTTTTTGAGTTATTTTGCATATCTGTAAGTTGGAGAAAACTGATACAATGTAAATGATTCTTGTCCACAGAAAATCAAGGTGAATTGTGTCTGGTGGAGCACTGCCAATGGATAGACTGGTGTATCTTTTAATAAATAAACATCACCATTCTTCAATTCCTGCATTTGCATGCTGCCTTGAAGTCTCCTTTAAACTGGTTTTAACATCTTACTAGTTCCCTCATTAACTAATAAGATAATAAAATCTTGGATAGCGTTTATTTTTGATTTGTATGAAAGTCATGCTTTTACTTTTTTTCAAAAAATTATCTTTTAAAGGTAAAGACTTTCACTTTGCTGTACAGTAGAAACTAACACAACATTGTAAAGCAACTATACTCCCCTAAAAAAAAACCACCAAAAAACACGTAAGCATTCGGCCTCGAGAAGGCATATGATGAACCATCACACAATAGTGCCATACAAGGTGTTCTCGCCAAAAGAAGACAGTACTAAACCTTCCTAGCTAATGTTTAAACCAGGGCTTCTGAGCCACAGCACAATGGATATTTGGGGTTGAATAGTTCTTTGTTGTGAAGTGCTATCCGGAGCACAGGAGGATGTTAACTGGCGTCCCTAACTTCTGCCTACTCCATCCCCAGCACTGTACAACAACAATGTCTCCAGACATTGCCTAATGTCTCCTTGGAGGCAAAACTGCCCCTGGATGAGAACCACTGATCTATACTAATCTCTATTCCAAAGTAACGAAATGAAGCCTTTGGCATCTTAATAAATAAATCACTTGGAACCAGAGAGAGAAGTCTTCAAAATCTATGAAAACAGCTGAATTAATAACTTGATTTACCAGTGGAAGGCATATTTAGCGGTGATTACCTTATGGCTGACTGTACCTCAACAGCAGGAAGGGTGTGATTCCTTGAAGGATCGGTAACCACAAACCAGAATGACACGCGCTGGGTTACATTGCAAAGTAGGACGTGGGAAATTCTGCAGATGATGAGAAGAAAAAAAGTACATTATGAGCGAATAATACCAAATTGCATTAGACATTCCACTCTGGTGTTATTACCATCTTAAGAGGTGAAGAAATGTCCTACTAAGAAGAAAATAATATAGGAAATTCCCTTTATTTCAAAATCATAGACTTGGGGATCATTCCTAAAATAAGGAATCTACCAAAAAAGAAAGAAAAAACAGAATGGCTCAGTAGAGGGCATTACGTATCTCATTCTTCATCACCTGTTAGCTGACAGCATCCCTGTTTCCTCAACTCTTGGCCTCTCTGACACAAAAGCCTTTTGTGTTTCCTCATCAGGATCTTTTTAGTGTCCTCTTCATTCAGGTTTCCACCTCTCAGAACCAGACAAGTCTGTTGATCGAGGACTTGCTTCCTCTGTTGGCCACTGTTTCCACCCCTCTCCTACTCCAGTAACTGGGGTCAGCCCAACAACAGACCTCCAGACTGAAGTGCTGTAACATTTACCAGCAGGCTTTGAACACTGTTTTTGTGGGTACCTGCTTCCAACTATAAATTGGAAATGTGCCTCACTCTAGTCTGTGTACCTGGATCACCAGTAGAAATGACAAGAAAGAAATGGCATTAGTGTTCAGATTAGAGACAATCTATATATGAAAGTATGAAATCTATGAACGCAGAAAATAAGAGGAGAATCCACAACAAACCAACGTTGTCGGAGCTAAAAAATAAGTCCCGAAAGGCTTTCACCAGGTCCTTAAGAATAAAATTACAAAAAGTGACATTAGCAACCATTCTAGAAGAAACACACAGCCTCTGTAGAAATACAAGTAAATTCACTCTTTTTCCTTAAAGGAGCATTCAAGTGCATTTTGTTCATTTTTACAGTAATGAAAGAGAGTGCCCTTCAGTCAATTTTCAGGGCCTGGTACAAATTATTATTATTATTTTTGGTACAAATTATTATATTTTCTCCCTTTAAATGTCAAGGGCAAAAAGTGGAGGGCTCCCCCGCCACCCAGAGCCAAGCGCCTGGGCCAGCAGTGGGAGCTGAAGGATCCCCTGTGCTCAGAACACAGGTGCGCCCCGCGAGGCCCCGGGTCCGCGAGGCCCCGAGTGCGTCCGCGAGGCCCCGAGTGAGTCCACGGGGCCCTGGGTGGGTCTGCGAGCCCCCGAGTGAGTCCGCGAGGCCCCGGCCTGGCACACGCAGGACCTCATGCCCAGAGGTTCCGACGCCCCACGAACCGTAAACTTCAGCGCCGTAAGCTTCGCGTCTACAGACTTCGGGGCCGCCCAGAAGCCAAAGCCCATCGAAGGTCCGACCCCGCTGACCCGTGAGCATGGCCAGCTACCTGAGTATGTACCTGGGCATGGCCAAGGCCATGCAGCCAGCCCACACCCGGAAGCGCCGGTCCCCATGGTTCCCATGGACCGGGCCGCCCACGGAACCTGCCTCCCGATGGGCCGGGACGGGTGCCAAATCCTGTGCTACCGCCGCCGCCGCCGCCGCCGCCGCCAGGATCGCGGGCTCTGGTTCCGCAGCAGGCCGCTCCCCGCCGTCCTGCGCAGCTGGAAGTACTACCCGGTCCGCGGGTCCTTGGTGCCCCAGGCCCGGAGGCGCCTTCCCAGCGGGCCGCCCCTCCGCGCCTTCTCGGGTCTGGGG
>NW_020173141.1:1259-1573 GCF_003031525.2 Neophocaena asiaeorientalis asiaeorientalis | reverse complement strand
CTGCCACACGCAGAGCCTGGTGGACATCTGTACCGCCCCCGTTGAAAGCCTAAGCAGCTTGTACACGTGTCCGCCCAGCCAGGAGTCCCCGGACCCCTGTACCAAGGAGACCGCGCTGAGGGCCCTCAGCCGACGCGAGGAAGGACAAAGGCGGCTCGACGGGCCTCTCAGGTCTGAGAGCCCCGAGCCCAGGCTGTCGGCCTTCCGGCCCGTGTTGAGGAATGGAGTGGTCCCTGCCTTTGTGTCCAGGCCGGGGCCTCTGAGAAGCAGCTGCTCCCGGTGCAAGCGCCTCCGAGAAGAGGACACTGAGCCCC
>NW_020173141.1:137-1110 GCF_003031525.2 Neophocaena asiaeorientalis asiaeorientalis | reverse complement strand
CCTCCTCCTGACACTCCAACCCACATTTCTTTTACCCAGCTGACCCCTGCCCTACCCCTGCCTGAGTCACTGGCACGGACCGCCAGGCCAGCTCCCTCCACTCCAGCCAGGAGCTGCCAAGCCCCAGAGCCACCTCTCCTACCTGCAGAGCCCGCCCCGAGGAAGCACCGCTGACGTCCAGGCCTGCACTCCCTCCTGCCCACCCACCCTTGCTGCCTTTGCCCCTGAGAAGACCCTTCTCAGGAAGGCGTGCTTCTCCCCTACTGCCCACTTCATACGGTTTAAAGGTGGTTCTTATTTTAAATAATACTAAAATAGCTTCATTATCCTAGAGATTGTCATGGTCTTTCTTTCAAAGATTCAAACATTAGGATTTCATCCACATGATGGTTTCTCCACCCTGGCTCTGTTGGGGCCAGACAAGTCTTTGTTTGTGGGGTGCAGACCTCTGCATTGTAGGGTTTTAGCAAAATCCCTGGTCTCTATCTTCTAGGTGCCAGTAGATAATCCATACTGTGAACATACAACGTGTCTCCAGGCCCTGCCAGATGTTTGGGGGGGAGGGGAGGGGGCGGGGAGGGCGGTGCACAATGACACTGGTGGAGAGCCACTGAGGGACAGTGCCCTCTACTGGCAGAAACAGTCAAGCCCGGTCTCCCAAAATGTGCCTTCTTCAAAGACACAGAGATGAACAAAATGAAGTGGTGTGTGCTTGGCAAAAACATATCCCCCACTTTGCAGAATGCTGTGGGGTGCGAATGACTCATGTTTTGGGCCTTATTAACAATCAGACAATGCGGTTTTTTAAAATGAGCTACTCATTTATCATCTTCAGGTTGGCAAAATTTGAAAAGTTAAAAAATATCAAATGCTGGAAATGATGCAGAGAATTGGAATCCCAGGCCGTGCTGTGGGTGTCGATGGGTCCAGCCCTTCTGAAGCGGCATTTGGAAGTGTTTCCTAGAACACAGTG
>NW_020173141.1:0-109 GCF_003031525.2 Neophocaena asiaeorientalis asiaeorientalis | reverse complement strand
CCCCTTTGTCAGAGCAGAGAATTGGAAGAACCTAAATGTCCACCAACAGGGGAAGGGATAAAGTAAACATGGTATTGCTATCAAGGGACTACTATTCCACAGATTAAAG
>NW_020173140.1:282-1204 GCF_003031525.2 Neophocaena asiaeorientalis asiaeorientalis | reverse complement strand
GTTAGGATTAGGGGACAGGTTATAGTAAGGCTTCGTGTAAGCGTTAGGGATAGGGTTAGGGTTACGGTTGGGGTTAGGGGAAGGGGAAGGTATAGGGGACATGTCAGGGTATGACAACGATTTAGGGTGAGCGTACGTGTTAGGGTACGGGTTAGTGTTAGCGTACGCGTTAGGTTTAGGGGAAGGGATAGTGTAAGACTTCGAGTAAGGGTTAGGGTTAAGGTTATTGTTAGGGTTAGTGTTAGGGGACGGGGACGGTTTAGGGGACAGGTTAGGGTACGACAACGGTTTAGGGTGAGCGTACGTGTTAAGGTACGGGTTAGTGTTAGCGTACGGGTTAGGTTTAGGGGAAGGGATAGTGTAAGACTTCGAGTAAGGGTTAGGGTTAAGGTTATTGTTAGGGTTAGTGTTAGGGGACGGGGACGGTTTAGGCGACAGTTTAGGGTACGACAACGGTTTAGGGTGAGCGTACATGTTAGGGTAAGGGGTAGTGTTAGCGTACGGGTTACGATTAAGGGACGGGTTAGTGTAAGGCTTCGGGTAAGGGTTAGGCTTAGAGTTAGGGTTAGGGTTAAGGGATGGCGATGGTTTAGGGGAAAGGTTAAGGTACGACAATGATTTAGGGTGAGCGTACATGTTAGGGTAAGGGGTAGTGTTAGCGTACGGGTTAGGATTATGGGACGGGTTAGCCTAAGGCTTCGGGTAAAGATTAGGGTTTGTGTTAGGTTTAGGGTTAGGGTTAAGGGATGGGGATGGTTTAGGGGAAAGGTTAAGGTACGACAATGATTTAGGTTGAGCGTAGGTGTTAGGGTATGGTTTAGTGTTAGCGTACGGTTTACGATTAAGGGACGGGTTAGTGTAAGGCTTCGGGTAAGGGTTAGGCTTAGAGTTAGGGTTAGGGTTAGGGGTAGGGGACGGGGAC
>NW_020173140.1:0-185 GCF_003031525.2 Neophocaena asiaeorientalis asiaeorientalis | reverse complement strand
GGTAAGGGTTAGGGTTAGAGTTAGGGTTAGGGTTAGGGTTAGGGGACGGGGACTGTTTAGGGGACAGGTTAGTGTACGACAAGAGTTTAGGGTGAGCATACGTGTTAGGGTACGGTTTAGTGTTAGCGTATGGGTAAAGATTAAGGGATGGGTTAGTGTAAGGCTTCGGGTAAGGGTTACGGTTA
>NW_020173139.1:110376-127025 GCF_003031525.2 Neophocaena asiaeorientalis asiaeorientalis | reverse complement strand
ATCTGCGGACACAAAATGTCACCAGCCTCTTCAGTAAACAAGGGCTGTGGCCCTGCCATCGGCACTCACACACTGCCTCTGTTTATGGTTATGGTTATGGTTAGGGTTAGGGTTAGGGAACGGGTACGTTTTATGGTACAGTGTAGGGTACGACAACGGTTTAGGGTTAGCGTATGTGTTAGGATACGGGTTAGTGTTAGCGTACGGGTTAGGATTAGGGGACGGGTTAGGGTAAGGCTTAGGGTAAGGATTAGGGTTATGGTTAGGGTTAGGGTTAGGGAACGGGTACGTTTTATGGTACAGTGTAGGGTACGACAACGGTTTAGGGTTAGCGTATGTGTTAGGTTAAGTGTTAGGGTAGTTGTTAGGGTACGGGTACGGGTACGGGTAGGGGTTAGGGAACGCGTACGGGGGAGGGTTAGGGTTAGAGTTAGGGTTAGGGAACGGGTACGGTTTAGGGTACAGGTTAGGGTATGAAAACGGTTTAGGGTTAGCGTATGTGTTAGGTTAAGTGTTAGGGTAGTTGTTAGGGTACTGAACCGCGAGGCTGTGCTGGGCAGAATGGGTTCTGCCCAAGGCGCAGGAGGTCTCCTCCACGGGGTTTCAGAGGCCTGTGAGGGCGCCGTGCGCGCCAGTGCGACCCTGTGAGGAAAATCATGAGTTCTCGGGATCCCGGACACAGCAGTCAGCTCCCGGAGTGTTCAGCCCAGGGAGCGGAGCCTCCCCCGTCAGCCATTTTGGGGGTGGGTCCAGAGCAACTCTGCAACTTTTCCTCAGGTGTCCCTGCTCGGGAGTGCCGGGATGCCTTGCCTCCAGCCTCAGTGGAATCATGTGGCCCCTTTTTTCACTGGCAGCTGCACAGAATGGAAAGTCTATAGATGTTTTTACTCATGGAACACAGAAATGCTGATATTCACTTTAGAGCGCTCCTGTTGGAATATGTGTTTCCTATTTGTGCTTGTTCGGCTTGTTTATTCTTGTGTGTGAATTTTTGGTAGACATTTTGTTTTTGTGAATGGTTGTGTGGGTTTTCAAAAAGCAATTTTTTGTTTTAGTTTTATAGTGGTATGATATGTTTTGTTTGTTGTTTTTGAGTTCATGTGTTCCTCGTTCTTGTTTGAGAAATAGACTGTGTTTCATTGTGGTTGTTTTTGATTGTAGAGGTCTCATTATGAAAAATTTTAAATGCTTTTTCAGTTCTTCAATTCAGGAATGGTGTTTAAATGTTCATAGTGTAAGTTATGATTTTCTTTTTTTGTTTCTCCCTTATTCTTATCTCCTCATTCTCCTTTAGATGTAGGGAAAGAAAACTTTGATAAAGTATTTTGTCGGCTTAAAATTTGTTCGGGTTTTTCTTTAAGATATACGGGAAAATCTGAAGGAAACTTTTGGCCAAACCTATAGCTCGTATGTTGTTCAAACAATTAAAAAGTAGTACCATATGATGCAACAATCCCACTTGTAAGTATATATCGAAAACAAATTAAATTAGTGTGTGTGAGATACATCTCAATTCCCAGGTTCATTGTAATATTATTCACATTTGTCAAGTATGAAATAACCCATGTGTCAGTTGAATGATTGTTGGATGAAGAAAAGAAAAATGTATATACATTTTTAAAATGGAAACTTATTTAGCCTTTAAATAAGGAAAATCCTGTCATCTCTGCTAATGTTGTTAATCTGGAACATGTTATGCTAATTGTAATAATCCATATACAGAATTATAAATACTGCATGATTTCACTTGCATGTGGAATCTAAAAAGGCTGAACTTATAGATGCAGTGGGTAGAATGGTGGTCATCAGGCACCTTAGTTTTGGGGAAATGGGGATATGTCAGTCACAGGCTGTAAGGTTTTCATATGTAAGGGTAATGATTCTGGATATCTAATATATAGCACTATGAGTATAGTTAATAATCATTGAAATTAATATACTAATATATATATATATTTAGTATATTCTTGAAATTTGGTAAGAGAATAGAACATAAACTTTAAGTCTGTGCGGTTATGAATGTGTTAGTTGTCTTGATAATTATTTTACAAGGTATGGAATATTACTCTTTAGTCTTTAAATATATGCAACTGTGATTTGTCAAAATAAGGAAAACATTGAAAAAAAAAAGAATGCAACATGAAATGTTATATACAGTCTTCCTTCGATATTTATAGGACCCCCCCAGATGTATAGAAATATGGGGATGTTCACATCCCTTGTATAAAATGGCGTAGTATTTGTATATAACTTAAGCATAAACTCAGGAATACCTTATAACATCTCTAAATTACTTATAATACCAAATACAATGCAAATGCTATGTAAAAATTTGTTGGTGAGGGGTAAATACAAGTTTTACTTTTTGGAAATTTGTGGAAATTTTTCTCCCCAATATTTTCAGTCCTCAGCTGGTTGAATCCCTGGATGTGGAACCCACCAATACTGAGGGCCAACTGTATCCTAAGTGGACAACAAATTCTAATGTGGGAAAGTATTAGCATATTACATCCAATATTTCTTCACCAATGTATTCTCATACTACCCATGTGTGAGAAAGCTATTCTTACTTAAAATTAGTATCATTAATATTTAAAATAATAGTCCGTCTTACAGGGGTCATATGAGGATCTCCTTTTTAAATCATTTTTACCACCCAAGCACTAATATGTGTCTAGAGACAGTCTAGATTCTTTTAAATTTTAACATCTTACATATGGGCTTCCCTGGTGGCACAGTGGTTAAGAATCTGTCTGCCAATGCAGGGGACACGGGTTCGAGCCCTGGTCTGGGAAGACCCCACATGCCACGGAGCAACTAAGCCCGTGCGCCACAACTACTGATCCTGTTCTCTAGAGCCCGCGAGCCACAACTACTGAAGCCCGTGTGCCTAGATACCGTGCTCTGCAACAAGAGAAGCCACGACAATGAGAAGCCCGCGCACCGCAACGAAGAGTAGCTCCCGCTCACTGCAGCTAGAGAAAGCCCTTGCACAGCAACGAAGACCCAACACAGCCAAAAATAAAAACAAATAAATAAACTTATTTTAAAAATCTTACATATATTTTAATTTTTCCACTTGTCTGTCATTTTCTTTTCACAAACTCCACAAATGTATTGGTTTCTCTTTCACTATGTGCACGAACCCGTGTACCCTGCATTGCCAGGCGGACTCTCAACCACTGCGCCACCAGGGAAGCCCACATATTTTAACTTTTGACATGACTTTAACTCTTTCCTATTAGCTGGCCTTTTCTTATGGCATTTTGCAGAATAAATATTCTCATATTTTATCTTGTTAAATATGTTATTTTTTGTCTTTTTTGACTTCTGATTTATGTATCAGACTTGTGAGTATTCTTTCCCAAATGAAGAGTTATTTATTATTTTATTTCCTCTTTTATTCAACTGTGGTGAAATTCAAGTATCGTGAAATTAACTATTTTATTTTATTTAAGAATTTATTTATTATTTATTTATTTTTGTCTGTGTTAGGTCTTCATTGCTGCGTGTGGGCTTTCTCTAGTTGCAACGAGCTGGGAGTACTCTTCGTTGCGGTGCACTGGCTTCTCATTGCGGTGCCTTCTCTTGTTGCAGAACACGGGATCTAGGAGCATGGGCTTCAGTAGTTGTGGCTCGCGGGCTCTAGAGTGCAGGATCAGTAGCTGTGGAGCATGGGCTTAGTTGCCCCACGGCATGTGGGATCTTCCTGGACAAGGGCTCGAACCTGTGTCCCCTGCATTGGCAGCCAGATTCTTTTTTTGTTTGTTTGTTTAACATCTTTATTGGAGTATAATTGCTTTACAATGGTGTGTTAGTTTCTGCTTTATAACAAAGTGAATCAGCTATACATATATATATATCCCCATATCTCCTCCCTCTTGCGTCTCCCTCCCACCTTCCCTATCCCACCCCTCTAGGTGGTAACAAAGCACAGAGCTGATCTCCCTGTGCTATGCGGCTGCTTCCCACTAGCTATCTATTTTACATTTGGTAGTGTATATATGTCCATGCCACTCTCTCACTTCGTCCCAGCTTACCCTTCCCCTTCCCTTGTCCTCAAGTCCATTCTCTACTTCTGCATCTTAATTCCTGTCCTGCCCTTAGATTCATCAGAACCTTTTTTTTTTTTTTTTAGATTCCATATATGTGTGTTAGCATGTGGTATTTGTTTTTCTCTTTCTGACTTACTTCACTCTGTATGACAGACTCTGGGTCCATCCACTTCACTACAAATAGCTCAATTTCATTTGTTTTTGTGGTGAGTAATATTCCATTGTAAATGTGTGCCACATCTTCTATATCCATTCATCTGTCGATGTACACTTAGGTTGCTTCCATGTCCTGGCTATTGTAAATAGAGCTGCAATGAACATTGTGGTACATGACTCTTTTTAAATTATGGTTTTCTCAGGGTATGTGCTCAGTAGTGGGATTTTTGGGTCGTATGGTAGTTCTATATTTAGTTTTTTAAGGAACCTCCATAGTTCTCCATAGTGGCTGTATCTATTTACATTCCCACCAACAGTGCAAGACGGTTCCCTTTTTTCCACACCCTCTCCAACATTTATTGTTTGTAGATTTTTTTGATGATGTCCATTCTGACTGATGTCCATTCTGAGGTGATACCTCCAAATTAACTATTTTAAAGTGAACAGTGACATCTATCACTTTCACAGTGCTGTGCAACCTCCACCTCTATCGAATTTCAAGACAGTTGCATCAAGCAAAAGGAAATTCTCTACCCATTAAGCAGTTTTCCACTTCCCTACTAACTGCCTGCCTCTGGCTGCTTTTCATCTCTACAGATTTACCCATTCTGGACATCTCATATCAATGGAATTATACAGTATGTGACCTTTTCTGTCTACCTTATTTCACTTAGAATGTTTTTGTGGTTCGTCCATGTTTAGCATGTATCAGAACTTCATTGCTTTCTATGGCTGAATATTATAATAGTTGATTATATCTATCTATATATATATATAGCACAATTTCTTTATCAATTCTTTCCTTGATTTGGGTTGTTTCCACATTTTAGCTATTGTTAAAAGTGCTGCTATGAACATTAGTGTGTAAGAATTTGTTTCAGTGCCTGTTTCAATTCTTTTGGGTGTATATATAGGAATGGAATTTCTGGGTTGTATGGTAATTCTATGTTAACTTTTTGAGAAACAGCTCAACTCTTTCTATAGCAGCTGCACCGTTTCACTTTTCTATCAGCAATTGTACCAGTATTCCAATTTCTCTACGTTCTCACCAACACTTATTACCTTTATTTGCCCCCAATTATAGCCATCCTCGTGGGTTTGTAGAGTTCTGGTTTAGATTTGCATTTCCTTTATGACCAATGATGTTCCGCATGTTTTCAAGTCCTTATTACCATTTTTATATCTTCTTTAGAGAAATGTCTATTCAAACTTCTGCATCCTTCATGGAAGCAACCTAAGTGTCCATCGACAGATCAATGGATAAAGAAGATGTGGCACATATATACAATGGAATATTATTCAGCCATAAAAAGAAACAAAATTGAGTTATTTGTAGTGAGGTAGATGGACCTAGAGTCTGTCATACTGAGTAAAATCAGTCAGAAAGAGAAAAACAAATACCATATGCTAACACATATATATGGAATCTAAAAAAAAAAAGGGTTCTGAAGAACATAGGGGCAGGACAGGAATAAAAACATAGATGTAGAGAATGGACTTCAGGACACGGGGAGGGGGAGGGGTGAGCTGGGATGAGGTGAGAGAGGGACATGGACATATATACACTACCAAATGTAAAATAGATAGCTAGTGGGAGGAAGCTGCATAGCACAGGGAGATCAGCTCAGTGCTTTGTGACCACCTAGAGGGGTGGGATAGGGAGGGTGGGAGGGAGACGCAAGAGGGAAGAGATATGGGGTTATATGTATACATATAGCTGATTCACTTTGTTATATAGCAGAAGCTAACACACCATTGTAGAGCAATTGTACTCTAATAAAGATGTTGAAAAAAAAAAAACAGTTTCTCCATCCTTCTTAAATTTGGGCTGTTCATCTCTTTGTTGTTGAGTTGTAAGAGTTTTTTTCATATTCTGGATATGGGCCCTTACCAGATATATGATTTGCAAATATTTTCTCCCATTCTGTATGTTGTTTTCCCTTTCTTTATGTCCTTTCCTACCCCAAAGTTCTCAATTTTGATGAAATCCACCTATTTGTTATTTTTCTTTCATTGCTCTTGCTTTTGGTGTCATAATCAAACATTTACTATCAAATCCAAAGTAAAGACTTACATTTGCTTCTAAGAGTTTTATGTTTTATCTCTTGTAATTAGGTCATTGATTCATTTTGAGTTGAATTTCTTAAATTATATTGCACACGTGGATATCCAGTTTTCCCAACACCATTTGTTGAAGAGACTGTCCTTACTCCATTGAGTGGTCTTGGCACCTCTGTTGAAGTTCATTTGACCATATAGGTTTATTTCTGGGCTCACTAGTCTATGCTAGTAGTCTATTTGTCTGTCTTTATGCCAATACCACACTGTTTTGATTACTGTAGTTTTGTAATATGTTTTGAAACCAGGAAGTGTGAGTCCTACAATTTTGTTCTTTTCCAAAATTCTTCTAGCTATTTGGGGTTCCTTAAGTATCCATATAAATTTTAGGATGAGTTTTTTCTATTTCTACAAAAAAAAAGCCCAAGAATTTGGATAGGGACTGCATTGAACCTGTATATCATTTTCAGTAGTATGGACATCTTGACAATATTAAGTTTTCTAATCCATGAACATGGAATGTCTTTCCGTTCATTTGTCTTCTTTAATTTCTTTCATCCATATTTTGTAGCTTTCAGTATACAGGTCTTTCACCTACTTGGTTAAATGTATTACTAGGTATTTATTTCTTTTGGATAGTCTTGTAAATAGGACTGTTTTCTTCTTTTTTTAAATTAAAAATTGTTTATTTATTTTAACATGTTTATTGGAGAATAATTGCTTTACAGTGGTGTGTTAGATATGGGGATATGTGTATATGTATAGCTGATTCACTTTGTTATAAAGCAGAAACTAGCAGTGAAGTAAGTCAGAAAGGGAAAAACAAATACTGTGTGCTAACACATATATATGGAATCTAAAGAAAAAAAAGTTCTGAAGAACCTAGGGGCAGGACAGGAATAAAGACACCAATGTAGAGAAGGGACCCTTCTTAATTTTCTTTTTGGATTATTCACTGCTGGTGTATAGAAACATAGCTGAATTTTGTGTGTTGATTTTGTATCTTGCAACTTTACTGAATTCTTTTATTAGCTCTTATAGGGTTTTTTGGTATGTGTATCCTTTGGGATTTTTAATATATAGGGGATCATGTGATCTGCAAATGGAGATAGTCTTACTTCTTTCTTTCCAATTTGGATGCCTTTTATTTATTTATTTTTTCTTCATAACTGCTCTTGTTAAAATTTCCTGTGCAACGTTGAACCACAGTGGTGAAAGCAGGCCTCCTTGCCTTCTTGATCTCAAGAGGAATGCTTTAAATCAGTTATCATTAAGTATTGTGTTAGCTGTTTGTTGTTCATAGATGTCTTTTATCACATTGAGGAAGTTCTCGCTATTCTTAGTTTTCTGATTTTTAAATCATGAAATAGTATTGGATTTTGTCAAATGCTTTTTCTACATCAATTGAGATTATGTATTTCCTTCCTTCATTTTATTAGTGTGGTGTATTACATTGAGTGATTTTCTTATATAGAACCACCCTTTTTTATTTCTGAGATAAATCCTACTTGGTCATGGTGTATAATCAATCTATTTCTCCCCCACCCCATCCCATATATATAATGCAGTGTTGGATTCATTTTGCTAGTATTTTGTTAAGGATATTTGTATTTATATTCATAAAGGATATTGGTCTATATATTTTTTCCTGTGGTTTCTTGTCTGGCATTTATATCAGGGTAATTCTGTCCTCATAAATTAACAGGCAGTGTTCCCTCCTCTTCTATTTTTGGAAGTTTGTGAAGGATTGGTGTTAATTCTTCTTTAAATATTTGGTACAATCTATCAGTGAAGATCAGAGAGATTCTTGATTACTGATTCAGATTTTCTGTTTCTTCTTAAGTAGGTTTCAGTAAGTTGTGTACGTTTAGGAATTTGCCCATTTAATTTAGGTTAACTAACCTGTTTGTATGCAATTGTTCACAGTACTCTCTTATAATCCTTTTTTATTTCTGTAAGGTAGTAATGTCCCCCCTCATTTCTGATTTAGTTATTGTTTTAGTTAGTTGTGTCTTATCCCTTTTTTCCTTGGTCCAGGGAATATTTTCTCAATTTTATTGATCTTTTCAAAGAACCAACTTCTGGTTTTGTTTGTTCTATTGTTTTTCTATTCTCTATTTTATTTACACTCTAATTTTTATTATTTCCTTCCTTCTGCTAGCTTTGGGTTTGGTTTGTTTTTCTTTCCTTGGTTCCTTAAGTTATAAAATCAGGTTTTGAGATCTTTCTTTTTTAATGTTGACATTTACCAAATGTATACATTTGGTATATTGTGTTTTCATTTTAATTTATCTCACAGTATTATATTATATTTCCCTCATGATTTCTTCTTTGACCCATTTGCTGTTTAAGGATATGCTATTTAATTCCATCTATTTGTAAATTTTCCAGTTTTCCTGTTATTAATTTCTAGCTTCAGTCAATTTTGGTGGGAGAAGATACACTGTATGATTTAAATTTGTGGACTAACACATGGCCTATCCTAGAGAATGTTCCTGGCAATTGAGAGAAATGTGTACACTACTGTTGTTGGGTGGAGTGTGGTATACTTGTCTGTTAGGTCTACTTGTTTATAGTGTTAAGTCTGCTATTTCTTTATTGGCCTTCTGTATACATGTCCTATCCATTATTGAAAGTAGAGTATTTTTCTCCAACTATTACTGTCTATTCCTCCCTTCAGTTTCTTCGAAATTCTTGATATTTCATTTTGCATTGTCATTGATAATACATGTGCTACAACATTTTATTTCATTGTGAGGATACCCATCCAAATGGGCATAGACTTTCTGATTTTTCTGACTGAAGAGTTGTTGAAGTCTTTGTTTCTCTCTTGAAACATTACCTTCATGGGCTATTTCAGTATCTTATTTCCTCATAGGCACCATTAGGGTGCCCAGGAGTTCTAAGGTTTTTATAAGAGTTCATACAAAAACCTGTCAGTCAAAAGAGCACATACTCTGTGATTCCGTTTATACAAAGTTCAAGAACAGGCCAAATTAACCAATGGTGATAGAAGTAACAATAGTGGTTACTTCTTGAGGGTACTGACTTGGAAGGGGCACAAATGGGTCTTTTGAGTTACTGGAAATGTCCTATATTTTGTTTTAAGTGGCGGTACTTACACAAGTGTATAAATACATATACAAATTCACTGAGCTATATACTTAAGATTTATTACTTTACTATGAGTTATATATCAATTAATAAGCAAAACAAAGAAAACAAACCAATGAACTTCTGTTGTGTACTTTATTTCTTTTTTAATAATCCTAATCAACCAGATGGAAAGATACTACCCTGAGAATTCAATTCAAATCAATGTGCATCTACCAAGTGTGTATATGATATGTGCAGTAATAGACAAATACCAGGCAGAGAAGTAGCAAAGAGGGAGCAGTCACATCTAGAGACTGAGGACAGGAAATGAGAGAATATTTTCCTGAGACTAGGACAGCTGAGAAGGGCTTTGAAGAACAAAATTCATTAGGTAGACAAGGGCCTAAAGATATTAGAGGGAGCCAACTGTACAAAGAAATGGGAATGAAATAACAAAGTTCAAGGAAAGCTTAGTGGAATATAAAATACAAGAAGAGGGTTGTAGAAGTCTGGGATGGGGGGTAGGAA
Source organism: Neophocaena asiaeorientalis asiaeorientalis (assembly GCF_003031525.2). Taxonomy (NCBI): domain Eukaryota; kingdom Metazoa; phylum Chordata; class Mammalia; order Artiodactyla; family Phocoenidae; genus Neophocaena; species Neophocaena asiaeorientalis. Next base: position 117,132 of record NW_020173139.1, on the reverse strand, counting down.
TCAGAGGCAACAAGCAAGGCTTGAGTAAGAGGATTATCATAGAGAATCTTTTAGGTCAGGCTAACATTTTATCATAGAAAATAGGAAGTCATTAAAGGATTTTAAGTAGGTAAAAATATGGTTAGATACTAATTCTAGAGGCTGTACCAAGGGTCAACAGGCAGTAGTGGAACAAGCTGGTGATCAGTTAGAAAACTATTATTGTCATTTAGGAGAAAAATGGTAAGGGTCCAAACCAGGGTATGGGAATGGAGATTTGGGAATGGAAAAGAAGAAAAATTCATGAGATATTTTGAAGGAATAATAATTATGATTTTGTGACAGATTAAACTGTGGAAGTGTGAAAGGAGAAATATGACATGATGCCCTCGTTTTTGCCTTGGGAGTATTAATACCAACAAGGAAAATGTTTGTGGTGCTGCTGGTGGAGCCATGAAAAGTTCAGTTTTAGCTGTGTTCAGTTTGAGGTGCTGGTAAGGCATCCACATAGAAAAAGCCAGCAGGCAGTTGGCTTCATGAGTCTGAAGCCTGGCATAAAGACTTGTGTTGGAGATACAGATTTGGGAGTCATCTGCATAATGTTTAATTTAACTCAAAGAAGTGAGTGAGATTGTCAAGCAGAAGTGAGAATCAAAACAAGGAGATTCAGGAACCACCAAATCTAAGGATCCAGATAGAGTATTCAGAAAAGGAAAGTGAGAAAACAATGAAAGAGGAGAACTGGAAGAGAAGTGTGTCATAGAAAGGAAGAGAGGAGATAATTTTAAATGTCACAGAAGGTCAAGATAAGGACTGAAAACAATTCACTAGATTTGTCAATTAGAGTTATGGTAACCTCTAACACAAAGCATAATGCATGGCCATTCTCACAAATTCCTGCATCTCTACATAAAGTTTATTAACATTCTCACCCATTTTTATCTTCTTTCCTCTGGTTAGTTTTCTCAATCCTATCTAGCCCACTTTCTTAAATATTTTAATACTTATTTTAATATCATGAAATTAAATACACAAAATTTCAAAAATTTGTTATCGGTAATATGAAAGAGAAATACAAAGAAAGTAGTTTATAAAGAAATAAGATGTATTTCAATACGTAAATCCTGGGACATAACACTGAAAGACATATGTAGAAAAATATACAGAAAATGCCTGTAAATGTGGCAACTACAAACGATGACCGATACAGGTGTGTTATTACCGTTATTTCAAATATCCAAGAGCAGCATTTTTGTATGTGACATGATTTTCCAAAATTATGAACATTCTTGGTAACATCATGAACAAAACAAAGTAAGATCTTAAGTTGGTTTACATGGTAGTTGTATTCTGGGAAAAGTCAGTGTATATTAAAACTTTCTTCTTTGTATATAAAATGGAGTTGAATTCAAGGCCTAGATCAACATAAACATACTTTTCACCTATATGAATATTCGATGGGCTATTCAAGTTGTATGGGATATAGAAAAATTAAATTTTGTGCAGGCTGTCCTGCATATTGCAGGACATTTAGGAATCTTGACCCTGCCCACGATATGTCAGGAAGCCTTCCATCATTATGATATTCTTTTTTTTTTTTTTTTGGCCATGCCACGTGGCATGTGGGATCTTAGTTCCCCGACCAGGGATTGAGCCCGCGTCCCCCTACAGTGGAATCGCGCAGTGTTAACCACTGGACTGTTAGGAAAGTCCCCATTATGATATTCTAAAATGCTTCTCACAAACTTTCAAACCATCCTTTGGGTTTATACTACCTTCATTGAGAGCCATTACTCTGTTCTCGTCCAAAGAAGAAAACAAGTGCTTCCCTTGGCATTGCATCGCCCTCTAACAACTAGGCCTATTTCTTTTCCTTCTCAGTTATTATGAATTGTCTTCTCTCCTAGATCATCAATCTCTCCCTCTTTTCTTGTTACTTTCAGCCAATACACTTTCTCAAATTTCTACCATTTTCTATATCATCTAATTTTTATCTTCCTCTTCTCAGTTAAACATCTCCTATGAGTGGTCTACACCAACTAGCTTCAATTTGGCACCTCCTAGTCACTCCTTAACCCACTGCAATATGGCTTTTGCCCTAACAACATTGAAACCATTCATGCTAAATTCACTAATGAACTTAATTCACAAATTAATGGTTATATTTCAGCACTAAACTTACTGAACCTCTACTGCTGTTCACTACATGTTTTCTTAAAACTGGGCATCAAAAACTTCTGGATCCTCCCCTCATCCTATTTATACTTTAGCTTTTCATCTTTTTCTAGATAATCCCTTAATGTTGGTGGTCCCCAGAATTTCCTCCTCAGCTAGTAACTTTTCCCTATATACACCCTCTACTAGATTGTCTATCTTACTCACCTGGTTCAACTATCACCTTTATGCTGATGGTTTCCAAATGTATTTACCTGCTAGTTCTGCAATCTCATAACTTTACAGATATATCTTATTCAAAACGTCCAAAACTTGCTCCTCTTGTATTCTACATCTCGGTTAGTGATTTCACCTAATACTCAAGATAGAAACTTAAGAATCATTCTTTATTATTCTGTCTCCACTGGCCCCCATCCCATCTGTGATGGTCTTTTAATATGTAAACTTGGCTAGTTAGATTTTCCAGTCGTTCAATCAAGCACAGATCTAGGTATTGCTGTGAAACCATTTTGTACAAGTGATTAATGTCTGTAATCTCCTTTAAGTAAAGGAGATTATCCTAGATAATCTGGGTGTAACTGATTCAATCAGTTGATAGGCCTTAAGAGCAGACCTGAGACTTTCCTGGAGAAGAAATATCTCCTATGAACACCAACTTCAGTTTGTGCCAGAGGTCCAGCCTGAAACTCCTGAGAGACTGCTCTGTGGATTTCAGACTTGCCTAGCCAGTCCCCAAAATCACATAGGTCAATTCTTTGCAATAAATTTCTTAATATGTATCTCTTACTGGCTCTGTTTCTCTAGTTTAACCTTGATTGATATGTCATGTATTTAGTAATACTTCATCAACCTTTCTCAAATCCATTCCTCTGTTATTCATCCCAACTAATATTATTATTATTTCTTTTGCGGTACGCGGGCCTCTCACTGTTGTGGTCTCTCCCGTTGCGGAGCACAGGCTCCGGATGTGCAGGCTCAGCGGCCACGGCTCACGGGCCCAGCCGCTCCGAGGCATGTGGGATCTTCCCGGACCTGGGCATGAACCCGTGTCCCCTGCATCGGCAGGCAGACTCTCAACCACTGCGCCACCAGGGAAGCCCATCTCAACTATGATTGACTGAGTTCAGGCCCTTATCATTTCTTGTCAGGATTATCACAAAAGCATCTTAAATGGTCTCACCCCAATCTTTACACCATCCTCCATATGATCACTAGTATGATCTATATAAAATATGAATGTGAACATAGTACCTTCTTTAAAAATCTTCAATGACTTCTCATTTCCTACATATTTATCTTAAACCTATCTAGCAAGGCACATAAGGTCTTCACGTTCATGCTCTAGCTTGCTAATCTAGTTTCATCTCTCCACTCTAGGAAACCTATTTGACTTGTAGATAGGCTTACCATCCACCTCCATCCCCCAACAAGAACAGGCTATGTCAAACTTCTGTACCTTTGGTATTCTATTCTCATTGCTTAAAGTTATTCCAACTATTTGTCTCTCTACCATCACCCATCCTAACTTAATACTTCTACTCTTTTTATTAAGACTCTGCTTAGTCATTGATTCACACAGGAGGTCATCCCAGACCTTACTAGTATATGCCCTCCTCTTTTCCCTTATAACACCCTATTCCAATTTCTACTTACAGCACTTACCAAATCAGTTTATGAATTCCTTGGGTAAGTTAGGTGTCTTAATTTTGTAACCCTAGCATCTAGAAAAATGCCTAGAATTTAAAAGATACTCAATATATTTTTATTGATTGAATGAAAGGATAGATGTATCACACTCTGGATATCAGTTTGGTTGCTATAATGGAATCTGTAGTAGGCAGAATTATGGCTATCCAAAGATATTCACACCCTAGTTCCATGGCAAAAGGAAGTTTGCTGATGTGATTAAGAACATTGAGATGGGGGAGATGATTCTGGATTACCTGGGTGGTCACACTGTAGTTGCAAGAGCCCCTTAAAGCAGAGAATTTTTCCTCAGGAGAATCAGAGAGAGATGGGAAGACAAAAGAAAATGGAGACTTCTGCATATATATCCAAAAGAAATAAAAACAGGACATTGAAAAGATAGCTACACTCCCATATTCATTACAGCATTATTCACAAGAGCCAAGATATGGAAACAACCTAAGTGTCTATCAAAGGCTGATATAATAAAGAAGTTATTATATATATTAATATATAATATATATAATATATTAATAATATATATATATATACATATATATATATATATAATCAGCCATGAAAATGAAGGAAATTCTGACATTTCTGACATTCTGACATAACGGATAAATTTTGACAGCATTATGCTGAGTGAAATAAGCCAGAGAGAGAAAGACAAACACTGCATGGTATCACTTATATGTGGAATCTAAAAAAAAAAAAAAGTCAAACTCTTAGTAACATAGAGTAGAAAAATAGTTGCTAGGAGCTAGGGTGTGGAGGAAATAGAGACAGGTTTGTAAAAGGTTACAAATTTTCAACTATAAGATGAAGAAAGTTTGAGGATCTAATGTAAAACATGTTAACTATAGTTGATAACACTGTATTACATAATTGAAATTTGCTAAGAGATTAGAACTTAAATGCTCTCACAAAAAAAAAAAAAATGCGAGGTGATAAATGTGCAGATTAACTAGATGATGGGAATCCTTTCACAATGTATATGTATAACAAATCACCACGACTTACTCTTTAAATATCTTACAATTTTGTCAATTATGCCTCAACAGGGAAATTCCCTGGCAGTCCAGTGGTTAGGACTCCCTGCTTTCACTGCCAAGGGCCTGGGGTTTGATCCCTGGTCAGGGAACTAAGATCCCACAAGCTGCACAGTGTGGCCAATAAATAAATAACAAATATTTTTTTAAAAAATGAAAAAAGATTATACCTCAACAAAGCTGAAAAATAATTTGTGGGATGAAGATAAAAGCTTCCATTAATACCCCCCCTTACTAGAGGGTGCAGGGTACATATAGTCCACGTGCAGAAAAATTTCTGTCTCTACGCTCCATGAGGACACTTTTATACATTCTTTATGGTTGAGGGTAATAGTCAGAAAATGTGCTTTTAGCGGAGAGATTCCTGCACAGAGATCGGTGCCGACCAGCACTCAACCAGCCCGAGAGGCTTGTCTGCTCACCTCCGGCGCGGGCGGGGGCTGGGAGCTGAGGCTCGGCCTTCCGTCGGATCGCAGGGAGAGGACTGGCGGTGTGAACACAGCCTGAAGGGGTTAGTGCATCACGGTTAGCCGGGAGGGAGTCCGGGAAAAAGTCTGGACCTGCCGAAGAGGCAAGAGACTTTTTCTTGCCTCTTTGTTTCCTGGTGCGCGAGGACAGGGTATTAAGAGCGCTGCTTAAAGGAGCTCCAGAGACGGGCGCGAGCCGCGGCTAACATCGCGGACCCTAGAGACGGGCATGAGACGCTAAGGCTGCTGCTGCCTCCAAGAAGCCTGTGTGCGAGCACAGGTCACTATTCACCCCCCCCCTCCCGGGAGACTGTGCAGCCCGCCACTGCCAGGGTCCCGTGATCCAGGGAAAACTTCCCTGGGAGAACACACGCGCGCCTCAGGCTGGTGCAACGTCACGCCGGCCTCTGCCGTCGCAGGCTCGCCCTGCACTCCGTGCCCCTCCCTCCCCCTGGCCTGAGTGAGCCAGAGCCCCCGAATCAGAAAAAAAAAGAAAATGTGCTTTTATTCACCTTTTTGCAGGTCAAGTGTGGTAGTGTATGGCTGACCTTGGAAGCTTGGAGGAGTTGACGCATATTGATTTGGGAGCTCTGAAACTAAAATTGCAATTGATTTAATATATTGTACATGCACATAGCTCTTTTATTTGACTTATGTCACTTGACTTTCACAATAGCTTATGAGTCAAATGTGACAGACATTATTTTCATTTAAAAAGATGAAAACTGGACTCAGAAGCTGGACTTGCTTCAAGTGATATAATTAGAAAATCAAGAAATCATATTTGAACCCAGATTTTATGATTTCAGAAGAGATTATCTTACAACAACATAAAATGCTTCTGTTTTCTATTTTTTCCTCAAAAGTAAATCATATAAATATTATTTTAAAAGAAAAGTAATCTGACATTCTCTTAGTGTCACCATAATTTTTTTAGTGCAGTGCTGTTCAAACATATACATATATCCGAGGTGATATAAATTTGCAAAGTTTATACCTCTCAGATAAAAAAAGAAAATGGAGAATTTCTAATGTGAGAAGGACTCGACCTGTTGTTGTCTTTGAATATGGAAGAAGTATGCAACAAGCCAAAGAATGCAGGTAGCTTCTAGAAGCTGGGAAAAGCCCTCAGTCAACAGCCAGCAAGGAAACAGGGATCTCAGACCTACAGTTAAGAGGAACTGAATTCTGCCAATAACCAAATGAGTAAGACACAGATTTCCCCCTAAAACCCTCAGAAAGAAATGCAGCCAGCCAACTCCTTGATTTTCACCCAATGAGACTCATATCGGATTTCTGACCTACAGAACTATAATATAATAAATGTGTTGTATTAAGCCTCTAAGTTTGTGATAAATCTGTTATGGCAATAATAGAAAACTAATACAGAATCA
>NW_020173139.1:98282-106282 GCF_003031525.2 Neophocaena asiaeorientalis asiaeorientalis | reverse complement strand
CCACGGTTAGCCGGGAGGGAGTCCGGGAAAAAGTCTGGACCTGCCGAAGAGGCAAGAGACTTTTTCTTGCCTCTTTGTTTCCTGGTGCGCGAGGACAGGGTATTAAGAGCGCTGCTTAAAGGAGCTCCAGAGACGGGCGCGAGCCGCGGCTAACATCGCGGACCCTAGAGACGGGCATGAGACGCTAAGGCTGCTGCTGCCGCTACGAAGAAGCCTGTGTGTGAGCACAGGTCACTATTCACACCTCCCCTCCCGGGTGACTGTGCAGCCCGCCACTGCCAGGGTCCCGTGATCCAGGGATACCCTAGAGACGGGCATGAGACGCTAAGGCTGCTGCTGCCGCTACGAAGAAGCCTGTGTGTGAGCACAGGTCACTATTCACACCTCCCCTCCCGGGAGACTGTGCAGCCCGCCACTGCCAGGGTCCCGTGATCCAGGGAAAACTTCCCTGGGAGAACACACGCGCGCCTCAGGCTGGTGCAACGTCACGCCGGCCTCTGCCGTCGCAGGCTCGCCCTGCACTCCGTGCCCCTCCCTCCCCCTGGCCTGAGTGAGCCAGAGCCCCCGAATCAGAAAAAAAAAGAAAATGTGCTTTTATTCACCTTTTTGCAGGTCAAGTGTGGTAGTGTATGGCTGACCTTGGAAGCTTGGAGGAGTTGACGCATATTGATTTGGGAGCTCTGAAACTAAAATTGCAATTGATTTAATATATTGTACATGCACATAGCTCTTTTATTTGACTTATGTCACTTGACTTTCACAATAGCTTATGAGTCAAATGTGACAGACATTATTTTCATTTAAAAAGATGAAAACTGGACTCAGAAGCTGGACTTGCTTCAAGTGATATAATTAGAAAATCAAGAAATCATATTTGAACCCAGATTTTATGATTTCAGAAGAGATTATCTTACAACAACATAAAATGCTTCTGTTTTCTATTTTTTCCTCAAAAGTAAATCATATAAATATTATTTTAAAAGAAAAGTAATCTGACATTCTCTTAGTGTCACCATAATTTTTTTAGTGCAGTGCTGTTCAAACATATACATATATCCGAGGTGATATAAATTTGCAAAGTTTATACCTCTCAGATAAAAAAAGAAAATGGAGAATTTCTAATGTGAGAAGGACTCGACCTGTTGTTGTCTTTGAATATGGAAGAAGTATGCAACAAGCCAAAGAATGCAGGTAGCTTCTAGAAGCTGGGAAAAGCCCTCAGTCAACAGCCAGCAAGGAAACAGGGATCTCAGACCTACAGTTAAGAGGAACTGAATTCTGCCAATAACCAAATGAGTAAGACACAGATTTCCCCCTAAAACCCTCAGAAAGAAATGCAGCCAGCCAACTCCTTGATTTTCACCCAATGAGACTCATATCGGATTTCTGACCTACAGAACTATAATATAATAAATGTGTTGTATTAAGCCTCTAAGTTTGTGATAAATCTGTTATGGCAATAATAGAAAACTAATACAGAATCAGTGCAAAAAAAGCTGGTGCACTTCCAAGAAAGACGAAGGACTGAGATATGACAGCATGTCAGGAAGTAAGATTACCAAGAAAGGAACTTATATCACATTTTCCTTTTAAAGATGATCAATCTAAAGTATTATAGGAAGGTGCTTGCGTAATGAGAGGCAAAAAATGGCTAATCACACAGAGAAAGGTGCTTAAGGAGATTCTGCACATGAAGCTGTTAAAAAACCTCTTCTTTGTGGGTGAAAACTTCCCTCGTGGGGGTTGCGGGCAGACTATCAACCCCTGAGCAGAGGTTAGTGGTCGAGCACATTTCTCAGTGGGCTTAGGAATCTCTGGCCTAGGAAGTATCATGACTGTACACCTTCCTGCCAGCTCCTCTCTATTCTGGGAAGAGTCATGGCTGTACACCTTCCCTCCTGTCATGTATTTCTCTTATATTCTCCTTCTCTCCTGACTTCTTGGACTCTGTTGATCCTTGAGCCTCCTGGCCAGCTTTGCCAGCATGTTGGGTGTTACCTCTTTTACTTCTGTGGAGAGGCAGCCCTCTTCAACATCACAAGGACCATATCCTGAGAGGAGCTTTTGCCTTGTATTGTTATCACTGCCTTGTGGTGCTCCAGTTCTACATTATTTGTTTCTCTTTCTTTTGTTTCAGTGATAAAGGTAATCCGTTTAGTTGGCTCAGGGCCTAGGTCTCTTCCCTCCCTCTCTGAAGGATTTAGGCCCTGAGACTCTAATTGCTTTTTCTCACCCTGGCTCTTGTTCCTTTCCTTGACTAATCCAAGGGGCCTCCTCAGGCTCACCGACCAGGCAGATTTTGGGTGCTCACAGAGACCCCACTGTTGACACTGGGAGAACACCAGGACAAATAACTACCACCTGGCCAGGATGCAGCAGACCCACGTCTTGTCAAGACATCCTAATAAAAAATGGGGGTGACTACAAGCATCCTGAAGGACTGCCCACTAAGATGCACATTAGCTAATTGGGGAAAATTTAGACAGGATGGTTTAAGAAAAAATTAATTTTCTTTTGCAATATTCATGGCCCAAATACAAACTAGGGGACTAAGAGATCTGGCCAAAAAAGATGGGTCATTGAATTACAATACCATCTTGCAGTTGAGCCTATTTTTTAAAAGGAAAGGTAAATGAGGGGAAGTCCTATACATCCAAATGTTCATGACCCTATTCCAAAATCCAAGTCTAAATAACTCCTGCTTGGTGTGCCTGGCTCATATCCCTTCAAAGTGCCTTCTTCCCCAAAGGAGCCTGATGTTTTAGATCATCTCTTTATGAGTCCATCTCCTTGAGGTATACAAATGGGACAGTCTTCCAGATCATCTACCCCTAATGCCCCATCTGAGGAGCTGGAGAACCCAGACCCCCATCAATCAGCTCATGCATTTGGCCTTTGGAGTATTTAACAATTGAGATAGGGTTGAAGACACAAAAAGGATTCAGGGATGAAACTGAGGGGGGCTCTGTGGAGCTCCCGTGTTTGAAGGCCTTTTTGCTCCCTGTTTCTCATAGGTAAGACCTCCATGACCTTCCCTGAGTTCCAGAGGGCATATTTGAACAGCTGTTAATCAAGGGAGAAGCAGCCAAGAAACCACCTGACGCAAGAGTAAAGGGAACAACAAAAAAACCCTCACAAAATCAAAACCAAAACCAAACCCCCCCAAATAATTTTTTTTTTTAAAAAGATCATTTAAATTTCTGTCCCTAGGGTCTTCAGAACCATTTTTTTTTTAGATTCCAAATATATGTGTTAGCATATGGTATTTATTTTTCTCTTTCTGACTTACTTCACTCTGTATGACAGTCTCTAAGTCCACCCATCTCACTACAAATAACTCAATTTCATTTCTTTTTATGGCTGAGTAATATTCCATTCTATATATGTGCCACATCTTCTTTGGGACACATAGATTTTTGAGGCGGGAGCCTGCTGTGTCCCCCTTTGCCTGGCAAAGCAATAAAGCTATCCTTTTCTACTTCACCCCAAACTCTGTCTCGGAGATTCAATTTGGTGCCTGTGTACAGAGGAGCTGAGCTTTCAGCATCAGGGACAACAGCAAAAAAGCACAATTACTGGTGGCAGCCCTAAGACTTGCACCACCTCAGGGTTACCCTCCCTTGTGAAGACCCCTGGTGAGGACAGGATAGAGGAAGGCTAGATCAGAGCCACTGTCTTGCTGAGAAAGCATCTGTTTTAAGAGTAGCCAGGAGGGCCACTGGAAAGACTAATGCTCCCTGTATGGGAAAAGTCCACTGGGACCCTGTGCAATACACAACTAGAATGCAACTGGAAGCAGAACTGCCTCCAGTCCCGAACAGGACTCAGGCTCCCAAACCAATCATGGCCAAGAGGACGAAGACTGATGGGGCCCGGACCCTCCCTGTCTCTCAAAGCACACCTGGTCATTTCTCTGGAGGAGCCTCGGGTAACACTTGACGTGGCAGGTAGGAAAGTTATCCTCTTATTAGATATGTGGGCCACCTACTTTGTGCTGACTGATTTCCCAGGACTCTAGTCCCCCCAATCCTGTATGATAATGTGGACTGATGGAAAGCCCTAAATCAAGCGATTCACCCCTCCCCTCAACTGCTTTATAGGAAATTGTACCTTTGCGCCTCAGTTTCTGCTCATGCCTGAGTGCCCCGTCCCCTTACTGGTGTCAACGACAAATTGTCACTTGCCGTTGACATTTGCTTTCTACCTCTACAAAGATTAAATTATGAGCTGCTGCAGCTGCTGACTTTCAACACCCCCTGAAAGGAGTTCAGGGTGGAAAGCAAAAATGAGGCACTCTGTGCTCTGGGAAAAACTGGCAGAACAGGTCTTCAGACAGTTAGATATTTTTAGAAGACGATTTTATGAGCCCAATTCTTGTATCTCCTCATATCTAGAAAAGCACTAAAATCCTTAAAGGTGATTCTGCACCTCGTGACTAGCAGTACCTTCACCAGACTATCAGAACCTTCTGCAAAAAATATGTGCACATGTACTCCCCCTTCACCAAAATCACATATATACTGACCTTCCCCCCTACCTCTCTGGAGCAGTTTCTCAGAGCTACCTGAGATGCTGTCTCTCAGGCTATAGTTCTCATTTTCCCCAAATAAAAACTCACAACACTCACATTGTGATTATTTTTAAGTTGGCATTGGGAAGGGACTTACTAAATTCCAGACAGTCCAAGCTGGAGACTCTCACAGAAAAAAGACCCACCAAGAGAAACAGTTGCTCTTGGCCAGAAGAATCAACCTCAGTCCCCAACCAGAAGAGGTCTCCATTCCACCCCGTCTAAGTTTTTAAACTATGGGCTGTTAAACTGGTTCACAGTGCTAGAACAAAAGGTCGCGATCCTCTGTACCCAGACTCCCAGTAACTCTTTGCCTTTGGGTAGACAAATTCAGACACTCTAATGCCATGAATGCTTCCATTCGGTGTGTTTATAAAATTCAAGCCATGGATGCCTACAGGATAAAAATTGAATGGACAAAAATTTGGGCTAAAAGTTGTCCAGCTATCTTTAAATATGGGATCACATGAGCCTGTAGACAAGCCTCTTCAGATCAAAGGCTGAACTGAGGGCCACAATTAAATAATTTCTTAAACCCAGGGAGGATTCCCAAAAGTGTTTGTAAATAGATTACCAAAGTAGGAGGCCACTGATCTGACTAAACTAACCATACCTGATAGGAAGTTTTGGGGAGGCCCTCTCCCCTAAGCTAAAACATTCCAATATAAATAAATGGGTCCTTCAATATCATTGAGATAGTCACCCAATTCTTTGAAAAAGAAAGAAAAAAAAACTGTCCTTGCACCACCTATCGCACCCCTCTAGGTGATAACAAAGCACCAAGCTGATCTCGCTGTGCTATTCGGCTGCTTCCAACTAGGTATCGATTTTACATTTGGTAGTGTATATATGTCCATGCCACTCACTCACTTTGTCACAGCTTACCCTTCCCCGTCCCCAAATACTCAAGTCCATTCTCTAGTATATCTGTGTCTTTATTCCCACCTTACCCCTAGGTTCTTTTTTTTTTAAACATCTTTATTGGAGTATAATTGCTTTACAATGGTGTGTTAGTTTCTGCTTTATAACAAAGTAAATCAGGTCTACATATACTTATGTTCCCTTATCTCCACACTCTTGCATCTCCCTCCCTCCCACCCTCCCGATCCCACCCATCCAGGTGGTCACAAAACACCCAGCTGATCTCCTGTGCTATGCTGGTGCTTCCCACTACCTATCTATTTTATGTTTGCTGGTGTATATATGTCCATGGCACTCTCTCACTTTGTCACAGCTTAACCTTTTTTCGGAGTGTTCGCCCCTCTGTTATATTTAGGAAGATTTTGAGGATAGGTGTTAGCTCTTCTCAAAATGTTTGATAGAATTCGCCTGTGAAGCCATGTGGTCCTGGGCTTTCGTTTGTTGGATTTATTTATTTATTTTTGTGCACAACACAGGCCTCTCTCTTTAGTGGCCTCTCACGCTGCGGAACACAGGCTCCGGAAGCACAGGCTCAGCGGACGAGGCTCATGGTCACAGCCATTCCATGGTGCCCGGGATCCTCCCTGACTGGTGCATGAACTTGTGTCCACTGCATCGGCAGGTGGACTCCCAATGACTGCGTGAACAGGGAAGTTCTGTTGGAAGATTTTAAATCACAGTTTCAATTTCAGTGCTGCAATTGGTTTATTAATATTGTCTATTTCTTCCTGATTCAGTCTTAGCAGGTTGTGCATTTTTAAGAATTTGTCCATTTCTTCCAGGTTGTCCATTTTATAGGCATAGAGTTGCTTGTAGTAATCTCTCATGATCTTTTGTATTTCTGCAGTGTCAGTTGTTACTTCTCCTTTTTCGGTTCTAATTCTATTCACTTGAGTCTTCTCCCTTTTTTTTGTTAATGAGTCTGGCTAATGGTTTATCAATTTTGTTTATCTTCTCAACAAACCAGCTTTTAGTTTTATTGATCGTTGCTATCGTTTCCTTCATTTCTTTTTTTTTTTTTACATCTTTATTGGAGTATAATTGCTTTACAATGGTTTGCTAGTTTCTGCTTTATAACAAAGTGAATCAGTTATACATATACATATGTTCCCATATCTCTTCCCTCTTGCATCTCCCTCTCTCCCAACCTCCCTATCCCACACTTTTAGGTGGTCACAACACACTGAGCTCATCTCCCTGTGCTATGCAGCTGCTTCCAACTAGGTATCTACTTTACTTTTGGTAGTGTTTATATGTCCATGGCACTCTCTCACTTTGTCACAGCTTACCCTTCCCCCTCCCCATATCCTCAAGTCACTTCTCTAGTAGGTCTGTGTCTTTATTCCTGTCTTACCTCTAGGTTCTTCCTGACATTTGTTTTTCTTAAATTCCATATATATGTGTTAGCATATGGTATCTGTCTCTTTTTTCATAATTCTGAAGTGAAAGAATCTTTATTATTATTATTTTTAACAGCTTTATTAGGGTATAATTGCTTTACAATGGTGTGTTAGTTTCTGCTTTATAACAAAGTGAATCAGTTCTACATATACCTATGTTCCCATGTCTCTTCCCTCTTGGGTCTCCCTCCCTCCTACCCTCCCTATCCCACCCCTCCAGGAGGTCACAAAGCACCGAGCTGATCTCCCTGTGCTATGCGGCTGCTTCCCACTAGCTATCTACCTTATATTTGGTAGTGTATATATGTCCATGCCTCTCTCTTGCTTTGTCACAACTTACCCGTCCGCCTCCCGATATCCTTAAGTCCATTCTCTAGTAGGAGTGTGTCTTTTTTTTTAAACATCTTTATTGGGGAGTAATTGCTTTACAATGGTGTGTTAGTTTCTGCTTCATAACAAAGTGAATCAGTTATACATATACATATGTTCCCATATCTCTTCCCTCTTGCGTCTCCCTCCTTCCCACCCTCTCTATCCCACCCCTCCAGTCGGTCATAAAGCACAGAGCTGATCTCCGTATGCTATGCGGCTGCTTCCCACTAGCTATCTACCTTACGTTTGGTAGTGTATATTGTCCATGCCTCTCTCTCACTTTGTCACAGCTCGCCCTTCCCCTCCCAACATCCTCAGGTCTGTTCTCTAGTAGGTCTGTGTCTTTATTCCTGTCTTACCCCTAGGTTCTTCATGACATTTTTTTCTTAAATTCCATATATATGTGTTAGCATATGGTATTTGTCTTTCTCTTTCTGACTTACTTCACTCTGTATGAAAGACTCTAGGTCTATCCATCTCATTACAAATAGCTCAATTTCATTTCTTTTTAAGGCTGAGTAATATTCCATTGTATATATGTGCCACATCTTTATGCATACATCTGATGATGGGCACTTAAGTTGTTTCCATCTCTGGGCTATTTTATTTTATTTATTTTTTTTTTTTTAAACATCTTTATTGGGGTATAATTGCTTTACAATGGTGTGTTAGTTTCTGCTTTATAACAAAGTGAATCAGCTATACATATACATATGTTCCCATATGTCTTCCCTCTT
>NW_020173139.1:78247-98265 GCF_003031525.2 Neophocaena asiaeorientalis asiaeorientalis | reverse complement strand
GAATTTTGGTTTTCTCAGGGTATATGCCCAGTAGGGGGATTGCTGGGTCATATGGTAATTCTATTTGTAGTTTTTTAAGGAAGCTCCATACTGCTCTCCATAGTGGCTGTACCAATTCACATTCCCAGCAGAAGTGCAAGAGTGTTCCCTTTTCTCCACACCGTCTCCAGCAATTATTCTTTCTAGATTTTTTGATGATGGCCATTCTGACAGGTGTGAGATGATATCTCATTGTAGTTTTGATTTGAATTTCTCTAATGATTAATGATGTTGATCAGTCTTTCATGTGTATGTTGGTAGTCTGTATACTTTCTTTGGAGAAATTTCTTTTTAGGTCTTCTGTCCATTTTTGGATTTGTTTGTTTGTTTTTTTGCTATTGAGCTGCATGAGCTGCTTATAAACTTTGGAGATTAATCCTTACTGTACATTACTGCCTCCTTTATCAAAGATAAGGTGACCATATGTGAGTGGGTTTATCTCTGGGCTTTCTATCCTGTTCCATTGATCTATCTTTCTGTTTTTGTGCCAGTACCATACTGTCTTGATTACTGTAGCTTTGTAGTATAGTCTGAAGACAGGGAGCCTGATTACTCCAGCTTCGTTTTTCATTCTCAAGATTGCTTTGGCTATTCTGGTCATTTGTGATTCCAGACAAATTGTGAAATTTTTTGTTACAGTTCTGTGAAAAATGCCAGTGGTAGTTTGATTGGGATTGCATTGAATCTGTAGATTGCTTTGGGTAGTAGAGTCATTTTCACAATGTTGATTTTTCCAATCCAAGAACATGGTATATCTCTCCGTGTATTTGTATCGTCTTTAATTTGTTTCATCAGTGTCTTATAATTTTCTGCATAGAGGTCTGTTGTCTCCTTAGGTAGGTTTAATCCTAGATATTTTATTCTTTTTGTTGCAATGGTGAATGTGAGTATTTTCTTGATTTCGTTTTCAGATTTTTCATTTGTGTATAGGAATGCCAGAGATTTCTCTGCATTAATTTTGTATCCTGCTGCTTTACCAAATTTATTGATTAGCTCTAGTAGTTTCTGGTAGCACCTTTAGGATTCTCTATGTATAGTATCATGTCATCTGCCAACAGTGACAGGTTTACTTCTTCTTTTCCGATTTGGATCCATTTTATTTCCTTTTCTTCTCAGATTTCTGTGGCTAAATTTCCAAACCGATTTTGAATAAGAGTGTTGAGAGTGGGCAACCTTGTCTTGTTCCTGAGCTTAGTGGAAATGCTTTCAGTTTTTCACCATTGAGGACGATGTTGGCTGTGGGTTTGTCATATATGACCTTTACTATGTTGAGGAAAGTTCCCTCTATGCCTAATTTATGCAGGGTTTTTATCATAAATCGGTGTTGAATTTTGTGAAAAGCTTTGTCTGCATCTCTTGAGATGATCATATGGTTTTTTTCCTTCAATTTTTAAATATGGTGTATCACGTTGAGTGACTTGCATATATTGAAGAATCCTTGCATTCCTGGAATAAACCCCACTTGATCACGGTGTAGGATCCTTTTAATGTGCTGTTGAATCCTGTTTGCTAGTATTTTGTTGATGATTTTTGTATCTATGTTCATCACTGATATTGGCCTGTAGTCTTCTTTCTTTGTGACATCCTTGTCTGGTTTTGGTGACAGGGTGATCGTGGCCTTGTAGAATGAGTTTGGGAGTGTTCCTCCCTCTGCTATATTTTAGAAGATTTTGAGAAGGATAGGTGTGAGCCGTTCTCTAAAGTTTGCTAGAATTCGCCTGTGAAGCCATCTGGTCCTGGGCTTTTGTTTGTTGGAAGATTTTTGTTCACAGTTTGAATTTCAGTGCTTGTGATTCGTTTGTTCATATTTTCTATTTCTTCCTGATTCAGTCTTGGCAGGTAGTGGATTTCTAAGAATTTGTCCATTTCTTCCAGGTTTTCCATTTTATTGTCATATAGTTGCTTGTAGTAATCTCACATGATCTTTCGTATTTCTGCAGTGTCAGTTGTTACTTCTCCTTTTTCATTTCTAATTCTATAGATTTGAGTGTTCTCCCTTTTTTTCTTGATGAGTCTGGCTAATGGTTTATCAATTATTTTTATCTTCTCATAGAAGCAGTTTTTAGTTTTATTGATCTTTGCTATCATTTCCTTCATTTCTTTTTCATTTATTTCTGGTCTAATCATTATGATTTCTTTCCTTCTACTAACTTTGGGGGTTTTTGTTCTTCTTTCTTTAATTGCTTTGTGTGTAATGTTAGGTTGTTTATTCGAGATGTCTCCTGTTTCTTAAGGTAGGATTGTATTGTTATAAACTTCCCTCTTAGAACTGCTTTTGCTACATCCCATAGGTTTTGGGTCACTGTGTGCCCATTGTCATTTGTTTCTAGGTATTTTTTGATTTCCTCTTTGATTTCTTCAGTGATCACTTCTTTGTTAAGCAGTGTATTGTTTAGCCTCCATGTGTTTGTATCTTTTACAGATCTTTTCCTTTCATTGATACCTAGTCTCATAGCATTGTGGTTCGAAAAGATACTTGATACAATTTCAATTTTATTAAGTTTACCAAGGCTTGATTTGTGACCCAAGATATGATCTATCCTGGAGAATGTTCCATGAGCACTTGAGAAAAATGTGTATTCTGTTGTTTTTGGATGGAATGTCCTATAAATATCCATTAAGTCCATCTTGTTTAATGTATCATTTAAAGCTTGTGTTTCCTTATTGATTTTCATTTTGGATGATCTGTCCATGGGTGAAAGTGGGGTGTTAAAGTTCCCTACTATGAATGTGTTACTGTCGATTTCCCCTTTTATGGATGTTAGTATTTGCCTTATGTATTGAGGTGCTCCTATGTTGGATGCATAAATATTAACAATTGTTATATCTTCTTCTTGGATCAATCTGTTGATTATTATGTAGTGTCCTTCTTTGTCTCTTCTAATACTCTTTATTTTAAAGTCTGTTTTCTCTGATATGAGAATTGCTACTCCAGCTTTCTTTTGGTTTCCATTTGCATGGAACATCTTTTTCCATCCCCTCACTTTCAGTCTGTGTGTGTCTCTAGGTCCGACGTGGGTCTCTTGTCCACAGCATATATTTGGGTCTTATTTTGTATCCATTCATCCAGTCTGTTTCTTTTGGTGGAAGCATTTAATCCATTTACATTTAAGGTAATTATCGATATGTATGTTCCTATTCCCATTTTCTTTATTGTTTTGTGTTCATTATTGTAGGTCTTTTCCTTCTCTTGTGTTTCCTGTGTAGAGAAGATCCATTAGCATTTATTGTAAAGCTGGTTTGGTGGTGCTGAACTCTCTCAGCTTTTGCTTGTCTCTGAAGATCTTAATTTCTCCATCAAATCTGAATGAGATCCTTACTGGGTAGAGTAATCTTGGTTGTAGGTTCTTGTCCTTCATCACTTTAAATATATCCTGCCACTCCTTTCTGGCTTGCAGATTTTCTGCTGAAAGATCAGCTGTTAACCTTATGGGGATTTCCTTGTGTGTTATTTGTTGTTTTTCCCTTGCTGCTTTTAATATGTTTTCTTTGTATTTAATTTTTGACAGTTTGATTAATATGTGTCTTGGCGTGTTTCTCCTTGGATTTATCCTGTATGGGACTCTCTGTGCTTTCTTGACTTGATTAACTATTTCCTTTCCCATATTAGGGAAGTTTTCAACTATAATCTCTTCAAATATTTTCTCAGTCACTTTCTTTTTGTCTTCTTCTTCTGGAACCCCTATAATTCGAATGTTGGTGTGTTTAATGTTGTCCCAGAGGTCTCTGAGACTGTCCTCAGTTCTTTTCCTTCTTTTTCCTTTATTCTGCTGTGCAGTAGTTATTTCCACTATTTTATCTTCCAGGTCACTTATCTGTTCTTCTCCCTCAGTTATTCTGCTATTGATCCCTTCTAGAGTATTTTTAATTTCATTTATTGTGTTGTTCATCATTGCTTGTTTTATCTTTATTTCTTCTATGTCCTTGTTAAATGTTTCTTGCATTTTGTCTATTCTATTTCCAAGATTTTGGATCATCTTTACTATCATTATTCTGAGTTCTTTTGCAGGTAGACTGCCTATTTCCTCTTCATTAGTTAGGTTTGTTGGGTTTTTATCTTGCTCCTTCAACTGCTGTGTGTATTTCTGTCTTCTCATTTTGCTTATCTTACTGTGTTTCAGGTCTCCTATTTGCAGGCTGCAGGTTTGTAATTCCCGTCATTTTTTGTGTGTGTCCCCATGGATAAAGTTGGTTCAGTGGGTTGTGTAGGCTTCCTGGTAGATAGGACTAGTGCCTTTGTTCTGGTGGATGAGGCTGGATCTTATCTTTTTGGTGGGTAGGTCCATGTCTGGTGGTGTGCTTTGGGGTGTCTGTGGACTTATTATTATTTTAGTCAGCCTCTCTGCTAATGGGTGGTTTTGTTTTCCTGTCTTGCTAGTTGTTTGGCATAGGGTGTCCAGCACTGTAGTTGCTGGTGGTTGAGTGAAGCTGGGTGTTGATGCTGAGATGGAGATCTCTGGGAGATTTTCACTATTTGATATTACGTGGAGCTGGGTGGTTCCTTGTGGACCAGTGTCCTGAAGTTGACTCTCTCACCACAGAGGCACAGCACTGACTCCTGGCTGTAGCACCAGAGCCTTTCATCCACATGGCTCAGAATAAAAGGGAGAAAAAGTAGAAATAAAGCAAGAAAGGGGATAAAAGAAAATAAAATAAAGGCAAAATAAAATAAATTAACATAAAAAATAAGTATTAAGCAATTTTTTGTTTGTTTTTTGCCGTACGCGGCCCTCTCACTGCTCTGGCCCCTCCCGTTGTGAAGCACAGGGTCCGGACGCACAGGCTCAGCGGCCTTGGCTCCCAGTCCCAGCCGCTCCACAGAATGTGGGATCTTTCTGTACGGGGGCATGAACCCGCATACCGTGCATCGGCAGGCGGACTCCCAACCACTGCGCCACCAGGGAAGCCCTAGAAAAAATTTTTTTTTGAAAATTAAAAACAAAAACACGGATGGATAGAAACCTAGGACAAATGGTAAAAGCAAAGCTATACAGACAAAATCTCACACAGAATCATACACTTACACACTCACAAAAAGAGGAAAAGGGGAACAATAATAAATCTTGCTCTCAAAGTCCACCTCATTAATTTGGGATGATTCGTTGTGTATTCAGGTATTCCGCAGATGCAGAGTACATCCAGTTGATTGTGGAGATTTAATCTGCTGGTCCTGAGCCTGCTGGGAGAGATTTCCCTTTCTCTTTCCTGTTCACACAGCTCCCAGGGTTAAGCTTAGTTTGCCGGATGGCGTCTGTTCTTCACTCAGACAGGACGGAGTTAAAGGAGCCACTGATTCGGGGTCTCTGGCTCACTGAGGCCGTAGGGAGGGAGGGGCACGATGCGGGATGAGCCTGCGGTGGCAGAGGACAGTGTAACGTTGCACCAGCCTGAGGCACGCCGTGCGTTCTCCTGGGGAACTTGTCCCTGGATCCTGGTACCCTGGCAGTGGCGGGCTCCACAGGCTTCCGGGAGGGATAGTGGGGATAGTGACCAGTGCTCACACACAGGATTCTTAGTGGTGGCAGTAGCAACCTCAGTGTCTCATGCCTGTCTCTGGGGTCCACGGTGATAGCCGCCGCTCACGCACATCTCTGGAGCTCCTTTAAACAGCGCTTTTAATACCCTCTCCTTGCGCAGTGGGAAAAAGGGAAGAAAAAGTCTCTTGCCTCTTCAGCAGGTCCAGACTTTTTCCCGGACTCCCTCCCGGCTAGGTGTGGTGCACTAGCCCGTTCAGGCAGTGTTCATGCCGCCAACCCCAGTCCTCTCCCTGTGATCTGACGAAAGCCCGAGCCTCAGCTCCCAGCCCCCGCCTGCCCCGCCGGGTGAGCAGAAAAGCCTCTTGGGCTGGTGAGTGCCGGTCGGCACTGATCCTCTGTGTGGGAATCTCTCTGCTTTGCCCTCCACACACCTGTTGCTGTGCTCTCCTCCGCAGCTCCTCAGCTTCCCCCCTCTGGCACCAGCAGTCTCCACCCGTGAAGGGTCTTCCTAGTGTGTGGAAACCTTTCCTCCTTCACAGCTCTGTCCCACTGGTGCAGGTCCCATCCCTATTCTTTTGTCTCTGTTTATTCGTTTTTCTTTTGCCCTACCCAGGTACATGGGGAGTTTCTTGCCTTTTGGGAGGTCTGAGGTTTTCTGTCAGTGTTCAGTAGGAGTTGTTCCACATGAAGATGTATTTCTGATGTATCTGTGGGGAGGAAGGTGGTCTCCACGTCTTACTCTTCCGCCGTCTTCCCCAATCTGGATGAACTTTTTAGGAATAATTATGTTTTAGGAATGTGTACTTAAAAATAATCTCTCCAGGGTGTGGAGAAAAGGGAACCCTCCTACACTGTTGGTGCGAATGTAAATTGGTACAGCCACTATGGAGAACAAAAATTAAAAAGTAGTTACCCTATGACCAGTCATCTACTCTGGGCATATATCTGGAGAAAACCATAATTCAAAAAGATACATGCACCCCGATGTTCACCACAGCACTATTTAAAATAGCCAGGACATGGAAGCAACATAAATGTCCATCAACAGAGGAATGGATAAAGAAGATGTGGTACATATATACAATGGAATATGACTCAGCCATAAAAAGGAATGAAGTAATGCCATTTGCAGCAACATAGATGGACCTAGAGATTGTCATAATGAGTGAAGTAAATCAGACAGAGAAAGACAAATATCATATGTTATCACTTATATGTGGAATCTAAAAATATGGTACAAATGATCTTACCTCCAAAACAGAAATAGAGTCCCAGATATAGAAAACAAATTTATGGTTACCCAGGGGGATGGGGGGAGGGATAAATTTGGAGATTGGGATTGACGTATACACACTAATATATATAAGATAGATAACCAAGAAGGACGTATTGCATAGCACAGGGAACTCTACTCAGTAATCTGTAATTATATATGGGAAAAGAATCTAAAAAAGAATGGATATATGTATATGTATATAACTGATCCATTTTGCTGTACAGCAGAAACTAACACAACATTTTAAATCAACTATACTACAATAAAAATTAAAGAGTCTCTCCAGATATTTGGAAATTTACTTGATATTTAGAGTTGTTCTAAGTTAAGTGATGGAAGTTTATTTGATAGCTAGGTTATTCCCAAATAAAATAAGTTACTGAGATATAAATTACTGAACAGAGAAACTAAAGGTATTTAGCACTAATGATAAATATATTTGGTGCCACCCTGAGTTATTCTCTATAAGAAAGCATATGTTTTTAGAAATCATTAGTATTTATGTTTACCAATCTACAAAGTCCTGGTGCAGAACACTGTTTATGGTTGCTTAAGGAATGTAGAGTGTGTATTTTAAACAAAAGAAGGTGTGAGGAAGGGCATTACATTCTCTTAAGGGAAAAGAGCAATTTTTGTCCTACAGCTGGTTGCTCCTAAATGGAAAGAAAATGGAAAAAGTAACATAGATACAAAAAGTTGTCAAAAGTTTGTGGAAAAGGAAAAGGAAATTTAGTTGGGTAAATGGATTTTGTTGGGAGTGGGCTGGGGCAAGAATGGATTTGGTTTCTCCCTCCAAAGTTTTCTTAAAATGCTGCTTTTAGTAACAGGTTGCATGAGTTTCTTTGCCTTTAAGTGATCTGTATTTGCTTTTGAGATCTCTTTTAACTTTGGTTAAGGAATAAGTATTGTCTCACAGTGACCTATGATCTTATTTGACCAAGTGTTTTGAAAGTTTTTCACAAACTTCCCAAGTAACAAATTTTAATTAAATTTCTTTTGACTTCCAGCTAACTTTGGGATGCTTTAGAGGGCCCCTGAGGTATCTTAACAAAAGATATTTAACTAGTATTATTTGGTATGTTAAATTACATGGAGAACATTATCATATGAGCAATAAACCTACTTAAAATTCACTGTATGGATGAATGGCATTAATATAGACATTCTAAAAATTATATAAATTTTCTGAAATTTAGATATGTCCTGGTATACTGTTATAGTTGTAGTTGTTATCTTAAAATGTTGTATGTCACAACAGTAACCAAGCTTCTTTATCGATTTCACTGTAATCAGATGTTTAACCATGGATGCTTTAGTCTTTTGTCATTTATAAACAGTTATTGTTGTACTGATGCTGTTGCAAAAAGTGCTTCATCTTCAAGAAGATTCATAGGAAGGCTACAGAAGCAGTTACAACAGTTCGACATCAAGATGTTGGCTACATGAGGATTCCAGGATTCCAGTCCTTACTACCCTCTGACTCAAAACAAGAAGCCATCCTGCCATTGGGGTCACTAGATCAGGCATCCAGAGAGTTTTGTTCCCTGACAGGCAGGGTTAACACTTCTAGTCAGCTCTCAAGCAGCTACAGAAGAGAGACCATCACCCCTCTGCTTCCCAGAAGATTATGGGAGTAAAATCTCTGAGGGGGGAAGGAAACAGGAGAGAAGGAGGCATGGCACAACCTCTAAAAGAATGACATAGCCCTTGAGGATACGACATAAACTGGTTAGAACCATCTAGGTCCAAGATGGCGGAAGATTCAACTTCCAGTAGACCTTGGGCCTCATTATATGCTCATCGTAATACACTAGCATGCTAAAAGACACACCCACAGGTGCCATGGCAGTTCTGAGGCCGACCATAAAACGTGAAAAAGTGGGCAGTGGCACAATTCTTGGAAATCCCCGCCCCTTTGCCAAAATAGTTGCAATAATCCTACCACTCATTAGCCTATGAAATTACCCAGCCCATAAAAACTGACCACCCCATATTTTGAGGCCTCTTGCCTTCTGAAACGGCCCACACTCTGTCTATGGAGTGTGTATCTCCCTGAATAAACCTTCTTTCTCTTAAAAAAAAAAAGAAAGAAAACAAACTAACCTCTTCTGGGAGAGAGAAATGGAAAAAAAAAATCTTTTCTGGGAGATAGAAATGGACAGACAACCAGCCAGGCTACTAGATAAATGCTCTGAGGAAGGAAAATATTATGGCAGAATAGACATGAGAACTCCCTTTAATGCTGAGCATTTCTATAAACGTAGACAAGGAATATGATGCTATTTATAAACTATAATTCCACCTGTTTCCAAAAAAGTGTGACTATTTCCCAAGGAGAAAGTAAAAAGTATCCACATAGCTATTCATAAAGTCACTGAAGGGCATCAAAGCCTTACATTCTGAAATCTCCTGAACAGCATTATGTAACAAGAAATTAAAAGTTAAAGAACAATTTGACATTGTGCACCACCTAATATAAAACACTGAGAAGAAAAAAACCTCATTTCAGTGGTATTCCTTGACAAAAGTACATAAGCTGAAGCTAACCATGAGGAAAGCTCGGAAAACTGAAATCAAAGGAAATTCTATAAAATAACTGTGTTATATCTTCAAAAACATTTTTTCTTAGACAAAGAAAGTCTAAGAAATTATTGCAGCTTAAAGAAAATTAAACAGACATGACAACTAAATGCAACATATGATTCTGGAGTGGATCCTGGACCAGATTTTCTTTTCTTTCTCTTTACCTAAAGGACATTTATTGGCATAATTGGTAAAAAATAAATAAGGTCTTTAGGAAACACATACTGAAGTGTTTTTGAGTCATGAGGCAACTTATTGTCTAATGTTTCAAAAAATATATGTGTACATATAAAAGAAGAAATAAATGTATAAATATAACTATAAATATAAAATATAAAAAATCATGATTCTTGATGTTTATCCAAAAGAGTTAAAAACTCATATCCACACAAAAACCTGCACATGGCAGTTTATAGCAGCCTCATTCATACTTGCCAAAACTTGGATGCAGCCTTCAGTAGATGAATGGACAAATAAACTGGTACATCCAGACAATGGAATGTTATTCAGCATTGAAAATAAATGAGCTAACAGGTCATGAAAAGACATGGAGGAAGCATAAATGCATATTACTAAGGGAAAGAGGACAATCTGAATAGGCTACATAATGTATGATTTCAACTACACGACATTCTGGAAAAGGTAAAACCATGGAGTCTCTAAAAAGATCAGTGGTTGCCAGGGGTTGAGGCGGTGGGATGAATAGGTGGAGCACAGAAGATATTAAAGGCACTGAAACTACTCTGTATGATGAATACATGTCATTATACATTTGTGCGAACTCATAGAATGTATAACAGCAAGAATGTATATTGTTCAAGAGTAAAAATATAACTATGGACTTTGGAATATAATGATATGTCAATGTACGTTCATCAAATGTGACAAATGTACAAGTCTGGTACGAGATGTTAATAATGGAGAAGGCGCTATGCATGTGTAGGGGCAGTGGGCATATGGGAAATCTCTGTTCCTTCCTCTCAATTTTTTTGTGAACTTAAAACTGCTCTTAAAAAAGTCTTTAAACAAGGTCAACAAACTTAACATTGTCAATAATGAATGGGACCAAATGGCATTTTGTGCCTCTTGATGTGATGCAATAGCAAGGACAGATCATCACCTATGTAGACTTCTTACTAAAAATGCTCAAATTAATCTTGGGAAAGCAGACAAGTTTGGATTGTGGGATGAATGTAGGACAACTGCCTGGACTCATCCAAAATGCCAATGTAATGAAAAA
Organism: Neophocaena asiaeorientalis asiaeorientalis; assembly: GCF_003031525.2. Classification (NCBI taxonomy): domain Eukaryota; kingdom Metazoa; phylum Chordata; class Mammalia; order Artiodactyla; family Phocoenidae; genus Neophocaena; species Neophocaena asiaeorientalis. Next base: position 87,650 of record NW_020173139.1, on the reverse strand, counting down.
TTAAAAGAAAAGGATGGGAAGGTGTAATTCGAGATTTTAAAAGACTAAAGGGGCATGACAGCTAAATACGGTGCATGATTCTTGACTGGATCCTGGATCAAAACAAATAAAAATATATAAAGGATATTGTTAGGACAACTGGAGAACTTTGACATGAATAGTATATTAGATAATTGCATCAATGTTGAATTTTTCTGAGTGTGATAATAGTAATGCACTCGCTCCTAAGAGATACACATCAAAGTGTTTAAGGTTGAAGTGTCACAATAGCTGCAAGTTACTTCCAAAAGGTTCAGCAAAAAAAGTGTGTGTGTGTATATACATATATATCTATATATATATATATATTTCTATATATATATCTACAAAGAGAAAAAAATATGTAGAAAAATAAACAATTGATGTAGCTACATGAAAGATGGCTTTTGATGTTCCTGAAGAGTTGAAGTTTCATAAAAATTGGTGAAGAAAATAATGTTTGGAGCTATAAAGTTTATCCTTAATTCTAATTATAAATCCTACTGGTAATTCAGAAGTAAACCAATGCATTCAATTTTTTTGGCAAAAAATTCTCTGAAAAATAAAAGAAAGGAAATAAAGAAATTAAGTAAGTAAAAGGATAGAAAACAGAAATATCATCCAAAACAAAGTCTATCAAACAAAGTAGACTTTAAATTCAAAAAGGTCAAATGAGTCACTATAAAAGATAAAAGGTGTATCTATTTTAGACTAGTATGCACATAATAATAAAGCCTTGAATATATAAAGCAAAAACTTACAGAACTACAAGAATTTGACAAATCTACAATTACAGTGGGAGATTTTTAATTGCTCTCAATAATGGATAGATGTAGCAGACAAACAGAATTAACAGTAATATAGAAGACAAACAATACAATTAACAAGTTTAATGGACTTTTATAGAATGCTACATGAAACAATTAGAATATACAAAATATTTTCAGGCACACAGGAAACACTTATAAATTCATCATGTTCTCTAGAACATAAAGCAAATCTCAACATATACTAAAAATCAGTATCATGTAAACCATGTTGTCTGTACTAAGTGCAATTAAATGGAAAAGAGTAAAAAAATATTAAGCTAAAAAATATCCATGTGACCTTCAAGATGGCAGAGGAGTAAGATGTGGAGATCACCTTTCTCCCCAGAAATATGTCAGAAATACATCTACATGTGGAACGACTCCTATAAAATACCTACTGAATGTTGGCAGAAGAACTCAGACTTCCCCAAAGGCAAGAAACTCCCTATGTACCTGTGTAGGGCAAAAGAAAAAACAGAGACAAAAGAATAGGGAAGGGACCTGCACCTCTGGGAGGCAGCTGTGCAGGATGAAAAGTTTCCACACACTAGGGAGCCCCTTCACTGGCAGAGAAGGGAGGTGGCAGAGGGAAGCTTCAGAGCCTTGGAGGAAAGGGCAGCAATAAAGGTGCAGAGGGCAAAGCAGAGAGATTCCCACACAGATGATCAGTGCCAACCAGCACTCACCAGCTTGAGAAAGCCCCCTGGGTCAGGTGGGGGATGGGAGGTGAGGCTCCAGCTTCAGAGATCAGATCTCAGGGAGAGACCTGGGATTGGCTGCGTGAACACAGCCTGAAGGGGGCTAGTGTGCCACAGCTAGCCAGGAGGGAGTCCAGGAAAAAGTCTGTAACAGCCTATGAGAAAGGAGACCATTGTTTCAGGGTGTGTGAGGAGAGGGGATTCAGAGCACTGCGTAAATGAGCCCGAGAGACAGGTGCGAGCTGTGGCTATCAGTGTAGACACCAGAGATGGGCATGAAATGTTAAGTCTGCTTCTGCAACCACCAGGAAGCCTGTGTGCAAGCACAGGTCACTATCTACACCTCCCCTCCCAAGAGCCTGTGCAGTCCGCCACTGTCAGGGTCCCGTGATCCAGGGACAAATTCCCCAGGAGAACACATGGCATGCCTCAGGCTATTGCAACCTCACACCCCCGCCTCTGCTGACGCAGGCTTGTCCCACATTCCGTATCCCTCCCTCCGCCCCGGCCTGAGTGAGCCAGAGCCCCCTAGTCAGCTGTTACTTTAACCCCGTCCTGGCTGAGTGAAGAAAAGACACCCTCAGGCAACCTACACGCAGAGATGGGGTCAAATCCAAAGCTGAACCCAAGCAGCGGTGCAAACAAAGAAGAGAAAGGGAAATTTCTTCCAGCAGACTCAGGAGTAGCGGATTAAATTGCCACAATCAACTTGATGTATCCTGCATCTCTGGAATTCCTGAATAGACAACGAATCATCCTAAAATTGAGGCAGTGGATTTTGGGATCACCTTTAGACTTCGGGTTTGCTTTCTACATCTAATTTGTTTCTCGTTTTATGTTTATCTTAGTTTATTATTTAGAGTTTATTATCATTGGTAGATTTGTTTATTGATTTGGTTGTTCTCTTCCTTTCTTTTCTTTTCTTTATATATATATATATAATTTTTTTCTTTTTTCTCTTGTTGTGAGTATGTATGTGTATGTTTCTGGGTGTGATTTTGTCTGTATAGATTTGCTGTTACCATTTGTCCAAGCGTTCTGGCTGTCCATTTTTATTTTTGTTTTTTTTAGTATAGTTTTCAGTGCTTGTTATCATTGGTGGATTTGTTTTTCAGTTTGGTTGCTCTCTACTTTCTTTCCTTTTTTTCATAACTTTTAAAGAGTTTAAATTGTAATATTTACTATAAATTTTATTTTAATAACTTTATTTATTTTTCTTTCTTTCATTATTTTCTCTTTTCTTCTGAGACGTGTAGCTGACAGGGTCTTGGTGCTCCATCTGGGTGACAGGCCTGTGCCTCTGAAGGTGGGAGAGCCGAGTTCAGGACACTGGTCCATCAGAGACCTCTGGGCTCCACGTACTATCAAACAGCAAAAGATCTCCCAGAGATATCCATCTCAACACTAAGACCCAGCTCCACTCAACGACCAGCAATCTACAGTGCTGGACACCCTATGCCAAACAACAAGCAAGACAGGAATACAATCCCACCTATTAGCAGAGAGGTTGCCTAAAATCATAATATCACAGACATGCCAAAACACACCACCGGACATGGTCCTGCCCACCAGAAAGAGAAGATCCAGCCTCAGCCACCAGAACACAGGCACCAGTTCCCTCCACCAGGAAGCCTACACAACCTAATGAACCAACATTATTCACTGGGGCCAGACACCAAAAACAACGGGAACTATGAACATGCAGCCTGTGAAAAGGAGACTCAAAACACAGTAAGTTAAGTAAGATGAGAAGACAGAGAAATACACAGCAGATGAAGAAGGAAGGTAAAAACCCACCCACCAAAAATATGAGGAAATAGGCAGCCTACCTGAAAAAGAATTCAGAGTAATGATAGTAAAGATGATCCAGAATCTCAGAAATAGAATCGAGAAAATACAAAAAATGTTTCACAAAGACCTAGAAGAAATAAAGAGCAAACAAACAATGATGAACAACACAATAAATGAAATTAAAAATTCTCTAGAAGGAATCAATGGCAGAATAACTGAGGCAGAAGAATGGCTAAGTGACCTGGAAGATAATATAGTGGAAAAACTACTGCAGAGCAGAATAAAGAAAAAAGAATGAAAAGAATTGAGTCTCAGAGACTCTGGTACAACATTCAACACACCAACATTCAAAGTATAGGGGTCTATGAAGAAGAAGAAAAGAAGGGTGTGAGAAAATATTTGAACATATTATAGTTGAAAACGTCCTTAATATGGGAAAGGAAATGGTCAATCAAGTACAGGAAGCACAGAGAATCCCATACAGGATAAATCCAAGGAGAAACACACCAATACACAAATTAATCAAACTATCAAAAATTAAATACAAAGAAAAAATATTAAAAGCAGCAAAGGGAAAATAACATACAATAGAATCCCCAGAAGGTTAACAGCTGATCTTTCAGCAGAAACTCTGAAAGACACAAGGGAGTGGCAGGACATATTTAAAGTGAGGAAAGGGAAAAACCTACAACCAAGATTACACTAACCAGCAAGGATCTCATTCAGATTTGATGGAGAAAGTAAAAGCTTTACAGACAAGCAAAAGGTAAGAGAATTCATCACCACTAAACCAGCTTTACAACACATGCTAAAGGAACTTCTCTAGGCAGGAAACACAAGAGAAGGAAAAGACCTACAATAACAAACCCAAAACAATTAAGAAAATGTTAATAGGAACATACATATTGATAACTACCATAAATGCAAATGGTTTAAATGCTCCACCAAAAGACATAGACTGGCTAAATGGATACAAAAACAAGACCCATATACATGTTGTCCACAAGAGACCCAGTTCAGACATAAGGACACATATAGACTGAAACTGAGGGGATGGAAAAAGATATTCCATGGAAATGGAAATCAAAACAAAGCTGGAGGGCTTCCCTGGTGGCACAGTGGTTGAGAGTCCACCTGCCGATGCATGGGACATGAGTTCCTGCCCTGGTCTGGGAAGATCCCACATGCCATGGAGCAGCTGGGCCCGTGAGCCATGGCCGCTGAGCCTGTGAGTCTGGAGCCTGTCCTCTGCAACGGGAGAGACCACAACAGTGAGAGGCCCGTGTACCAAAAAAACAACAAAACAAAAAAACAAAAAAAAAAACAAAGCTGGAGTAGCTATTCTCATATCAGACAAAATAGACTTTAAAGTACAGACAATTACAAGAAACAAAGAAGGACACTACATAATGATCAAGGGATCAATCCAAGAAGAAAATATAACAATTGTAAATACTTATGCACCCAACATATATAAGGCAAATGCTAACAGCCTTAAAAGGGGAACTTGACAGTAACACAATTATAGTAGGGGATTTTAACACACCACTTTCACCAATGGACTGATCATCCAAAATGAAAGTAAATAAGGAAACCCAAGCTTTAAATGATACATTAAACAAGATGGACTTAATTGATATTTATAGGACATTCCATCCGAAAGCAACAGAATACACTTTATGGTCAAGTGTTCATGGAATATTCTCCAGGATACATCATATCTAGGATACGCGTTGGTAAATTTAAGACAATTGAAATCATATTAACTCACTTCCCCAACCACAACACTATGAGACTAGATATCAATTACAGGAAAAATTCTGTAAAACATAAAAACACATAGAGGCTAAATAATACACTACTAAATAACCAAGAGATCACTGAAGAAATCAAAGAGGAAATAAAAAAATACCGAGAAAAAAATGACCATGAAAACATGATGACTCAAAACCTTTGGAATGCAGCAAAAGCAGTTCTAAGAGGGAAGTTTATAGTAATACAAGGCTTCCTCTGCAAAGAAGAAAAATCTCAAAAAATCTAACCTTACACCAAAAGGAATTAGAGAAAGAAGAGCAAACAAAGCTCAAAGTTAGTAAAAGGAAAGAAATCATAAAGATCAGAGCAAAAATTAATGAAATAGAAACAAAGAAAACAATAGCACAGATGAATAAAACTAAAAGCAGGTTCCCTGAGAAGATAAACAAAATTGATAAACCATTATCCAGACTTATCTAGAAAAAGAGGGAGAGAACTCCAATAAAATTAGAAATGAAAATGGAGAAGTTACAACAGACACTGCAGAAATACAAAGCATCGTAAGAGACTACTACAAGGAACTCTATGCCAATAAAATGCACAACCTGGAAAAAAACGGAGAAATTCTTAGAAAGGTATAACCTTCCAAGACTGAATTAAGAAGAATTAGAACCAGAGGGGAAGATGGCGGAAGAGTAAGACGCGGAGATCACCTTCCTCCCCACAGATACACCAGAAATACATCTACACGTGGAACAACTCCTACAGAACACCTACTGAACGCTGGCAGAAGACCTCAGACCTCCCAAAAGGAAAGAAACTCCCCACGTACCTGGGTAGGGCAAAAGACAAAAGAAAAAACAAAGACAAAAGAATAGGGACAGGACCTGCACCAGTGGGAGGGAGCTGTGAAGGAGGAAATGTTTCCACACACTAGGAAGCCCCTTCACGGGCGGAGGCTGCGGGTGGTGGAGGGGTTAGCTTCGGAGCCATGGAGGAGAGCACAGCAACAGGGGTGCGGAGGGCAAAGTGGGGAGATTCCCGCACAGAGGATTGGTACTGACTGGCACTCACAAGCCCGAGAGGCTAGTCTGCTCACCTGGCGGGGCGGGCGGGGCTGCGAGCTGAGGCTCGGGCTTTGGTTGGAGCACAGGGAGAGGACTGGTGTTGGCTGTGTGAACACAGCCTGAAGGGGTTAGTGCACCACGGTTAGCCAGGAGGGAGTCCAGGAAAAGGTCTGGAGCTGCCGAAGAGGCAAGAGACTTTTTCTTCCCTCTTTGTTTCCTGGTGCGTGAGGACAGGGGAATAAGAACGCTGCTTAAAGGAGCTCCAGAGACTGGTGCAAGCCGCGGCTAAAAGCGCGGACCACAGAGACAGGCAGGAAACGCTAAGGCTGCTTCTGCTGCCACCAAGAAGCCTGTGTGCGAGCACAGGTCGCTATCCACACCTCCCTGGTAGTCTGCAGCCCGCCACTGCCAGGGTCCCAGGATCCAGGGACAACTTCCTCAAGAGAATGCATGGCGTGCCTCAGGCTGGTGCAATGGAATGCTGGTGTCTGCTGCTGCAGGCTCGCCCCGCACTCCGTGACCCACACTTCCCCAGGCCTGAGTGAGCCAGAGCCCCGGAATCAGTGGCTCCTTTAACCCCGTCCTGTCTGAGTGGAAAAAAAGGTGCCCTCTGGCGACCTACACGCAGAGGCGGGTCTGTGTGAGATTTTGTCTGTATAGCTTTGCATCCACCATTTGTCCTAGGGTTCTATCAGTCCATTTTTAATTTTTTACTTAATAATTATTTATTTTAATAATTTTATTATATTTTACTTTATTTTATTTTACTTTATCTTTTTTCTTTCTTTCTTTTTTCCTTCCTTCCTGCCTTTCTTCCTTTCTTCCTTCCTCCCTACACCCCTCCCTCCCTCCTTTCTTTCTCTCCTTCTTTCTTCCTTCCTTCCTTTCTTTCTTTCTCTATTCTTTTGTTCTTTCTTTCTACTTCTACTAATGCTTTCTTTCTACTTTTTCTCCCTTTTACTCTGAGCTGCATGGATGAAATGCTCTTGGGGCTGCAGCCAGGAGTCAGTGCTGTACCTCTGAGGTGAGAGAGCCAACTTCAGGAATCTGGTCAAAAAGAGACCTCCAAGCTCCACATAATATGAAATGGTGAAAATCTCCCAGAGATCTCCATCTCAACGCCAGCACCCAGCTTCACTCAACGACCAGCAAGCTACAATGCTACACACCCTATGCCAAACAACTAGCAAAACAGGAACACAATCCCACCCATTAGTAGAGAGCCTGCCTAAAATCATAATAAATCTACAGACACCCCAAACACACCACCAGACATGGACCTGCCCACCAGAAAGACAAGATCCAGCCTCATCTATCAGAACACAGGCACTACCGCCCTCCACCAGGAAGCCTACACAACCCACTGAACCAATCTTAGCCACTGGGGACACACACCAAAAACAACGGGAACTACGAACCTGCAGCCTGCAAAAAGGAGATGCCAAAAACAGTAAGATAAGCAAAATGAGAAGGCACAAAAACACACCACACATGAAGGAGCAAGATAAAATCTCACCGGACTTAACAAATGAAGAGGAAATAGGCAGTCTACCTGAAAAACAACTCAGAATAATGATAGTAAAGATGATCCAAAATCTCGGAAATAGAATAAACAAAATGCAAGAAATATTTAACAAGGACCTAGAAGAACTGAAGATGAAACAAACAATGATGAACAACACAATAAATGAAATTAAAAATACTCTAGATGGGACCAATAGCAGAACAGCTGATCTTTCAGCAGAAACTCTGCAAGCAAGAAGGCACTGGCAGGATATATTTAAAGTGATGAACGAGAAAAACCTGCAACCAAGATTACTCTACCCAGCAAGGATCTCATTCAGATTTGATGGAGAAATTAAAACCTTTACAGACCAAGCAAAAGCTGACAGAGTTCAGCACCACCAAACCAGCTTTACAACAAATGCTAAAGGAACTTCTCTAGGCAAGAAACACAAGAGAAGGAAAAGACCTACAATAATGAACACAAAACAATTTAGAAAATGGGAATAGGAACATACATATCGATAATTACCTTAAATGTAAATGAACTAAATGCTCCCACCAAAAGACACAGATTTGCTGAATGTATACAAAAACAATACCTATATAGATGCTGTCTACAATAGACCCACTACAGACCTAGAGACACACACAGACTGAAAGTAAGGGGATGGAAAAAGATATTCCATGCAAATGGAAACTAAAAGAAAGCTGTAGTAGCAATTCTCATATCAGACAAAATAGACATTAAAATAAAGAGTATTAGAAGAGAAAAAGAAGGACACTACATAATGATCAAGGGTTCGATCGATAAGAAGATAAAAGAATTTTAAATATTTATGCACCCAACATAGGAGCCCCTCAATACATAAGGCAAATACTAACAGCCATAAAAGGGGAAATCGATAGTAACACATTCATAGTAGGGAATTTTAACACCCCATTTTCACCAATGAACAGATCACCAAGAAATGGAAATAAATAAGGAAACACAAGCTTTAAATGATAAATTAAACAAGATGGACTTAATTGATATTTATAGGACATTCCATCCAAACACAACAGAATACACATTTTTCTCAAGTGCTCATGGAACATTCTCCAGGATAGGTCATATCTTGGGTCACAAATCAAGCCTTGGTAAATTTAAGAAAATTGAAATTGTATAAAGTATCTTTTTTGACCACAATGCTAAGAGACTAGATATAAATTACAGGAAAAGGTTTGTAAAAAAAACAAACACATGGAGCCTAAACAATACACTACTTAATAACGAAGTGGTCCCTGAAGAAATCAAAGAGGAAATCAAACAATACCTAGAAACGTATGACAATGGAGACATGACAAGCTGAAACCTACGGGATGCAACAAAAGCAGTTCTAAGAGGGAAATTTATAGCAATGCAAGTCCACCTTAAGAAACAGGAAACATTTTGAATAAACAACCTAACCTTGCACCTAAGGCAATTAGAGAAAGAAGAACAAAAATCCCCAAATTTAGCAGAAGGAAAGAAATCATTAAAATTTAATCAGAAATACATGAAAAAGAAAAGAAGGAAATGATAGCAAAGAGCTATAAAACTAAAATCTGGTTCTTTGAGAATATAAAAAAATAGATAAACCATTAGCCAGACTCATCTAGAAAAAAAAGGGAGAAGACTCAAATCAGTAGACTTAGAAATGAAAAAGGAGAAGTAACAACTGACACTGCAGAAATACAAAAGATCATGAGAGATTACTACAAGCAACTCTATGCCAATAAA
>NW_020173139.1:0-78167 GCF_003031525.2 Neophocaena asiaeorientalis asiaeorientalis | reverse complement strand
AAAGTAGCAGGATACACAATTAATGCACAGAAATCTCTGGCATTGTTATACACTAATGATGAAATATCTGAAAGTGAAATTAAGAAAACATTCCAGCTACCATTGCAACAAAAAGAACAAAATATCCAGAAATAAACCTACCTAAGGAGAAAAAAGACCTGTATGCAGAATATTATAAGACACTGATGAAAGAAATTAAAGGTGAGAGAAATAGATGGAGAGATATACCATGTCCTTGGATTGGAAAAATCAACATTGTGAAAATGACTCTACTACCCAAAACAATCTACAGGTTCAATGCAATTCCTATCAAAGTACCACTGGCATTTTTCAAAGAAGTAGAATAAAAAATTTCACAATTTGTATGGAAACACAAAAGACCCCGAATAGCCAAAGCAATCTTGAGAATGCAAAACAGAGCTGGAGGAATCAGGCTCCCTGACTTTAGCCTATACTACAAAGCTACAGTAATCAAGACAGTATGGTACTGGCACAAAAATAGAAAGATCAATGGAACAGGTTAGAAAACACAGAGATAAATCCATGCACATATGGTTACCTTATTTTTGATAAAGGAGGCAGGAATATAGAGTGGAGAAAGGACAGCCTCTTCAATAATTGGTGTTGGGAAATCTGGACAGGTACATGTAAAAGTATGAGACTAGATCACTCCCTAATACCATACACAAAAATAAGCTCAAAATGGATTAAAGACCTAAATGTAAGGCCAGAAACTATCAAACTCTTAGAGGAAAATATAGGCAGAACACTCTATGACATAAATTACAGCAAGATCCTTTTTGACCCACCTCCTAGAGAAATGGAAGTAAAAACAAAAATAAACAAATGGGACCTAATGAAACTTCAAAGCTTTTGCACAGCCAAGGAATCCATAAACCAGACCAAAAAACAACCCTCAGAATGGGAGAATATATTTGCCAATGAGGCAACTGACAAAGGATTAATCTCCAAAATTTACAAGCAGCTCATGCAGCTCAATAACAAAGAAAGAAACAACCCATTCAAAAACTCGGCACAAGACCTAAACAGACATATCTCCAAAGAGGATATATAGACTGCCAACAAACACATGAAAGAATGCTCAAAGTCATTAATCATTAGAGAAATGCAAATCAAAAGTACAATGAAGGCCTTCCCTGGTGGCGCAGTGGTTGAGAGTCTGCCTGCCGATGCAGGGGACATGGGTTTGTTCCTCGGTCTGGGAAGACCCCACATATCCCGGAGCAGCTGGGCCCATGAGCTATGGCCGCTGAGCCTGTGTGTCCGGATCCTGTGCTCTGCAACTGGAGAGGCCACAACAGTGGGAGGCCCGCATACCGCAAAAAAAAAAAAAAAAACTACAATGAGATATCACCTCACACCAGTCGCAATGGCCATCATCAAAAAATCTAGAAACAATAAATGCTGGAGAGGGTGTGAAGGAAAGGGAACACTCTTCCACTGCTGGTGGGAATGTGAATTGGTACAGCCACTATGGAGAAGAGTATGGAAGTTCCTTAAAAAACTACAAATAGAACTACTATATGACCTAGTAATCCCACTAATGGGCATATACCTTGAGAAAACCGTAATTCAAAAAGAGTCATGTACCAAAATGTTCATTGTAGCTCTATTTACAATAGTCCGGAGATGGAAACAACCTAAGTGTTCATCATCAGATGAATGGATAAAGAAGATGTGGCCCATGTATAGAATGGAATATTACTCAGCCATAAAAAGTAACGAAGTTGAGTTATTTGTAATGAGGTGGATAGACCTAGAGTCTGTCATACAGAGTGAAGTAAGTCAGAAAGAGAAAGACAAATACTGTATGCTAACACATATATGTGGAATTTAAGAAAAAAATGTTATGAAGAACCTAGGGGTAAGACAGGAATAAAGAGAGAGACCTACTAGAGAACAGACTTGAGGTTATAGGGTGGGGGAAGGGCAAACTGTGACAATGTGAGAGAGAGGCATGGACATATATAAACTACCAAACGTAAGGTAGAGAGCTAGTGGGAAGCAGCCGCATAGCACAGGGAGATCAGCTCTGTGCTTTGTGACCGTTTGGAGGGGTGGGACAGAGAGGATGGGAGGGAGGGAGACACAAGAGGGAAGACATATGGGAACATATGTATATGTATAAGTGATTCACTTTGTTATAAAGCGGAAACTAACACACCATTGTAAAGCAATTATACTCCAATAAAGATGATTTTAAAAAAAAGCAGAAACTAACACACCATTGTAAAGTAATTATACTCCAATAAAGATGTAAAAAAAAAATAAGGAGAAATAGAAAATAAGAAAAGACCAATCACAAGTAATGAAATTGAAACTGGGATTAAAAATCTTACAACAAACAAAAGTCCAGGAATCCATGACTTCACAGGAGAATACTACCACATATTTAGAGAAGAGCTAAAACCCATCCTTCTCTAACTCTTCCAAAATATTGCAGATGTAGGAACACTCTGAAACTCATTCTATGTGGCCACCATCACCCTGACACCAAAACCAGAGAAAGACACTACAACAAAAGAAAATTACAGACCAATATACTGTTGAATATAGATGCAAAATCCTCAACAAAACACTAGGAAACAGAATCCAACAACACATTAAAAGGGTCATATACTATGGTCAAGTGGCATTTATCCCAGCGATGCAAGAATTCTTCAATGTACGCATTTCCACTGATGTGATACACCATATTAACAAACTGAAGAAGAAAAACCATTATGATCATCTCAATAGAGGCAGAAAAAGCTTTGGACAAAATTCAACATGCACTGATGATAAAAACTCTACAAAAAGGGGGCATTAGGTAACCTACTTCGACATAATAAAGGCCATATACAACAGATTCACAGCAAAATCATTCTCAATGGTGAAAAACTGAAAGCATTTCCTCTTAGATCAGGAACAAGACAATAATTTTCACTCTCACCACTGTTATTCAACATAGTTTTGGCAGTCGTACCACGGCAATCAGAGATGAAAAAGAAATAAAAGGAATACAAATTAGAAAAGAAGAATTAAACTATTAAAGACACAGACCTACCGGAGAACGGACTTGAGGATATGGGGAGGGGGATGGGTGAGCTGTGACAGGGCGAGAGAGAGGCATGGACATATATACACTAACAAACGTAAAGTAGATAGCTAGTGGGAAGCAGCCGCATGGCACGGGGATATCAGCTTGGTGCTTTGTGACTGCCTGGGGGGTGGGATAGGGAGGGTGAGAGGGAGGGAGACGCAAGAGGGAAGAGATATGGGAACATATGTATATGTATAACTGATTCACTTTGTTATAAAGCAGAAACTAACACACCATTGTAAAGCAATTATACCCCAATAAAGATGTTAAAAAAATAAAACCTAGGAATAAACCTACCTAAGGAGACAGAAGAGCTGTATGCAGAAAACTATAAGACACTGATGAAAGGAATTAAAGATGATACAAACAGATGAAGAGATATACCATGTTCTTGGATCAGAAGAATCAACATTGTGAAAATGACTATACTACCCAAAGCAATCTCAAAATTCAATGCAATCCTATCAAAATAACAGTGGCATTTTTTACAGAACTACAACAAGAAATCTTAAAATATTTATAGAGATGCAGAAGACCCTGAATAGCTAAAGCAGTCATGAGGGAAAAATACGGAGCTGGAGGAATCAGACTCCCTGACTTCTGACTATGCCACAAAGCCACAGTAATCAAGACAATATGATATTGGCAGAAAAACAGAAATAGATGAAAGGATCAGGATAGAAAGCCCAGAGATTAACCCACCTACCTATGGTCAGCTAATCTGTGACAAAGGAGGCAATGATTAACAATGGAGAAAAGACAGTCTCTTCAATAAGTGGTGCTGGGAAAACTGGACAGCAACATGTAAAAGAATGAAATTAATAACACTCCCTAACACCATACACAAAAATAAATTCAAACTGGATTGGAGACTTAAATGTAAGACTGGAGATTATAAAACTCTTAGAGCAAAACATAGGAAGAATACTCTTTGACAAAAATCACAGAAAGATTTTTTTGATCCACCTCCCAGAGTAATGGAAATAAAACCAAAAATAAACAAATGGGACCTAGTGAAACTTCAAAGCGTTTCCAAAGCAAAGGAAGCTACAAACAAGACGAAAAGACAACCCTCAGAATGGGAAGAAATATTTGCAAATGAATCAACTGACAAAGGATTAATCTCCAAAATGTATAAAGAGCTCATGCAGCTCAATATTAAAAAAACAATGCAATCCAAAACTGGGCAGAAGCCCTAAATAGACATTTGTCCAAAGAAGACATACAGATGGCCAAGAAGCTTATGATAAGCTTCTCAACATCACTAATTATTAGAGAAATGCAAATCAAAACTACCATTAGGTATCACCTCACCCCAGTTAGAATGGGCATCATCAGAAAATCTACAAACAGCACATGCTGGAGAGGGTGTGGAGAAAAGGGAACCCTCTTGCACTGCTGTGGGAATGTAAATTGATACAGTCAGTATGGAGGTCCCTTAAAAAACTAAAAGTGCACCCTAATGTTAATTGCAGCACTATTTACAATAGCCATGTCATGGAAACAACCTAAATGCCCATTGACAGATGAATGGATAAAGAAGATGTGGTACATATGTACAGTGGACTATTACTCAGCCATGTAAAGGAACAAAACTGGGTCACTTGCCGAGACATGGATGGATCGAGAGACTGACATACAGAGTGAAGTAAGTCAGAAAGAGGAAAACAAATATTGTATATTAATGCATATATGTGGGATCTAGAAAAATGATACAGATGAAGCGGTTTGCAGGGCAGAAATAGAGACAGAGATGTAGAGAAAAAACGTATGGACACCAAAGGGGGAAAGTCGTGGGAGGGGTGTTTGGTGTGACAAACTGGGAGATTGGGATTGACAAATATACACTAATATGTATAAAATGGATAACTAATAAGAACCTGCCGTATAAAAAAATAAATTAAATAAAATTCAAAAAAGTGTAAAAAAAGCAGGAAAATAAATAAGGAAACACAAGCTTTAAATGATACGTTAAAGAAGATGGACTTAATTGATATTTATAGGAGATTCCATCCAAAAAAGACAGAATACAGTTTCTTCTCAAGTGCTCATGGAACATTCTCCATGATCGATCATATCCTGGGTCACAAATCAAGCCTTGGTAAATTTATGAAAATTGAAACCGTATCAAGTATCTTTTCCTACTACACCACTATGAAACTAGATATCAATTACAGGAACAAATCTTTAAAAAAAACAAACACATGGAGGCTAAACAATACATTACTAAATAACCAAGGGATAACTGAAGAAATCAAGGAGGAAATAAAAAAATACTTAGAAACTAATTACAATGAAAACATGACAACCCAAAACCTATGGGATGCAGCAAAAGCAGTTCTAAGAGGGAAGATTATAGCAATAGAATCCTACCTCAGGAAAGCAGAAACATCTTAAATACACAACCTAACCTTATACCTAAAGCAATTAGAGAAAGAAGAACAAAAACACCCAAAGTTGGCAGTAGGAAAGAAATCATGACGATCAGATCAGAAATAAATGTAAACAAAATGAAGGAAACAATAGTGAAGATCTATGAAATAAAAGGTGATTCATTGAGAAGATAAACAAAATTGAAAAACCATTAGCCAGGCTCATGAAGAAAAAAAGGGAGGGGCTTCCCTGGTGGCACAGTGGTTGAGAATCTGCCTGCCAATGCAGGGAACACAGGTTCGAACCCTGGTCTGGGAAGATCCCACATGCTGCGGAGCAACTAAGCCCGTGCACCACAACTACTGAGCCTGCGCGTCTGGAGCCTGTGCTCTGCAACAAGAGAGGCCGCGACAGTGAGAAGCCCACGCACCGCGATGAAGAGTGGCCCCCACTTGCCACAACTAGAGAAAGCCCTCACACAGAAACGAAGACCCAACACAGCCAAATAAATAAATTAATTAAATAAATTTTAAAAAAAAGAAAAAAGGTAGAAGGCTCATATCAATAGAATTCAAAATGAAAAATGAGAAGTAACACCTGATACTGAGGAAACACAAAGGATCTTGAGATATTACTACAAGCAACTATATACCAATAAATTGGACAACCTGGAAGAAATGGACAAATTCTTAGAAAAGCACAACCTTCCAAAACTGAATCAGGAAGAAATATAAAATATAAACAGAGCAATTGAAGCACTGAAATTGAGACTGTTTTTCAAAATCTTCCAACAAACAAAAGCCGAGTACCAGATGGCTTCACAGGTGAATTCTATCAAACATTTAGAGAAGAGCTACCACCCATCCTTCTGAAACTCTTCTAAAATATAGCAGACGGAAGAACACTCCCAAAGTAATTCTACGAGGTCATATCACCCTGATCCCCAAATTAGACAAAGATGTCACAAAGAAAGAACACTACAGGCCAATATCACTGATGAACATAGATGCAAAAATCCTCAACAGAATACTAGCAAACAGAATCCAAAACACATGAAAAGGATCATGCACCATGATCAACTGGGGTTTATCCCAGTAATGCAAGGGTTCTTCAATATAAGCAAATCAATCAATGTGATAAACTGCATTAACAAACTGAAGGAGAAAAATCCATATGATCATCTCAATAGATGCAGAAAAAGTTTTGGACAAAATTCAACACCCATTTATGATAAGAACGCTTCAGAAAGTATGTATAGAGGGAGCTTACTTCAACATAATAAAGACTATGTATGACAAACCCACAGCCAACATCATTCTCAATGGTGAAAAACTGAAACCATTTCCTCTAAGATCAGGAACATGACAAGGTTTTCTATTCTCACCACTATTATTCAACATAGTTCTGGAAGTTTTAGCCACAGCAATCAGAGATGAAAAGGAAATAAAAGGAATCCAAATCAGAAGAGAAGAAGTAAAGCTGTCACTGCTGATGACACGATACTGCACATAGAGAATCCTAAAGATGTTACCAGGAAACTACTAGAGCTGATCAGTGAATTTGGTCAAGTAATTAATGCACAGAGATCTCTTCCATTCCTATACACTAATGATGAAATATCTGAAAGATAAATTAAGGAAACACTCCCATTTACCACTGCAACAAAAAGAATAAAATACCTAGGACTAAACCTAGTTAGGGAGGCAAAAGACCTGTACTCCAAAAACTGTAAGACACTGATGAAGGAAATTGAAGACATAAAAACATGGAAAGATATACCAGATTCTTGGGTTGGAAAAATCAATGTTGTTAAAATGACCATATTATCCAAGGCAATCTGAAGATTCATTGCATTCCCTATGAAAGTACCAGTGGCATTTTCCATAGAACCTGAACCAAAAATCATAAAATTTTTATGGAAACACAAAAGACCCATAATAGCCAAAACAATCTCCAGAAGAAAGAACAGAGGTGGAGGAATCATGCTCCCTGACTTCAGACTATACTACAAAGCTACACTAATCCAAATCATATGCTACTAGAACAAAACAGACATGTAGATCAATGCAACAGGATAGAAATCCCAGAAATAAACCTACACACTCACAGTCAATTAATCAATGACAAAGGAGGCAGGAATACACAGTGGAGAAAAGACAGTCTCTTCAATAAGTAGTGCTAGGAAATCTGGACAGCTACATATAAAAGAATGAAATTACAACATTCTCTAACACCATATACAAAAACAAACTCAAAATGGATTAAAGACCTAAATGTAAGATTGGATACTATAAAACTCCTAGAGGAAAACACAAGCAGAATACTCTTTGACATAAATCACAGCAATATTTTTTTGGATCTGTCTCCTAAAGTAAAGGAAATAAAAGCAAAAATAAACAAATGGGACCTAATCACGTTTAAAAGCTTTTGAAGAGCCAAGGAAACCATTGACAAAATGAAAAGACAGATTAGTGAATGGGAGAAAATATTTGAAAATGGTATGACCTATGAGGGATTAACAACCAACATATATAAACAGCTCATACAGTTGAACATCATAAAAACAACACAACTAAAAAATGGGCAGAAGAACTAAATAGACATTTATCCAAAGAGGAAATGCAGGTGGCCAACAGGCACATGAAAACATGCTCAACATCACTAATCATCAGGGAAATGCAAATCAAAACCACAAGATACCACTTCACACCTATCAGAATGGCTATCATTGAAAAGAGCACAAATAAAAAATGTTGGTGAACATGTGGAAAAAAGGGACCATTTTATACTCTTGTTGGGAATGTAAATTGGTGCAGCTACTGTGGAAAACAGTATGGAGGTTTCTCAAAAAACTAAAAATAGTACTACCATATGACCCAACAATTCCACTCTTGGGTATATATCCAACAAAAAAAACCCAGTCATTTGAAAAGATACATGCAACCCCAATGTTCCTAGCAGCATTATAATTACCAAGATATGGAAGCAACCTAAGTGTCCATCAACAGATGAATGGATAAAATTGGGTATACACACACACACACACACACACACACACACAATGGAATATGACTCAGACATAAAAAAGAATGAAATTTTGTCATCTACAGCAACATGGATGGACTTGGAGGGCATTATGCTAAGTGAAATAAGTCAGACAGAGAAAGACAAATACTGTATGATATCACTTATATGTGGAATCTAAAAAATACAACAAAGTAGTGAATATAACAAAAAAGGAGCAGACTCACAGATATAGAGAACAAACTAGTGGTCACCAGTGGGGAGAAGGGGGAGGGGCAGTATAGGGTGGAGGAGTGGGAGGTACGAGCCATTGGGTATAACATAGGCTCAAAGATGTGTTGTACAATGTGGGGAATATAGCCAATATTTTGTAATAACTGTAAATGGAAAGTAATCTTTATAATTGTATGAAAAAATTTTTTAAAAGTTAAAAAAAAATCCATGTACCTATGTCTTGGTTTCCAAATACTGTCTCCCACTAAATGGTACCAGAGATCCATAGAGAAATGGTCAATGAGTCAGGAAACACCAGACAAACATGAAAGTAAAAAAGTAAGGAAATATTGAACTCAAAGTATATATCAAAGAATGATGGGAATATGTCAAATAATCAGAGAATCCAGGTTGAATGGGCTGCCACTGGGACAATTTGAGCATTAAAATAAATTATGATAGCAATAGCGTATTCATGAAATAAAGTAAAAAAATCTGTGTGCCAAACTAAGATAAATAAATAAATAGATGGAGGGGGGAAAAAAGCTCTTCCTTGAAGTAGAATACAAACTAATGTAGTAAAAATGATGATGTTTGAAAATGACCATTTTGCAGCCTTCATAGTAATAACTGATTTGGTAAAGAATTATCAATAGATATTAAGGCCAGTGGATTTTAGTTTGATGAGGAATAGGATATCTACACAATTTCAAAGTACCCCCAGCAAAATTATTAACTACAAAGAGGAAAACGGAACTTTATAGTGGATTAATCTAGCAAACATCATCTGAACAAAGTAATCAAGGTTAACATTTCTTCTAAGGGGTCAAATCAATATTATACGTCACTGATATGCTGCCCTAAGAACAATATATTACTTCTCTGACATTCCTGCCAAAATGCATAATCTATACATAATAATGAGGAACTGGCATGCAAATTTAAACTTAGGAACAATCTACAAAATAATTGTTCTGTAGTCTTTTAAATTGTCAATGTCATGAGAGACAAAGAAAGGTTGAACTGTTCCAGGTTAATAATAATAAAAAACTGAAGAGACATGCGAACTAAATGCAATGCATCATCTTGGATTGAAATTTTGATCAGGAAAAGAAAATAGCTATAAAAGACATTATTGGGATAAATAGGTGAAATTGGAATATGGCCTAGATAATAATATTGGAACCCCAATTTCATATACTACAAAACTATAGTAATCAAAGGAGTATGGTGCTGACATAAAAACAGACATACAGACCTTGGAACAGAATCGGGAGCCCAGAATAAAATGCTACATATACAGTCCACTAATATTTGACAAGGGATCTGAGAGTACTTAATGGAGAAAAGATAGTCTATTTCATAAATAATGCTGAGGAAACTGAATATTCACATGAAAAAGAATAAAACTGGAGCCCAATCTTATACCACTCGCAAAAATTAATTCAAGATAGATTAAAGACTTAAAGGTAAGG
Source organism: Neophocaena asiaeorientalis asiaeorientalis (assembly GCF_003031525.2). Taxonomy (NCBI): domain Eukaryota; kingdom Metazoa; phylum Chordata; class Mammalia; order Artiodactyla; family Phocoenidae; genus Neophocaena; species Neophocaena asiaeorientalis. The sequence goes on along the minus strand of NW_020173139.1, from coordinate 67,979 downwards.
ATCTGAAACCATGAAATTCCTAGAAGAAAACAGGGAAAAATCTTCTTGATATTTGTCTTTGCAATGATTTTATGGATATGACACCCGAAGCATAAGCAACAAAAGCAAAAAATAAACAAATGGGACTATACCAAACTAAAAAGCTTCTGCACAGAAAAAGAAATGATTGACAAAATGAAAAAGCAAACTATGGAATGGGAGAAAATATTTTTAAAACATATATCTGATAAGAAATTAATATCCAGAATATATAAGGAACTGATACAACTCAATACCAGAAAAACAAGTAATCTAATTCAAAAAGGTGCAAAAGACTTAAATAGACATTTTCCCAAAGAAGACATATCTGGCTAACAGGCACATGAAAAGGTACTCAACATCACTAATCATCAGGGAAATACAAATCAAAAACACAATGAGATATCTCACACTTTTTAGAATGGCTGTTAACAAAAGCAGGAGATAACAAATGCTGGTGATGATATAGAGAAAAGTGAACCCTTGCATATCCCTTGATGGGAATGTGAACTGAAATATCTACTATGGAAAGCAGTATGTTGATTCCTCAAAGAATTAAAAATAGAACTACCATATGATCCAGCAATTCCACTCCTCGGTATATCTGAAGGAAATGAAATCACGATCTCGAGATATCTGCAACCCCTATGTTTACTGCATCATTATTTACAATAACCAAGATGTGGAAACAAACTAAGTGTCCACTGACAGATGAATGGACAAAGAAAAAAAAATACACAATGGAACATTATTCAGCTATAAAAAAAAAGGAAATCTTGTCATTTCTGACATAGTGGATAAACCTTGAGGGCATCAGGCAAAGTGAAATAAGTCAGACAGAAAAAGATAAATCCTGTATGCTCTCACTTATGCATGGAATCTAAAAAAACTGAACTCATAGAAACAGAGAGTATATTGGTGGTTTCCAGGGGTGGTAGGGTAGGGGAAATGGGTGAAAGTGGTCAAAGGGTATAAACTTTCAGTGGTAACATGAATAAGTTCTAGGGATCTAATATAAAGCATGGTGTATATTATACTGTAATTAATACTATAGTTAATAGTATATATAGTTATATAACTATAGTTAGTAGAGTTAATACTATAGTATAATGACTATAGTTAACAATTCTGTATTGTATACTTAAAAGTTGCTAGGAGAGTAGATCTTAAAAGTTCTCACCACACACACACAAAAATAGTAACTATATGAGGTGATTGATGTGTTAACTAATCTTATCCTGTGTAATCATTTTGTAATATATACATGTAGCAAATCATCACACTGTACACTTTAAACTTACAATGTTATATGTCAAATATAACAGTATGGAGGTTCCTTAAAAAACTAAAAATAGAACTACCATATGAGCCAGCAATCCCACTACTGGGCATATACCCTGAGAAAACCATAATTCAAAAGGACACATGTACCACAATGTTCATTGCAGCGCTATTTAGAATAGCCATGATATGGAAACAAATGTCCAATGACAGATGAATGGATAAAGAAGATGTGGTACATATATACAATGGAATATTACTCAGCCATAAAAAGGAATGAAATTGGGTCATTTGTGGAGATGTGGATGGAACTAGAGTCTGTCATATAGAGTGAAGTAAGCCAGAAAGAAAAAAAGAAATATCGTATATTAGCGCATATATGTGGAACCTAGAAAAATGGTACAGATTAACCTATTTGCAGGGCAGGAATAGAGATGTAGACATAGAGAAAGGACATGTGGACATGGTGGGGGAAGGGGAGGGTGGAACGAATTGGGAGATTAGGTTTGACATAAATACACTACCATGTGTAAAATAGCTAGTGGGAACCTGCTGTATAGCACAGGGAGCTCAGCTCAGTGCTCTGTGACGACCTAGATGGGGCGAGGGGTGGGAGGGAGGTTTAAGAGGGAGGGGATATTGGTATACATATAGCTGATTCTGATTCACTTCATTGTACAGCAGAAGCTAACACAACACTCTAAAGCAATTATACTCCAATAAAAAAAATAAAGCTGGAAAAAATGAACTATAATAGAGCTTACATTGTCCATTTGAAATACATGTTCTCCCAAACTCATCCCTTTTTCAGTGAGTATGAGTGGATAATCTTGACAATAAAGGTTTATGGAACAAAAAATTGGAACAATGTCCAATTTCTCTTTTGACACATGTACTGAGGTTATGTAAGAGAAAGGCATTATTCTGAGGAAATATACACTGAAGTATTTACAGGTAAAGGAGCATGATGTCTGCAAGTTACTCTCAAATAGTTCAAAGAGAGAGAAGGAGGGAGGGGGGAGGCTTAAGACAGGGAAGGGAAAGGGGAAGGGAGAGTGAGAGGGAGAAACAGAAATAGAGAATTATAAAGCAAACATGGTAAAATGGTAATTGGTGAACCTGGGTAAAGGGTGTATGGGAGTTCTTTGTAATATTCTCAGAACTTTTCTTTAAGTGTAGAATTAGATCAAAATAAAAGGTTTAAAATCACAAGTATAAATATCATCAATAACTCCATCACTGAATAGCGTAATCAGTTTCCCTGTGTATTTAATGAAAGAAAAAGTTTTATATTGCTGAAATCTATTGGGATGAGGAGCCAGTGTATAATTTGTTTTTGCTACCAGAAGAATAATAAAGATGAAGTTTAACTGTAACTGGATTAATGATTTCACAATATGATTTCTAAAAGAGAGATCATATGTATGTAAATTGAAAAAAAACCAAATAACTCATGAGTCAAAAAAGAAATCATAAGAGCAATTAGATAATAATAATTGAATAATAATAAAAATACTACACATAAAAACCTACACATAAAAACCTGTGAAATTCTTCTAAAGTGGTATGTAGTGGAAAACTTCGTTATAAATTCTTATTTTAGGAAAGAAGATTTAAAATTACTGAGCTAATGGTCCAAATAAATAAATTAGAAAAAGAGCAAACAAAAAGAAAGTAAAGAAAAAAATAAAGATAAAAGGAAAAATTATAAAAATAGGGGACAAAATATTCAATGGTGAGGCCTGATGAAACCAAAAGCAGGAAATACATTCGAAAACTGAATATTATAATTTATCACACAGTCACAGTGTCATATTAATGGAGGAAAATACCCCATATGATCATGGCAGTAGATACAAAGTATTTGGAGAAAAAACTCCATACTCATTCAGAATAAAAGCTCTCAGCAAACTAAGAATACAAAGGAATTTCTTTAACCCGAAAAAGAAAATCTACTAAAAATGGTGAAACACGTATAGTTTCCTTGTAAATTCAGGAGCAAGACAAGGAAATCCTCTGTCACTGCTACTATTTCTCATTGTACTGAAGATCCTAGCTAGCCCGGTAAGACAAATTAAAAAATAAATATTGGAAAGGAACAAACTGCCATTATTCACAATATAATAAATTAACAGATAATCCAGAGAACCTACAAATTATTAGAACAGATATAAATCAGAAAGGTTACAGTGTATAAAATCAGTATGTAAAAATATCAATCGTGTTCTCATTTACGGGCAATAATCTGAAAATGTGGTTTAAAATATACATTTCACAGTAACAGCAGGAACTATAAGGTAATTAGGAATGAATATAGCAAAACAGCTTATAGATAACATTATTATTATATGGTATATATGCTTTCATATAATGTAGAAAGTGGTTTCAATTTATCATTTGGTGCTAGCTTTTTGTTTGGCTAGTTATATTTAATGTGTCATAATCAACTCTTATTCCTGCTCCTTCCTTAAAAAGTTTTTGGTAAAGAAATTACCTTAAAAATCACAACTTCCTGAAGCAGGACATCAGAAAAGCAGGGTAGCATTGTCAATAATCTTCATTGTCTTCACTGAATAACTATTTTATGGATGCACCAAGGAAATGGAGTCATACTGCAATTCCTCAAAGACTGAAAAATAATAAAATAACATTAAATCATTTCTTCTGTTACTGTTCATCTCTTTCCCCTGGGCTCCTCAAGTCCTTATGCTTTACCATACCCACATTGCAGTTATATATTCATGAAAAACAGTTATATAGACAGTAGTAGAAGGGATCTATTGCATAGCAATTATGAGCAGAGACTTTAGGAAGCTTTGTAGAACAGTGTCTGGCACATAAAGATGTTCAGTAAGTATTTGCTATTATTATAATTTTCAATGATTTGAGTAACTGGAGGAAATTATGTAGCTCTTGCACTTTTTGCCCTGTACAGCCTTCTTTGTTTTCTGTTTGAGGATTGCTATCCCTATGGTGCCTCCCAGCCCCAACTCTACCCCTTTGAACAAAGAGGTAAAGTTGAGGGAAATCAGGCAGTAAGGAATGACTGGGTGATGCTTCCAAGCACAATAGAGCTCATTCTTTTTCTATGCACTACCACCAAGCCCCAAGTTCAGAACTCCCTTAGTTGCCACTGTTATCCCATCATTCATTGACCTATTTATTCAAATATCTGTTTCATTCCTATGTGCTTTGGTTATCCACCCCCTACAGCCCCCAGCATAATGCCTAGTCCATTGCAAGGGCTTCTTAAAGGTTTGTTGCATGAATGGAGAAAGGATGCCCTGTCTCCTTTGGATTACAAGAATCTGTGAGGTTTTGGTCAGAGTTTATTTTTTGTATTCTATAAGCTCATCTAAATAGAAGATCATTTTTCTGATAGTAAAAACTGGACTGCTAAAATACAATACTTCCTTGAAAATCTTCAGTGGTTTCCACTGCTTATGGATTAAACTGCATAATCCTTAGCATAACATTTAAAGCCCTGCAGCACTCTATCTCACCTAGTTCTTCTCATACATTCAGAGTTATAGCCAAGTTTTCCTAGAACAAGCCTGCCTTGGGAAAGGTAAGCCAGAAAAACATTCTCTCCCCCTCCACATGGGAGATGTCACTCACCCTTTAAGGTCCACCCAGAGTTACCCCTTCCTCTTTGATGGCTCAAGATTACTACCAGGCAGAATGATTTGGTTCATCTCATCCCCCACACCCCCGTGCTTCCTAAATACCTTGAACAAGCAAACATTATGGCACTTGGGTTTGAGTTGCTATATTGTAACTTTTTGTTTTTTACTAATTGAATTCTCCTGCCATATAGAGAAGCACACACCTCTGAAGGCTCACCTTACAATACTGCTACCACAGTGCTAGCCATAGGAATTAGGCCTTCAATATAATGTTGTTATTGATCTTGAACCAATCATTTTTTGAATGGAAAAGTTTCAAATATACACAAAAGTAGCAAGAACAGTTTAATGAATCCCCATGTATACGTCACTCAGCTTTAACAATTATTAACTCATGAACATTTTGTTTGTACCCCTCACCTGGGCCCTACTGAATTACTTTCAAGCATATCAAAAGATTAAGTCTACTTCTTAAAAATATAACCACGATTGTCATAGCTAATATATTAAAATAATTACTTAATGTTATTAAATATCCATAAATTCACCCCCACATATTTTGTGGAAGAGCTATTTAATGCCTGCATGTTCTTTCTTCAACTTTGAAATCCTGGAGAGAATAGGGAAAGGGAGAAGGAGATCTGGGAAAATATATAATTAAGTTTCAGAGAGCCTGGATATCCCAAATGAGAAAGAATCTGACCTGGTTTGGGGTGAGAGAAGTATATTGTACTATTTCTCCGGAGAAGGTGGGTGCGACTTCAGGCCCGGTGATGCTGGAGGAGGTGTGGAAGGGAGAGGGGTACTACCTCCGTTGGGGGTTCCTTCTGGATAATCCCAACGTGGAGCTAGGAGGCAGCGCTTTTTTGGAGGCTTGATTTCCCGCGTGTTTCCAGGCTGGAGCGTGGTACAAGTTTGGTCCCCCATAAGGATTATAGGACCCGGGTGTCAGCTCTCTCCGGTGGGCCCTGGAGAAGCCAAGAGACCGGAGATGGCGGCGGGTCCCCTCCAGGCACAGAGCTTCCTCCCGGTTTCGCTTTTTCCGTATTTCCTGTATCCTGAGACGTATATCCCCTCTCCTCCTCGCTCCCTACCCCACCACATTTTAACGTTTCTACAAGGATGGGTCTTTAAAAAAACGATACTCATATTTAATATAATGTTTTCCCCATCTCGCCTCCCAGTGTAACTAAATCTGTGAACAGTCTTATACTATCTATGAAATTCTAAGTTACAAGAAATTTAGGTTTACTCATAAGTGGTAAACTCTGCGTAGATTGTTGAAAGGCGCTTGGTGTGGGGGCGGGGCGGCGGGGGGGAGGAGAACAAAGAGGTGATTGAAGAGCTAAGAGCTTTACGATCTAGTTGCAGAAGCACAACACAGAGCCATGAAACAATCTACGACCATTTAGAAAGCAATATACAAACGTCTTAGTTGACTAAAGTGCAGAATAGCACACCAGCCACCAGCACTGACCGTGGAAATTGAATGTAGAAAACAAATTCATCGTATGTCATAGAATCTAAGATTACTTTCTTCTTCATATTTTAACAAATTAGAAATCTCTGAAGGCTTATCTTTTAAAAAATATTTCAACATCTAGGAAATCTCTGACAATTGATGGTATGTCATACTTTCGTTGTCAATTTTTTATCTTTTCTAGAGTTAAGGAAAATAATGATTCATCCTCCTATGGCTGGTGTATTATATTCTGGGATATACGGTAAGCAACCGGAAGAGGGTGCACTGTGGCTTAGAATAAAAGGCTATTGGAACTTCTTAGACCTTCCTCATTCACATCCATCTCCCTTTGGCTATGGACACACTTTTCCAGCACTGTCCCCAGTGTTTTTTAATGTAGAGAGTTCAATCCTTAATGTCAAAATAGAACTGACTTTTAAAATACTCTGCTATTTACAAGCTCTGTGATAGTTAAGTCGTTGATTAAGCACTTGAGGCTTTCGTTTCCAGGAGATAATAATTTCTTCCTTGTAAAACTATTGCCATAATCAGGGATAATGCATTTAAGACACTTACTATGATTACCTCTCATCTCCACCATCACTACCTTCTTCCAAATACTAGTGCTGCCCTTTACACAAACTAGATACTCAGTAAATGTTTGGGAAATAAATGACCCTGTGGTTTTCTAGCAGATGCTACTTATAAAGACAAGAAACGTAGCAGTAAGTTAATGAAAAGATGTGAAGGGAAATACAAAGAAAAAATGCTCTAGAGCTAGAAGAACAGTTGGGACTAGGCATAAAGATGTGGGAGTTAGCAACATAGAATTGGTAGTTGAAGTCATGAGTGATGTTCCCAAGAGAAAATGTAGAGGAAAAGAGAAGTGGGCTGCTAAAGGCAGACTATTGAGCAATTAAAGTCAGAAGAGGAGAAGCCTGCTGCAAAGGCTGAGAAAGAGTGGCCAGATTCAGAAGAGAGGGTGCCAACCCAAGGTTTCTCACTCTTGGCACTATTGACATTTGGGGACATATCACTCTTTCTGGTGGGAGCCTGTCCTGTGCACTGTAGGATGTTTAACAGTATCCCAACCCAGGGCAATAGCATGCCCCCCACATCCCGGAACTGCCTCCAGGTGTGGTAACCAGAAATGTCTCCAGGTACTCCCAAATGTCCCCTGGGGGGGAAATCATACCTTTTGAGAACAGTTGATTTAGCCCTAATCCTCCAAACTTGCTCCTTTCCTACTCTTCATTTCAGTGAATGTCACACTTCTACCCAGTTGTACAAGTCAAACCTTGGAGTTGTGTGTGTGTGTGTGTGTGTGTGTGTGTGTGTGTGTGTGTATCAGACTATTTATTATTTCCCAAAGTAAATGTAGTAATATTTTCACAATCTTTTTACAGGGGTCTCTAAATCTTGCAAGACAAAAGACTTTAAGAGTAAAATTGGAAATTAAGTTGTTTTATAGCTATAGTTTTAGTAAATTAAGAGAAATATGTGCCTATTTTAGTAAAATGACCGGAATTAAAAATTGTATCAAATCCAGGTGGGTTTGATTTATGGGAAACATTTGACTTGAGTTGAAAACGTTCCCAACTTAGAGCTGCTGACATCAACCCGAACCATTTATACTTTAAATGGATTTATTTATTTTTATTTTAAACTGCATTAAAATGCATATAACGTAAAATTGACCATATTAACCTTTTTAAGTGTACAGTTCAGTCATGCTAAGTATATTCACAGAGTTGTACAACCAAAGTCCAGAATTTTTTATACCCATTAAACAACGTCACAATTTCCCCTCTCCCCAGCCCTGTCAACCGCCATTATACTCACAACTGGATTTTTGTGTTTTTTTTGTTATACTAGAATGGAAAACTAAAGCCTTTTACTTCTATGTTTCAAAATGATTTTTCCCCATAATTTTCTCCAAGTTCAGCCTTTTTTTTTTCAACATTGATGAACTAGCTGCATGTGAAACATGGAACAAGAAGAGGGCATTGCCAAGGTGAAGGACTATAGATCTGAATTCCTTTCATAATTTCAAGTGCTCAAAGGATGACAACAGAGAACAAAACTGAACCCTCTGGGCGATAGTAATCTGTTTTCATTTAGGGTTTTTTAATTGAGGAGTTCGTTGATTCATTGTGTTTTTTCTGGAAATTAGCTTTCATCTTAAGGCCAAGAATTTTTCTCTTCTTTGAACAAATATAAAGGACTTCTCTGTTAATTTTTTTAAGGTAAAAATCTAAGGGTAAGAACCATGGGGTCCCTGTAACATTCTCATAAAATGAAAAATAAGAATGATTTGGAGGAAGACTACATGCATTTTTGTGTGTGTGTTTTACTTCAGGTTTTTTATTTTTTTTTTCCGGCATGCGGGCCTCTCACTTGCTGCGGTCCCTCCCCCTGTGGAACACAGACTCCGGACGCGCAGGCTCAGAGACCACGGCTCACGGGCCCAGCTGCTCTGCGGAATGCGGGATCCTCCCGGACCGGGGCACGAACCTGCATCCCCTGCATCGGCAGGCGGACTCTTAACCACTGCACCACCAGGGAAGCCCTTACTTCAGGTTTTAAATGTAATATTTCACTTAGAATTTTTTAGAATTCTATGAAACACAAAGAAGAAAGTAAGAAGATCTATTATCTCTCTAGATAGCCTCTATAAACATTCAAAAGATTAAATAAGTAAAAGAGATAAAATGGTGTAAGATTAGAAAAAATTGATACTGCAGAAAGATCCAATGAAAAGTAAAAATATCCAAAGTTGGCCATTGTAGTCATGATTCAATAATTAATAGCGTGGAGAAGAGCAGAATATAAATTTGTATATGTTTACACAAACACACACATACACACAGATATGTGTGTGAGAGTTGCATCTACCTGCATATGTGTTGCTTTTCATTTCACAAAGGTGATCATACATTCACCATTTTGGTAGGGTGTTTTTTTAAAGTTAACCATGTAGCTTGGTGATTTTTCCATGTAACATGTTCTTTATTCTCATTTTTAAAGGTCCTTTTAATGGCTGCACACAAACCCATTGTATGGACTTACCATAATTTTTAATTTAAATAATTATCTATTCATGGATGTTTGTGGATACTTTGGTTATTTCCAGTTTTTAAAATTGAAAATTAATCCATATACTATAAATTCACCTTTTTATAGTATACAATTCAGCATTTTAAAGTATACACAAAATTGTGCATCCATTACCACTATCTAATTCCAGAATATCTTTATCACTTCAAAAAGAAAACATGTACCAATTAGCAGTCACTCCCAATCCTCCATCCCACAGCCACTGGAAACCGCTAATCTATTTTCTGTCTCTATGGATTTGACTATTCTGGATATTTCATATAAATGGAATCATAGAAATAACAAGATGGCGGAGTAGAAGGACGTGCGCTTACTCCCTCTTATGAGGACACCGGAATCACAACTAACTGCTGAACAGTCATCAACAGGAAGACACTGGAACTCACCAAAAAAGATACCCCACATCCAAAGACAAAGGAGGAGTCACAATGAGATGGGAGGAGGGGCGCAATCACAATAAAATCAACTCCCATAACTACTGGGTGGGTGACTCACAAAGAACACATATAGCACAGAAGTCCACCCACTGGAATGAAAGTTCTGAGCCCCACATCAGGCTTTCCAACCTGGGGGTCCGGCAACGGGAGGAGGAATTCCTAGAGAATCAGACTTTGAAAGCTAGTGGGATTTGATTGCATGACTTTGACAGGACTGGGGGAAACAGGGACTCCACTAGTGGAGGGCACACACAAAGTAGTGTGTTCATCGGGACCAGGGGAAGGAACAGTGACCCCCTAGAGAAAGAACCAGACCTACCTGCTAGTGTTGGAGGGTCTCCTGCAGTGGCTGAGGGTAGCTGTGGCTCAACGTGAGGACAAGAACACTGGCAGCAGAAGATCTGGGAAGTACTCCTTGGCGTGAGCCCTCCCAGAGTTGGCCATTAGCCCCACCGAGGAGTCCGGGTAGGTTCCAGTGTTGGGTTGACTCAGGCTAAACAACCAACAGGGAGAGAACCCAGCCCCACCCATTAGCAGACAAGCGGATTAAAGTTTTACTGAGCTCTGCCCACCAGAGCAACACCCAGCTCTATCCACCACCAGTCCCTCCCATCAGGAACCTTGCACAAGCCTCTTAGATAACCTCATACACCAGAGAGCAGACAGCAGAAGCAAGAAGAACTAGAATCCTGCAGCCTGTGCAACAAAAACCACATTCACAGAAAGATAGACAAGATGAAAAGGCAGAGAGCTATGTACCAGATGAAGGAACAAGATAAAACCCCAGGAAAACAACTAAATGAAGTGGAGATAGGCAACCTTCCAGAAAAAGAATTCAGAATAATGATAGTGAAGATGATCCAGGACCTCAGAACAAGAATGGAGGCAAAGATCGAGAAGATGCAAAAAGTTTTAACAAAGACCTAGAAGAATTAAAGAACAAATACCTAGAAGAATTAAAGAACAAACACCTAGAAGAATTAAAGAACAAATGAACAGGGATCAATAATACAATAACTGAAGTGAAAAATAAACTAGAAGGAATCAATAGCAGAATAACTGAGGCAGAAGAATGGATAAATGACCTGGAAGACAGATGGTGGAATTCACTGCCACAGAATAGAATAAAGAATGAAAAGAAATGAAAACAGCCTTCAGACTTCTGGGAAAACATTAAAGTCTTCATTCATTAAAGATTTCACTCAGCCTTCACAGACTTCTGGGACAACATTAAAAGCAACAACATTCGCATTATAGGGGTCCCAGAAGGAGAAGAGAGAGAGAAAGGACCCGAGAAAATATTTGAAGAGATTATAGTGAAAGATTCCCTAACATGGGAAAGGAAATAGTTAATCATGTCCAGGAAGCACAGAGTGTCCCAGGCAGGATAAACTCAAGGAGAAAGATGCCGAGACACATAGTAATCAAATTGACAAAAATGAAAGACAAAGACAAATTACTGATAGCAACAAGGGAAAAACTACAAAAAACATACAAAGGAACTCCCATAAGGGTAACAGCTGATTTCTCAGCAGAAACTCTACAAGCCAGAAGGGAGTGACATGACATATTTAAAGTGATGAAAGGGAAGAACCTACAACCAAGATTATTCTACACAACACGGATCTCATTCAGATTTGATGGAGAAATCAAAAGCTTTACAGACAAGCAAAAGCTAAGAGAATTCAGCACCAACAAACCAGCTCTAAAAGAAATGCTAAAGGAACTTATCTAAGTTGGAAACACAAGAGATGAACAGAACCTACAAAAAAAACCCACCCATAACAATTACAAAAATGGTAATAGGAACATACATATGGATAATTATCTTAAACACGAATGGAATAAATGCTCCAACCAAAAGACACAGGCTCGCTGAATGGATACAAAAACAAGACCCATATATATGCTGTCTAAAAGAGACCCAGTTCAGACCTAGGGACACATAGAGACTGAAAATGAGAGGATGTGAAAAGATATTCCATGGAAATCAAGAGAAAGCTGGAATAGCAATACTTATATCAGATAAAATGAGTTTAAAATAAAGACTGTTAAAAGACACAAGGAAGGACACTACATAATGATCAAGGGATCAATCCAAGAAGAAAATATAAAAATTATAAATATATATGCACCCAACATAGGAACACCTCAATACATAAGGAAACTGCTAACAGCTATAAAAGAGGAAATTGACAGTAACACAATAATAGTGGGGGACATTTAACACCTCACTTACACCAATGGACAGATCATCCAAAAGGAAGTTAATAAAGAAAACAGGCTTTAAATGACACAGTAGACCAGATAGGTTTAATTGCTACTTATAGAAAATTCCATCCAAAAGAGCAGATTACACTTGCTTCTCAAGTGCACACAGAACGTTCTCTAGGATAGATCACATCTTGGGTCACAAATCAAGCCTCAGTAAATTGAAATCATATCAAGATTCTTTTCTGACCACAATGTTATGAGATTAGAAATCAATTACAGGGAAAAAACAGAAAAAACACAAACACATGGTGCCTAAACAATATGTTACTAAATAACCAAGAGATCACTAAAGAAATCAGAGGAAATCAAGAAAAATACCTACAGACAAATTACAATGAAAACACGGCAATCCTAAACCTAAGGGATGCAGCAAAAGCAGTTTGGTATAAAGAGGCAAGTTTATAGCAATACAAGCCTACATCAAGAAACAAGAAATACAAATAAAATTTCTAACATTTCACCTTAAGGAATTAGAGAAAGAAGAACAAACAAAACCCAAAGTTAGTAGAAGGAAAGAAATCATAAATATCAAGCAGAAATAAATGAAATAGAAAAAAAGAAAACAGTAGCAAAGATCAATAAAACTAAAAGCTGGTTCTTTGAGAAGATAAACAAAATTAATAAACCATTAGGCAGACACATCAAGAAAAAGAAGAAGACTCAAATCAATAAAATTAGAAAGGAAAAAGGAGAAGTTACAACAGACACCGCAGAAATACAAAGCATCGTAAAGGACTACTACAATAAACTCTATGCCAAAAAAAATGGACAACATGGAAGAAATGGAAAAATTCTTAGAAAAGCACAACCTTCCGAGACTGAAGCAGGAAGAAATATAAAATATGAACCGACAAATCCCAAGTAATGAAATTGAAACTGTGATTAAATGTCTTCCAAGGCTTCCCTGGTGGAGCAGTGGATGAGAGTGCGCCTGCCAATGCAAGGGACATGGGTTTGTACCCCAGTCCGGGAGGATTCCACATGCCACGGTGCAGCTGGGCCCGTGAGCCATGGCTGCTGAGCCTGAGCATCCGGAGACTGTTAAAAAAAAAAATTACAGGCCAATATCACTGATGAATATAGATGCAAAAATGCTCAACAAAATACTACAAAACAGGGTACAACAACACATTAAAAGGATTATACATCATGATCAAGGGGGACTTATCCCATGGATGCAAGGATTCTTAAATATATGCAAATCAATCAACGTGATACACCATATTAACTAATTGAAGGAGAAAAACCATATGATCATCTCAATAAATGCAGAGAAAGCTTCCGACAAAATTCAACACCAATTTATGATAAAAACCCTGCAGAAAGTAGGCATAGAGGGAACTTTCCACAACATAATAAAGGCAATATATGAAAAAACCACAATCAACATCATCCTCAATGGTGAAAAACTGAAAGCATTTCCACTAAGATCAGGAAGAAGACAAAGTTGCGCACTCTCACCACTATTATTCAACATAGTTTTGGAAGTTTTAGCCACAGCAATCAGAGAAGAAAAAGAAATAAAAGGAATCCAAATGGGAAAAGGAGAAGTAAATCTGTCACTGTTTGCAGATAACATGATACTATACATAGAGAATCCCAAAGATGTTACCAGAAAATTACTAGAGCTAATCAAGGAATTTGGTAAAGTAGCAAGATACAAACTTAAGGCACAGAAATCTCTGGCACTCCTATACACTAATGATAACAAATCTGAAAGTGAATTTAAGAAAACACTCCCATTTACCATTGCAACAAAAAGAATAAAATATCTAGGAATAAACCTACCTAAGGAGAAAAAATCTGTATGCAGAAAACTGTAAGACACTGATGAAAGAAATTTTAGATGATACAAACAGATTGAGAGATATACCATGTTCTTGGACTGGAAGAATCAACACTGTGAAATGACTATACTACCCAAAGTAATCTACAGATTCAATGCAGTCCCTATAAAACTACCAATGGTATTTTTCACAGAACTAGAACAAAAATTTCACAATTTGTATGTAAACATAAAAGATCCTGAAGAGCCATAGCAATCTTGAGAATGAAAAGTACAGCTGGAGGAATCAGACTCCCTGACTTCAGACGATACTACAAAGCTATGGTAATCCAGAAAATATGGTACTGGAACAAAAACAGAAAATTATGACATAAATCACAGCAAGATCCTTTTTGACCCACTTCCTAGAGAAATGGAAAGAAAAACAAATGAGACCTAATGAAATTAAAAGCTTTTGCACAGGAATGGAAACCGTAAATGAGGGGAAAAGACAACCCATAGAATCGGAGAAAATATTTGCAAATGAAGCAAGTGACAAAGGATCAATCTCCAAAATTTGCAAGCAGCTCATGTAGCTCAATATCAAAAAAACAAACAACCCAATCCAAAAATTGGCAGAAAACCTAAATAGACATTTTTTCAAAGAAGATACAGTTATTGCCTTCAATCACATGAAAGAATGCTCAACATGACTAATCATTTGAGAAATTCAAATCAAAACTACAATGAGGTATCACCTCACAGCAGATAGAATGGCCATCATTGAAAATCTACAAATAATAAATGCTGGAGACGGTGTGCAGAAAAGGGAACCCTCTTTCTTCTTTTTTTTTTTCTACATCTTTATTGGAGAATAATTCCTTTACATTGGTGTGTTAGTTTCTGCTTTATAACAAAGTGAATCAGTTATACATATGCATATGTTCCCATATCTCTTCCCTCTTGCATCTCCCTCCCTCTGAGCATCCCCATCCCACCCCTCCAGGTGGTCACAAAGCACCGAGGTGATCTCTCTGTGCTATGCGGCTGCTTCCCACTAGATATCTATTTTACATTTGGTAGTGTATATATGTCCATGCCACTCTCTCACTTTGTCACAGCTTACCCTTCCCCCTCCCCATATCCTCAAGTCCATTCTCTAGTAGGTCTGTATCTTTATTTCTCTCTTACCCCTAGGTTCTTCATGACATTTTTCTTTCTTAGATTCCATACATATGTGTTAGCATATGGTATTTGTCTTTCTCTTTCTGACTTACTTCACTCTGTATGACAGACTCTAGGTCCATCCACCTAACTACAAATAAGACAATTTTGTTTCTTTCTATGGCTGAGTAATATTCCATTGTATATATGTGCCACATCTTCTTTATCCATTGACTCCTTTTCCCCCCCCTCTCTCATAAATTTTTTTTTTGGGTTTTTTTTTTTTTTTTTGGTGGAACGTAAGTCTCTTACTGCTGTGGCCGCTCCCGTTGCAGAGCACAGGCTCTGGATGCGCAGGCTCAGTGGCCATGGCTCACGGGCCAAGTCTCTCCATGGCAAGTGGGATCTTCCCGGACTGGGGCATGAACCCGTGTCCCCTGCATCGGCAGGCGGACTCTCAATCACTGTGCCACCAGGGAAACCCTGTTTCTAGAATTTTTGATGATAGCCATTCTATCTGGTGTGAGAAGATATATCATTGTAGTTTTGATTTGCCTTTCTCTAATGATTAATGATGTTCAGCATTCTTCCATGTGTTTGTTGGAACTCCGTATATCTTCTTCGGAGAAATGTCTGTTTAGGTTTTCTGCCCATTTTTGGATTGGGTTGTTTGTTTTTTTGTTATTGAGCTCCATGAGCTGCTTGTACATTTTGGAGATTAATCCTTTGTCAGTTGCTTCATTTGCAAATATTTTCTTGCATTCTGAGGGTTGTCTTTTGGTCTTGTTTATGGTTTCCTTTGCTGTGCAAAAGCTTTGAAGTTTCATTAGGTCCCTATTGTTTATTTTTATTTCCATTTCTCTTGAGGATGGGTCCAAAAGGATCTTGCTCTGACTTATGTCATAGAGTGTTCTGCCTATATTTTCCTCTAAGAGTTTGATAGCTTCTGGCCTTAAATTTAGGTCTTTAATCCATTTTGAACTTATTTTTGTGTATGGTGTTAGGGAGTGATTTAATCTCATAGTTTTACATGTACCTGTCCAGTTTTCACAGCACCAATTATTGAAGATACTTTCCTTTCTCCACTGTACATTCCTCCCTCCTTTATCAAAGATGAGGTGACCATATGTGCGTGGGTTTATCTCTGGGCTTTCTATCCTGTTCCATTGATCCATCTTTCTGTTTTTGTGCCAGTACCATACTGTCTTGTTTAATGTAGCTTTGTAGTATAGTCTGAAGACAGAAAGCCTGATCCCTCCAGCACTGTTTTTCGTTCTCAAGATTGCTTTGACTATTCGGGGTCTTTTGTGTTTCCATAAAAATTGTGAAATTTTTTGTTCTAGTTATGTGAAAATGCCAGTGCTAGTGTGATAGGGATTGCATTGAATCTGTAGATTGCTTTGGCTAGTAGAGTCATTTTCACAATGTTGCTTCTTCCAATCCAAGAACATGGTATATCTCTCCATCTATTTGTCTCATCTTTAATTTATTTCATCAATGTCTTATAATTTTCTGCATACATGTCTTTTGTCTTCTTACATAGGTTTATTCCTAGATATTTTATTATTTTTGTTGCAATGGAAAATAGGAGTGTTTTCTTGATTTCGCGTTCAGATTTTTCATCGTTAGTGTATAGGAATGTCAGAGATTTTGTGCAGTAATTTTGTATCTGCTACTTTACCAAATTCATTGATTAGCTCTAGTAGTTTTCTGGTAACCTCTTTAGGATTCTCTATGTATAGTATCACGTCATCTGCAAACAGTGACAGCTTTACTTCTTTTCCCATTTGGATTCCTTTTATTTCTATTTTTTCTCTGATTTCTGTGGCTAATACTTCCAAAACTATGTTGAATAAGAATGGTGAGAGTGGGCAACCTTGTGTTGTTTGTGATCTTAGTGGAAATACTTTCAGTTTTTCACCATTGAGGACGATGTTGGCTGTAGGTTTGTTATATATGGCTTTTATTATGTTGAGGAACGTTCCCTCTATGCCTTCTTTCTGGAGGGATTTTATCATCAATGGGTGCTGAATTTTGTCGAAAGCTTTCTCTGCGTCTATTCAGATGACCATATATTTTTTCACCTTCAGTTGGTTAATATGGTGTATCACATTGAATGATTTGTGTATATTAAAGTATCTTTGCATTCCTGGAATAAACCCCACTTGATCATGGTGCATGATCCTCTTAATGTGCTGTTGGATTCTGTTTGGTAGTATTTTGTTGAAGATTTTTGCATCTGTGTTCATCAATGATATTGGCCTGTATTTTTCTTTCTTTGTTACATCCTTGTCTGGTTTTGGTATCAGGGTGATAGTGGCCTCGTAGAATGAGTTTGGGAGTGTTCCTCCCTCTGCTATATTTTGGAAGAGTTTGAGAATGATAGGTGTGAACTCTTTTCTATATGTTTGATAGAATTCGCCTGTGAAGCCGTCTGGTTCTGGGCTTTTGTTTGTTGGAAGATTTTAAATCACAGTTTGAATTTCAGTGCTTGTGAGTGGTCTGTTCATGTTTTCTATTTCTTCCTGATTAAGTCTTGGCAGGTTGTGCATTTCTAAGGATTTGTCCATTTCTTCCAGGTTGTCCATTTTATTGGCATAGAGTTGCTCGTAGAAATCTCTCATGATCTTTTGTATTTCTGCCCTGTCAGTTGTCACTTCTCCTTTTTCATTTCTAACTCTATTGATTTGAGTCTTCTCCCTTTTTTTCTTGTTGATTCTGTCTAATGGTTTATTGATTTTGTTTATCTTCTCAGGAAAACAGCTTTTAGTTTTATTGATCTTTGCTATCGTTTCCTTCATTTCTTTTTCGTTGATTTGTGATCTGATCTTTATCGTTTCTTTGGGGTGTTTTTTTTCTTCTTCCTCTAATTGCTTTAGGTGTAGGGTTAGGTTGTTTATTCGAGATGTTTCCTGTTCTTAAGGTAGGATTGTATTGCTATAAGCTTCCGTCTTAGAACTGCTTTTGCTGCATCCCATAGGTTTTGGGTCATCGTGTGTCCATTGTCATTTGTTTCTAGGAATTTTTTGATTTCCTCTTTGATTTCTTCAGGGATCACTTCGTTATTAAGTAATGTATTGTTTAGCCTCCATGTGTTTGGATTTTTTACAGATCTTTTCCTGTAATTGATACCTAGTCTCATAGTATTGTGGTCGGAAAAGATACTTGGTACAATTTCAATTTTCTTAAATTTTTTTGACATTTCATTCAGGTTTAATTATGTGCAAATTTAAAATCTTATGTTTAAATAAGTAAGTCTTACATCCAAAGAGGAATGCCATATTCATTGTTAGTTGACACATTTTCAGCATTAATAAATTTGTCTATCCCTTGTAGTCCTTTTCTTAGCTTTTTATTTTGAGATAATTTTAGCTTTACAGAAAAGTTGCTAAAATAAAGTACAGAGAATTCCTGGATACTCTTCACCCAGATTTCCCTAATGTTAAGATCTTATATAGCTATGGTCCATTTATCAAAACTAAGAAATGAACATTGGTATAATACTGTTAACTAGATTATAGACTTTATTTGCATTTCGCCATTTTTTCCATTAATGTCTTTTTTTTCTGTACCAGGATCCATTCCAGTATATCCTGTGGCATTTAGTTATCATGTCCCCTTAATGTCTTATCTGTAAAAATTTCTCAGGCTTACCTTGGTTTTCTGACTTGGACAGTTTTGAAAAGCACCATTCAGGCATTTTGTAGAATGTTCCTGAATTTGGGTTGCCTTATATTTCTTCATGATTAGACCAGAGTTATGGATTTTGGGGGAAGAACGTCACAGAGGGGTAGTGTCTTTCCGAAGGCATAAGAGGTACATGACTTATCACTGGTCGTGTTGACCTTGGTTACTTGGTTAAAGTGGTGTCTGCCAGGTTTCTCCACCATAGTTACTCCCCTCCTTTATATACTCTGAATGTTAGAAGCTATTTAGTCTGTACTGAAAGGGAGAGGTATTCAGTCTACCTCCTGGAGGAAGGCTTCCTTTCTTCTTGAGTTTTCCTCACTTACATGTCCTGTCTTTTGGATTAAGTGCTTTAGGGATCATAGTATAATTTCCCCTTTAAGTGATGTTAAAGTTCATAAATCCAACCTCTTTGCACTGGACGATGTTTAGAAAGTCCTTCGTCATTTTACACAATCTTTCAGGGAGAGAGAGAGTGAATGTTTTCATTGGAAGTTCTGAAGTTCTTGTTATTTGTAAATTCATTCCAGTACTACAGATGAAATATTTTGTATTCAGTTTAATGCAATTTTAGCAACTGCTTACTGTATTTTAGGGTAAGTGGCAATTTTGGAATCATAGAATATCGGGCCTATGTGATATAAGAATCATTTCATTCAGCCTCCTCAATTTACAGATGAGGATATTGAGGCCTTGCAAGGAGGCACGGCTTTTCTCTTTCTTTTTTTTTATAATTGAAGTATACTTGATTTACACTATTATATTAGTTTAGGTGTACAACATCGTTTTTCAATATTTTTATAGCTAATACTCCATTTAAACTTATGACAAAATAATGGTGATATTTTCCTGTGCTGTTCAATATATCCTAGTTGCTTATATATTTATTTTTTTTGATCTCGCTGTGCTATGCGGTTGCTTCCCACTAGCTATCTACTTTTCGTTTTGTAGTGTATATTTGTCCATGCCTCTCTCTCGCTTTGTCACAATTTACGCTTCCCCCTCCCCATATCCTGAAGTGCATTCTCTAGTAGGTCTGTGTCTTAATTCCCTGTCTTACACCTAGCCTCTTCATGACACTTTTTTTCTTAAATTCCATATATATGTGTTAGCATACGGTATTTGTTTCTCTCTTTCTGACTTACCTCACTCTGTATGACAGACTCTAGGTCTCTCCACCTCATTACAAACAGCTCAATTTCGTTTCTTTTTATGGCTGAGTAATATTCCATTGTATATATGTGCCACATTTTCTTTATCCAATCATCCGATGACGGACACTTAAGTTGCCTTCATCTCCGGGCTATTGTAAATATAGCTGCAATGAATATTATGGTACATGATTATTTTTGAATTATGGTTCTCTCAGGGTATATGCCCAGTAGTGGGATTTCTGGGTCATATGGTAGTTCTATTTGTAGTTTTTAAGGAACCTCCATACTGTTCTCCACAGTGGCTGCATCAATCCACATTTCCACCAAGAGTGCAAGAGGGTTCCCCTTTTCTCCACACCCTCTCCAGCATTTATTGTTTCTAGATTTTTTGTTGATGACCATTCTCACTGGTGTGAGATGATACCTCATTGTAGTTTTGATTTGCATTTCTGTAATGATTAGTGATGTTGAACATTCTTTCAGATGTCTGTTGGTAGTCCGTATATGTTCTTTAGAGACATGTCTATTTAGGTCTTCTGCCCATTTTTGGACTGGGTTTAGTTCTGTGAAAAATGCCAGTGGGAGTTTGATAGGGATTGCAGTGAATCTGTACATTCCTTTGAGTAGTAGATTCATTTTCACAGTGTTGATTCTTCCAATCCAGGAACATGGTACATCTCTCCATCTGTTTGTATCATCTTTAATTCCTTTCATCAGTGTTTTATAATTTTCTGCATACAGGTTTTCTCTCCTTAGGTAGGTTTATTCCTAGGTATTTTACTCTTTTTGTTACAATGGTAAAGGGGAGTGTTTCCTTAATTTCTCTTTCAGATTTTTCATCATTAGTGTATAGGAATTCATGAGATATCCGTGCAATAATTTCTTTTCCTGCTGCTCTACCAAATCCATTGATTAGCTCTGGTAGTTTTCTGGTAGAGTCTTTAGGATTCTCTATATATAGTATCATGTCATCTGCAAACAGTGACAGCTTTACTTCTTTTCCGATTTGGATTCCTTTTATTTCCTTTTCTTCTCTGATTGCTGTGGTTAAAACTTCCAAAACTATGTTGAATAAGAGTGGTGAGAGTGGGCAACCTTGTCTTGTTCCTGATCTTAGTGGAAATATATTCAGTTTTTCACCATTGAGGATGATGTTGGCTGTGGTTTTGTCATATATGGCCTTTATTATGTTGAGGAAAGTTCCCTCTATGCCTACTTTCTGCAGGGTTTTTATCATAAATGGGTGTTGAGTTTTGTCGAAAACTTTCTCTGCATCTATTGAGATGATCATATGGTTTTTCTCCTTCAGTTTGTTAATATGGTGTATCACTTTGGTTGATTTGCATATACTGAAGAATCCTTGCATTTCTGGAGTAAACCCCTCTTGATCATGGTGTATGATCTGTTTCCTGTGCTGTTGGATTCTGTTTGCCAGTATTTTGTTGAGGATTTTTGCATCTATTTTCATCAGTGATAATGGCCTATAGTATTCTTTCTTTGTGACATCCTTGTCTGGTTTTTGTATCAGGGTGATGGTGGCCTTGTAGAAGGAGTTTGGGAGTGTTCCTCCCTCTGCTATATTTTGGAAGAGTTTGAGAAGCATAGGTGTTACGTCTTCTCCAAATGTTTGATAGAATTTGTCTGTGAAGCCATCTGGTCCTGGGCTTTTGTTTGTTGGAAGATTTTTAATAACAGTTTCAATGTCACTGTCTGTGATTGGTCTGTTCATATTTTCTATTTGTTCCTGATTCAGTCTTTGGAGGTTGTGCATTTCTAAGAATTTGTCCATTTCTTTCAGGTTGTCCATTTTATTGGCATAGAGTTGCTTGTAGTAATCTCTCATGATCTTTTGTATTTCTGCAGTGTCAGTTGTTACTTCTCCTTTTTCATTTCTAATTCTATTGATTTGCGTCTTCTCCCTTTTTTTCTTGATGAGTCTGGCTAATGGTTTATCCATTTTGTTTATCTTTTCAAAGAACCAGCTTTTAGTTTTATTGATCTTTGCTATCATTTCCTGCATTTCTTTTTCATTTATTTCTGATCTGATTTTTATGATTTCTTTCTTTCTGCTAACTTTGAGGGTTTTTTTGTTTTTCTTCCTCTAATTGCTTTAGGTGCAAGGTTAGGTTGTTTATTCGATATGTTTCCTGTTTTGTAAGGTAGGCTTATATTGCTATAAACTTTCCTCTTAGAACTACTTTTGCTTACCCCATAGGTTTTGGGTCGTTGTGTCTCCATTGTCGTTTATTTCTAGGTATTTTTTAATTTCCTGATTGATTTCTTCAGGGATCACTTCGTTATTAAGTAGTGTATTGTTTAGCCTCCATGTGTTTGTATTTTTTTTACAGATCTTTTCCTGTAATTCATGTCTTGTCTCATAGCGTTGTCATCGGAAAAGATATTTGATACAACTTCAATTTTCTTAAATTTACCAAGGCTTGATTTGTGACCCAAGATATGATCTATCCTGGAGAATGTTCCATGAGCACTTGAGAAAAATGTGTATACTGTTATTTTTGGTTGGAATGTCCTATAAATATCAATTAAATCCATCTTGTTTAATGTATCATTTAAAGCTTCTCTTTCCTTATTTATTTTTATTTTGGATGATCATTTCATTGGTGAAAGTGAGGTGTTAAAGTCCCCTACTGTGAATGTGTTACTGTCGAGTTCCCATTTAATGGCTGTTAGTGTTTGCCTTATT
Source organism: Neophocaena asiaeorientalis asiaeorientalis (assembly GCF_003031525.2). Lineage (NCBI taxonomy): Eukaryota > Metazoa > Chordata > Mammalia > Artiodactyla > Phocoenidae > Neophocaena > Neophocaena asiaeorientalis. The sequence goes on along the minus strand of NW_020173139.1, from coordinate 45,290 downwards.
TATTGAGGTGTTCCTATATTGGGAGCATAAATATTTACAATTGTTATATCTCCTTCTTGGATCAATCCCTTAATTATTAAGTAGTGTCCTTCTTTGTCTCTTGTAATCGTCTTTATTTTAAAGTCTATTTTGTCTGATATGAGTATTGCTACTCCAGCTTTCTTTTGGTTTCCATTTTCATGGAATAACGTTTTCCGTTCCCTCACTTTTAGTCTGTATGTGTCCCTAGGTGTGATGTGGGTTACTTGCAGACAGCATATATATAGCTCTTGTTTTTGTATCCCTGCAGCCAATCTGTGTGTTTTGGTGGGAGCATTTAATCCATATTCATTTAAGGCAATTATTGATATGTATGTTCCTATTCCCATTTTCTTAATTGTTTTGGGTTTGTTATTGTAGGTCTTTTCCTTCTCTTGTGTTTCTTGCCTAGAGAAGATTCTTTTGCATTTGTTGTAAAGCTGGTTTGGTGGTGCTGAACTCTCTCAGCTTTTGCTTGTCTCTAAAGTTTTAAATTTCTCCATCCAATCTGAATGAGATCCTTGCTGGGAAGAGTAATCTTGGTTGTAGGTTCTTCTCCTTCATCACTTTAAATATTTCCTGCCTGTCCCTCTGGCTTGCAGAGTTTCTGCTGAAAGAGTAGCTGTTAACCTTATGGGGATTCCCTTGTGTGTTATTGGTTGTTTTTCCCTTGATGCTTTATTATGTTTTCTTTGTATTTAATTTTTGACAGTTTGATTAATATGTGTCTTGGCATGTTTCTCCTTGGATTTATCCTTTATGGGACTCTCTGTTCTTCCTGGAGTTGATTAGCTAATTCCTGTCCCATATTTGTGAAATTTTCAACTATAATCTCTTTAAATATTCAAGAAAGAAGTCCCTTTCTTTTTCTCTTCTTCTTCTGGAACCGGTATAGTTCGAATGTTGGTGCGTTTAATGTTGTCTTAGAAGTGTCTGATACTGTCCTCAGTTCTTTTCATTACCTTTTCTTTATTCTGCTCTGCAGTAGTTATTTCCACTATTTTATCTTCCAGGAACTGATCCGTTCTTCTGCCTCAGTTATTCTGCTATTGATCCCTTTTAGAGTATTTTAAATTTCATTTATTGTGCTTTTCATCGTTGCTTGTGTCATCTTTAGTTTTCCTAGGCCTTTATTGAATGTTTCTTGCGTTTTCTCTATTCTATTTCCAAGATTTTGGATAATCTTTACTATTATTATTCTGAATTCTTTTTCAGTTAGACTGCCTATTTCCTCTTCTTTAGTTAAGTCTGGTTGGTTTTTATCTTTCTCCTTCATTTGCTTTGTGTTTCTCTGTCTTCTCATTTTGCTTATCTTACTGTGCTTTTTGTAGGCTTCCTGGTGGAGGGGACTAGTGCCTGTGTTCTGGTGGATGAGGCTGGGTCTTGTCTTTCTGGTGGGCAGGTTCACGTCTGGTGGTGTGTTTTGGGGTGTCTGTGGACTTATTATGATTTAAGTCAGCCTCTCTGCTAATGGACGGTGTTGTGTTCCTGTCTTGCTAGTTGTTTTGCATAGAGTGTGCAGCACTGTAGCTTGCTTTTCGTTGAGTGACGCTGGGTGGTCATGTTGAGATGGAGATATCTGGGAGATTTTCGCCATTTGATATTACATGGGGCTGGGTGGTCTCTTGTGGATCAGTGTCCTGAAGTTGGCTCTCCCACCTCAGAGGCTCAGCACTGACTCCTGGCTGCAGCACCAAGAGACTTTCATCCTCACGGCTCAGAATAAAAGGGAGATAAAGTTGAAAGAAATAAAGAAAGAAAGAGGGTAAAATAAAATAAAGTAAGATATAATAAAATAAAGTTATTAAAATAAAAAGTAACTATTAAGAATTTATTTACTTATTTTCTTTTGCCGTACACAGGCCTCTCACTGCTGTGGCCTCTCCCGCTGTGGAACACAGGGTCTGGACGCACAGCCTCAGTGGCCATGGCTCACGGGCCCAGCCTCTGTGTAGCATGTGGAAGCTTCCTGGACCGGGGCACAAACCCACGTCCCCTGCATTGGCAGGTGGACTGCCAACCACTGCACCACCAGGGAAGTCCTAGAAAAAAGTTTTTTTAGAAAGGAAAAAGAAATCAAATGAAAACAGAGGGATAGAACCCTTGGACAAATGGTGAAAGCAAAGCTATACAGACAAAATCTCACACAAAAGCGTACACATACACTCTCACAAAAAGAGGAAAAGGGGAAAAAATAATAAATCTTTCTCTCAAGTCCACCTCCTCAATTTGGGATGATTCGTTGTCTATTCATGTATTCCACAGATGCAAGGTACATCTAGTTGATTGTGGAGCTTTAATACACTGATTCTAAGGCTGCTGGGAGAGATTTCCCTTTCTCTTCTTTGTCTGCACAGCTCCCGGGGCTCAGCTTTTTATTAGGCCCTGCCTGTACGTTTAGGTCGCCGGAGGGCTTCTGTTCTTTGCTCCGACAGGATGGGGTTACAGGAGCCCCTGATTCGCGGGCTCTGGGTCACTGATGCTGGGGGGAGGGTGGGGCACGATGTGGGGCGTGCCTGCGGTGGCAGAAGCCAGCGTGTCTTTGCACCAGACTTAGGTGTACCGTGCGTCCTCCCGGGGAAGCTGTCCCTGGATCCCGGACCCTGGCAGTAGCGGGCTGCACAGCCTCCCGGGAAGGGTGTTGGGCATATGGGTAAAGGAGCACGAGAATGGTGGCCGTTAGTGTCGGGCACACCCTCTGGAGCTCTTTTAAGTAGCACTCTTAATCCCCTCTGCCCACACAGCAGGAAACAAAGAGGGAAGAAAAAGTCTCTTGCCTCTTCAGCAGGTCCAGACTTTTCCCCAGACTCCCTCCCTGCTAACCGTGGTGCACTAAACCCCTGCAGGCTGTGTTCATGCTACCAACACCAGTCCTCTCCCTGCGCTCCAACAAAAGCCCGAGTCTCAGCTCACAGCCCCGCCTCCCTCGGAGGGTGAGCAAACAAGCCTCTCGGGCTGGTCAGTGCCGGTCGGCACCAACCCTCTGTGCGGGAATCTCTCCGCTTTGCCCTCCGCACTCCTGTTGCTGTGCTCTCCTCTGCGGCTCCGAAGCTTTCCCACTCCGCCACCCGCAGTCTCTGCCCACGAAGGGTCTTCCTAGTGTGTGGAAACCTTTCCTCCTTCACAGCTCTCTCCCACTGGTGCAGGTCCCGTCCCTATCCTTTTGCCTCTGTTTATTCTTTTTTGTTTTGCCCTACCCAGGTACGTGGGGAGTTTCTTGCCTTTTGGGAAGTCTGAGATCTTCTACCAGCATTCAGTAGGTGTTCTGTAGGAGTTGTTCCACGTGTAGATGTATTTCTGTTGTATCTTCTTTTTTCTTTTCCTTTGCGCTTGTCTAGTTTCATTCGCAGTGCACCCGGCTCTTCAGACCAGAGATCCTAGTGTGAAACTGCGGCGCCCAACACCTCAGCTTTCCAGGCCGTGTGCCTGCTTTCATGTTTTAAAATATGTTTTTTTTCCCTGCTATTCTGATTGAGTGATTTCCATTATTCTTTCTTCCAGATCACGTATGCATTCTTTTGTATCACTTAGTCTGCTATTCATTCTTTCTTGTGTGTTTTTTATTTAAACTATTGATTAATTGTAGTTCTTTTTCATATTTTCTACTTCCTTTTAAAATGTTTACTGTGTACATCAATTATTTTCTCTAATTTAGTCATCCCTTTTATTTCCATTGTTTTGAATTATTTATTCAGTAAATTGTTTATTTCTGTTTTATTATTTATTTTTTCAGGGAATTACTCTTGCTCTTTCAGTTGAATGTAGTTCCTTTGCCTTTTCATTTTGTTTTACTTTCTCAACCCCTATGAATTTAGGTGGGACACTTACCTATTGTGGTCTTGAAGGGTTGTTCTTATGTGGAAGCTTCCCTGTACAGACTTCATGTGTCCAATGCCTTTGGTGGAAATATTTGAAGTGGACGTATGTCACGTTTTTCCTCAGGGTGTGTTGGCAGATATCACTTTTGTATGGAGTGGACTTGGAGATGGATGGACTAGACCTGGCAATGTGTGTGAGGAAGAACTTCCTCTCTGCTCAGTGGCCATCACTGCCTTATTGGGGATGGGGACTGATCCCAAGTTGCTGGAGTAGAAGCCCTGTGGTTCTACCTGATCTGGCTGTTTCCTTTACATGTGTGTTTTTTTCTCTCCCCACACAAGGACTTTTGTTCCAGAGTAGGTGATTGTAGGAGCAAGTGGCATCCATAGAGTTCTTAAGTGCTACCTCTACAGGTGGTTCTGTTCAGATGCAGCCAGGGGTGCAAGGCCCCTTTGTCCCTCAGAGCTGATCACTGCCCTCAGCCTCCACCACCCCTACCCTGTTGTGGAACAGATCTGCAGTTCTGGCTTGAGCTCATGTGGAACTTTTTTGTGTATCAGGAGGTGAGCTGTGGTAGAGCAATCACCATCATAGATCTGGTGACTTCTGAGGAGCTGCTTAAGGGGGTGTCAACAGTGGTTGCCACTGCACCACTCAGGTTCCACCCTGGAACCAGGATTCCTCTGTTTCCTAAGGTCTAGTCTTTTCCCTAATCATGGGTGCCCCATGTACACTGTTGTGCTGTTGCATGGAGTGAGTAGAGTGGGGTGTTTGCTGTGCTCAGGCTGGGGTATAACACAAGGCAGTCATAGGAAACCCAGAAACTTGATTACACCTCTCTCCACCCTGCTTTGGGGGCAAGTTCCCTTTGTCTTCCATAGTTGATCACTGTCCCCAGGCTCAACCTCTCCTGTCCAGTTGTGGAACCACTCCACAATGTAGGCAGTGCCTGCATGACCTTTCTGCATATATCAGGAATGAGCCATGGTGGAATTGCAATCGTCCGACGTCTGGGCTGCTTCTGTGTTACTGCTTGAATATGGACAAACAATGGCACATGACACCCCACCAGGGCTCCACCCCGGGATTGGGTCACTTCTACATCCCATTGTTGTCTTCTTCCTTGTCATGGCTGACTTATAACCAGTGCCACACTGTGTCATGGAGTGTGGGGGCTGAAACACTTGCTGGGTTTTGGCTGGGATGTACGGCTTGGTGGTCATAGGAAACCCAGCAGCTTCCCTGTCTCAGAAGTTAGCCAGTGTTGGAACACTGCTTTTGAGTGGAGTCCAGGCTTCACATCACACTTCTCTTAGTCACAGAGATGCTCCAACCAACTATGGATGCTTGTTTCCGCCATGAAAGACCTCAGGACAGGGTCACCCAATCTGTGGCTTGAACTACTCACTCACCAGGGGAGGTGTCCAGCTGTGTAATCTCCTTTTTCTTATAAATCCTCTCCCAAGGGCTCAGGTCTCAACTCAATCAGTTTTCTTCCCTTCCTACCTGATAACATGTGTATCTTTCTTACAGACATGGTTGTAACAGGAGTCCTTCTTCCAGTTTCCAGTTAGTTTTCAGTGAGTATTCTTCCACATGTAGATGTATTCTTCATGTGTTCATGGGGAGGGGGGTGAGCTCCATGTCCACTTACTCCACCATCTTGATTCCTCCCTCCCTTCTCTATTGTTCTCTTCCTCTTTTATTCTCTTCAATTGTGGTTTAATGATTTTCTTTATTGGTATGTTTGGGTTTCTTCTGCTCTAATATTTGTGTATCTACAGCTGGGTTTGATTTACGTTTACCATCATGTCCACATGTGTTGACTTAAAAGTATACCTACTTGTTTTAAACTGATAGTCGGATACATTCTAAAAGACCTACATTTTTACACCTTACTCAAAATGAAAATAAATAAGGAAAAACAAGATTTAAATGATACATTAAATAAGATGGACTTAATTGATATTTATAGGACATTCCATCCAAAAACAACAGAATACACATTTTTCTCAAGTGCTCTTAGAACATTCTCCAGGATAGATATCTTGGGTCACAAATCAAGCCTTGGTAAATTTAAGAAAATTGAAATTGTATCAAGTATCTTTTCCGACCACAATGCTATGAGACTAAATATCAATTACAGGAAAAGATCTTTAAAAAATACAAACACATGGAGGCTAAACAATACACTACTTAATAACGAAGTGATCTCTGAAGAAATCAAAGAGGAAATCAAAAAATACCTAGAAACAAATGACAATGGAGACACAAAGACCCAAAATCTATGGGATGCAGCAAAAGCAGTTCTAAGAGGGAAGTTTAGAGCAATAAAATCTTACCTTAAGAAACAGGAAACTTCTCGAATAAAGAACCTAACCTTGCACCTAAAGCAGTTAGAGAAAGAACAAAAAAACCCCAAAGTAAGCAGAAGGAAAGAAATCATAAAGATCAGATCAGAAATAAAGGAAAAAGAAATGAAGGAAATGATAGGAAAGATCAATAAAACTAAAAGCAGGTTCTTTGAGAAGATAAAAATAAATGATAAACCATTAGCCAGACTCATCAGGAAAAAAAAGGAGAAGACTCAAATCAATAGAATTAGAAATGAAAAAGGAGAAGTAACAACTGACACTGCAGAAATACAAAAGATCATGAGAGATTACTACAAGCAACTGTATGCCAATGAAATGGACAACCTGGGAGAAATGGACAATTGGTTAGAAATGCACAAGCTGCCAAGACTGAATAAAGAAGAAATAGAAAATATGAACAGACCAATCACAAGCACTGAAATTGAAACTGTGACTAAAAATTGTCCAGCAAACAAAAGCCCAGAACCAGTTGGCTTCAGAGGAGAATTCTATCAAACATTTAGAGAAGAGCTAACACCTATCCACTCAAACTCTTCCAAAATGTAGCAGAGGGAGGAACACTCTCAAACTCATTCTATGAGGCCACCATCACCCTCATACCGAAACCAGACAAGTATGTCAGAAAGAAAGAAAACTACAGGCCAATATCACTGATGAACATAGATGCAAAAATCCTCAACAAAATACTAGCAAACAGAATCCAACAGCACATTAAAAGGATCATACACCATGATCAAGTGGGGTTTATTCCAGGAATGCAAGGATTCTTCAATATACGCAAATCTATCAATGTGATAAACCATATTAACAAATTGAAGGAGAAAAACCATATGATCATCTCAATAGATGCAGAGAAAGCTTTCGACAAAATTCAACAGCAATTTATGATAAAAACCCTGCAGAAAGTAGGCATAGAGGGAACTTTCCTCAACATAATAAAGGCCATATATGACAAACACACAGCCAACTCGTCCTCAAGAGTGAAACAGTGAAAGCATTTCCACTAAGAACAGGAACAAGAAACTGTTGCCCACTCTCACCACTCTTATTCAACATGGTTTTGGACATTTTTGTCACAGCAATCATAGAAGAAAAGGAAATAAAAGGAATCCAAATTGGAAAAGGAGAATTAAAGCTGTCACTGTTTGCAGATGACATGACACTATACATAGAGAATCCTAAAGATGCTACCAGAAAACTACTAGAGCTAATCAATGAATTTGGTAAAGTAGCAGGATATAAAATTAATGCACAGAAATCTCTGGCATTGTTATACACTAATGATGAAAAATCTGAAAGTGAAATTAAGAAAACACTCCCATTAACCATTGCAACGAAAAGAATAAAATATCAGGAATAAATCTAACTAAGGAGACAAAAGACCTGTATGCAGAAAATTGTAAGATGAAATTAATTAAAGATGAGAGAAATAGATGGGAGACATACCATGTTCTTGGATTGGAAGAATAAGCATTGTGAAAATGACTCTACTACCCAAAGGAATGTACAGATTCAATGCAATCCCTATCAAATTACCACTGGCATTTTTCGCAGAACTAGAACAAGAAATTTCACAATTTCTATGGAAACATGAAAGACCCCAAATAGCCAAAGCAATCTTGAGAATGAAAGATGGAGCTGGAGGAATCAGGCTTCCTGACTTCAGACTATACTACAAAGCTACAGTGATCAGGACAGTATGGTACTGGCACAGAAATACAAATATCGATCAATGGAGCAGGATCAAAAGCCCAGAGATAAACCCACACACATATGGTCACCTTATCTTTGATAAAGGAGGTAGGAATATACAGTGGAGAAAGGACAGCCTCTTCAATAAGTGGTGCTGGGAAAAGTGGACAGGTACATGTAAAAGTATGAGATTAGAACACTGCGAAACACCATACACAAAAATAAGGTCAAAATGGATTAAAGACCTAAATATAAGGCCAGAAACTATCAAACTCTTAGAGGAAAACATAGGCAGAACATTCTATGATATAAATCACAGCAAGATCCTTTTTGACTCATCCCCTAGAGAAATGGAAATAGAAATAAAAATAAACAAATGGGACCTAATGAAACTTCAAAGCTTTTGAACAGCAAAGGAAACCATAAACAAGACCAAAAGACAACCCTCGGAATGGGAGAAAATATTTGCTAGTGAAGCAACTGACAAAGGATTAATCTCCAAAATTTACAAGCAGCTCATGCAGCTCAATATCAAAAAAAAACAAACAACCCAATCCAAAACTGGGCAGAAGACCTAAATAGACATTTCTCCAAAGATATAGAGACTGCCAACAAAAACATGAAAGAATGCTCAACACCAGTAATTACTAGAGAAATGCAAATAAAAACTACAATGAGATATCATCTCACCGAGGTCTGAATGAGCATCATCAAAAAATCTGGAAACAATAAATGCTGGAGAGGGTGTGGACAAAAGGGAACACTCTTGCACTGCTGTTGGGAATGTGAATTGGTTCAGCCACTATGGAGAATAGTATGGGGTTCCTTACAAAACTACAAATAAAACTATCATACCACCCACCAATCCCACTACTGGGCATATACCCTGAGAAAACCATAATTCAAAAAGAGTCATGTACCAAAATGTTCTTTGTAGCTCTATTCACAATAGCTCGGAGATGGAAGCAACCTAAGTGCCCATCATCGGATGAATGGATAAAGAAGATGTGGCACGTATATATAATGGAAAATTACTCAGCCATAAAAAGAAACGAAACTGAGCTATTTATAATGAAGTGGATAGACCTAGAGTGTGTCATACAGAGTGAAGTAAGTCAGAAAGAGAAAGACAAATACTGTATGCTAACACATATATATGGAATTTAAGGAAAAAAATGTCTTGAAGGACCTAGGGGTAAGACAGGAATCAAGACACTGACCTACTAGAGAATGGACTTGAGGATATGGGGAGGGGGAAGGGTGAGCTGTGACAAAGCGAGAGAGAGGCATGGACATATATACACTACCAAGCGTGAGGTAGATCGCTATTGGGAAGCAGCCGCATAGCACAGGGAGATCAGCTTGGTGCTTTGTGACCGCCTGGAGAGGTGGGATAGGGAGGGTTGGAAGGAGGGAGACGCAAGAGGGAAGAGTTATGGGAACATATGTATATGTATAACTGATTCACTTTGTTATAAAGCAGAAACTAACACACCATTGTAAAGCAATTATATCCCAATAAAGATGTTAAAAAAAATAAAGAAACGAAATTGAGTTTTTTGTAGTCAGGTGGATGGACCTAAAATCTGTCATACAGAGTGAAGTAAGTCAGAAAGAGAAAGAGTAATACCATATGCTAACACATATATATGGAATCTAAGAAAAGAAATGTCATGAAGAACCTTGGGTTAAGACGTGAATAAAGATACAGACCTTCTAGAGAATGGATTTGAGGATATCAGAAAAGTGTAAGCTATGATAAAGTGAGAGAGTGGCATAGACATATATACACTACCTAATTTAAAATAGATAGTTAGTGGGAAGCCACCTCATAGCACAGGGAGATCAGCTCGGTGTTTTGTGACCACCTAGAGGTGTGGGATTGTGCTGGTGGGAGGGAGGGAGATGCAAGAGGGAAGAAGTATGGGAACATATGTATATGTATAACTGATTCCCTTCTACATGTGTAACAACTCCTACAGAACACCTACTGAATGCTGCTAGAACTCAGAATTCCCAAAAGGCAAGCAAGTCCCTACAAACTTGTCTGTATGTCTGACAGGGTCTCAGTGCACTGGCCTGGTGTCAGATCTGAGCCTCTTAGGAGGGAGAACCGAGTTCAGGATATTGGACCAACAGAAACCTACTGGCCCCACGTAATATCAGTTGGCAACAGCTCTCCCAGAGATGTCCATCTCAATGCTTAGAGCCAGCTCCACCCAACGGATAGCAAGCTCCAGTGCTGGACAGCCCATGCCAAACAACTAGCAAGACAGGAACACAACTCCACCCATTAGCAGAGAGGCTGCCTAAAATAATACTAAGTTCACTGACACGACAAACATACCACCAGACAGGGCCCTGCTCACCAGAAAGCCGATATCCAGCCACACCCCCCAGAACAAAGGCACCAGTCCCCTCCATCAGGAAGCCTAAACAAGCTACTGAACCAACATTAACAACTGGGGGCAAACAACTAAAAGAAGGAGAACTACAAACCTGAAGACTGTGAAAAGGAGATCTCAAACACAGTAAGTTAAAGAAAATGAGAAGACAAACACACAGCAGATGAAGGAGTAAGGTAAAACCACGCCAGATGAAACAGATTAAGGGGAAGTAGGCAGCCTAAATGAAAAAGAATTCAGAGTAAGGATAATCAAAAATCTTGGAAATAGAATGGAGAAAATACAAGAAACATTTAACAAGGACATAGAAGAACTAAAAAGCAAACAAACAATGATGAACAACACAATAAATGAAATTATAAAGTCTCTAGAAGGAATCAATAGCAGAATAACTGAGGCAGAAGAATGGATAAGTGACCTGGAAGATAAAGTAGTGCAAATAACTACCACAGAGCAGAATAAAGAAAAAAGAATGAAAAGAACTGAGGACAGTCTCAGAGACCTGTGGGACAACATTAGAAACACCAACATTCGAATTATAGAGGTCCCAGAAGAAGAGGAAAAGAAAGGGACTGAGAAAATATTTCAAGACATTATAGTTGAAAACGTCACTAAGATGGGAAAGGAAGTAGCCAAAAAGTCCATGAAGCACAGTGAGTCGCATACAGGAAAAATCCAAGGAGAAATACGCCAAGGCACAAGTATGATAGAATTAATCAAACTATCAAAAATTAAATACAAAGAAAAAAAATTAAAAACAGCAAGGGAAAATCACGAAGTAACATACAAGGGAGTCCCCATAATGTTAACAGCGGATCTTTCAGCAGAAACTGCAAAACACAAGGGAGTGGCAGGACATATTTAGAGTAATGAAAGGGAACAATATACAACCAAGATTACTCTACCCAGCAAGGATCTCATTCAGATTTGATGGAGAAATTTAAATCTATACAGAAAGAAAAAGTTAAGAGAAATCAGCACCACCAAACCAGCTTTAAAACAAACGCTAAAGGAACTTCTGTAGGCAGGAAACGCAAGAGATGAAAAAGACTACAATAACAAACCCAAAACAATTAAGAAAATGGTAATAGGAACATACATATCGATTATTACCTTAAATGTAAACGGATTAAATGCACCAACCAAAAGACACAAACTGGCTGAATAGATACAAAAACAAGACACGCATTATGCTGTCAACAAGAGACCCATTTCAGACCTAGGGACACACACAGACTGAAAGCGAGGGAATGAAAAAAGATATTCCATGCAAATGGAAATCAAAAGAAAGCTGTAGAAGCAATTCTCATATCAGAAAAAGTAAACTTTAAAGTAAAGACTATTACAAGAGACAAAGAAGGACACTACATAATGATCAAGGGATCAATCCAAGAAGAAGATATAACAATTGTAAATATTTATGCAGCCAACAGAGGAGCACCTCAATACATAAGGCAAGTGCTAACAGCTATTAAAGGGGTAATAGACACTAACACAATCATAGTATGGGACTTTAACACCCCACTTTCACCAATGGACAGAACAACTGAAATGAAAATAAAAAAGGAAACACAAGCTTTAAATGATACATTACACAAGATGTACTTAATTGATATGTATAGGACATTCAATCAAAAAACAACAGAATACAGTTTCTTCTCAAGTGCCCATGAAACATTCTCCAGGATATATCATATCTTGGGTCATAAGTCAAGCCTTGGTAAACTTAAGAAAATGGAAATCCTATCAAGTATCTTTCCTGACCACAACACTATGAGACTATGATATCAATTACAGGAAAAACAAACGTGAAAAATACAAACAAATGGAGGCTAAAAAATATGCTACTAAATAACCAAGAGATCACAGAAGAAATCAAAGAGGAAATCAAAAAATACCTAGAAACAAGTGACAATGTAAACATGACAACCCCAAATCTATGAGATGTAGCAAAAACAGTTCCAAGAGGGAAGTTTATAGCAAGACAATCCTACTTGAAGAAACGAGAAACATCTCAAATAAACAATCTAACCTTGCACCTAACACGATTAGAGAAAGAACAAAAAGAACCACAGTTAGCAGAAGGAAACAAATCATAAAGATCAGATCAGAAATAAATCAAAAAGAAATGAAGGAAACAATTGCAGAGATCAATAAATCTAAAAGCTGGTTCTTTGAGAAGATAAATAAAATGGATAAACCGTTAGCCAGACTAATGAAGGAAAAAAGAGAGAAAGCTCAAATTAACAGAGTTAAAAATGAAGAAGTAACAACTGACACTGCAGAAATACAAAGGATCATGAGAGGTTACTACAAGCAATTATATGCCCAAAAAATGGACAAAGTGGAGAAATTCCTAGGAAAGCATAAACTTCCGAGACTGAACCAGGAAGAAATACAAAATATGAGCAGACCAATCCCAAGCACTGAAATTGAGACTTTGATTAAAAGTCTTCCAACATGCAAAAGCCTTGATTAAATGTCTTCCAACAAGCAAAAGCCTAGGATCACATAGATTCACAGGCAAATTCTATCAAGTATTTAGAGAAGAGCTAACACTTATCCTTCTCAAACTCTTCCAAAGTATAGCAGAGGGAGAAACACTCCCAAACTCATTCTATGAGGCCACCATCACTCTGATACGAAAGGCAGACAAAGTTGTGACAAAGAAAGGAAACTACAGACCAATATCACTGATGAACATAGAGGCAAAAATCCTCACAAAATACTAGCAAACAGAATCCAGCAGCACTTTAACAGGATCATACAACATGATCAAGTGGGGTTTATCCGAGGAATGCAAGGATTCTTCAGTATATGCAAATGAAACAGTGTGATACACCATATTAACAAAACAAAGTATAAAAAGCATATGATAATCAAAATAGAGGCAGAAAAAGCTTTTGACAAATTTCAACACCCGGTTATGATAAAAACTCTCCAGACATTAGGCATAGAGGGAACTTACCTCAGCATAATAAAAGCCATATATGAAAAATCCACAGCCAACATCATTCTCAATGGAGAAAAACTGAAACCATTTTCTCTAAGATCAGGAACAAGACAAGGTTACCCATATTCACCACTATTATTCAACATAGTTTTGGAAGTTTTTGCCTCACCAAACAGAGAAGAAAAAGAAATAAAAGGAATCCAAATCAGAAAAGAGGAAGAAAAACTGTCACTGTTTGCAGATGACATGATACTATACATAGAGTATTGCAAAGATGCTACCAGAAAACTACTAGAGCTAATCAGTGAATCTGGTAAAGTAGCAGTATACAAAATTAATGCACTGAAATCTCTGGCATTCCTATACCCTAATGATGAAAAATCTGAAAGAGAAATTAAGGAAACACTCCCATTTACCATTTCAGAGAAAAGAATAAAATTCGTAGGAATAAACCTACCTAAGGAGACAAAAGACGTGGATGCAGAAAACAATAAGACACTGATGAAAGACATAAAGACAATATAAACAGATGGAGAGATAAACCATATTGTTAGATTGGAAGAATCAACTTTGTGAAAATGACTATACTATCCAAAGCAATCTACAGATTCAGTGCAATCCCTATCGAACTACCACTGGCATTTTTCACAGAACTAGAAAAAAAATTTCACAATTTGTATGGAAACACAAAAGACCCTGAAGAGTCAGAGAATCTTGAGAAAGTCAAATGGAGTTGGAGGAATCAGGCTCCTGGTCTTCAGTCTATACTACAAAGTTACAGTAAACAAGGCAGTATGCTGCTGGCACAAAAACAGAAATATAGGTCAATGGAACAGGATAGAAATCTCAGAGGTAATTTCATGCACGTATGGTCACCTTATATTTCATAAAAGAGGCAAGAATATACAATGGAGAAAAGACAGCCTCTTTAATAAGTGGTTCTGGGAAACTGGACAGTTTCATGTAAAGGAATGAAATTAGAACACTTCCTAGCACCATACACAAAAATAAACTCAAAATGTATTGAAGACCTAAATGTAAAGCTAGACACTATAAAACTCTTACAGGAAATCAGGGGCAGAACGCTTTTTGACGTAAATCACAGTAAGATCATTTTTGACCCACCTCCTAGAGAAATGGAAATAAAACAAAAATAAACAAATGGGACCTAATGAAACTTCAAAACTTTTGCACACCAAAGGAAACCATAAACAAGACCAAAATACAACCCTCAGAATGAGAGAAAATATTTGCAAACAAACAACCCAATCCAAACATGGGCAGAAGACCGAAATAGATATTTCTCCAGAGAAGATATACAGATTTGCAACAAATACATGAAAGAATGCTCAAGATCATTAATCATGTCATTGTAAAGCAATTGTACCCCAATAAAGATGTTAAAATAAATAAATAAATAACAAAGTAATTCTTTCTCAAAAAAAAAAATGAATGGCCATCCTTAAAAAATCTACAAACAGTAAATGCTGGAGAGGTTGTGGAGAAAGGGGAACCCTCTTGCACTGTTGGTTGGAATGTGAATTGGTACAGCCACTATGGAGAACAGTATGGATGTTCCTTAAAAAACTAAAAATAGAACTACCATACAACCCAGCAATCCCACTACTGGGCATATACCCTGAGAAAACCATAATTCAAAAAGTGTCATGTACCAAAATGTTAATTGCAGTTCTATTTACAATAGCCAGGAGATGGAAGCAACCTAAATGTCCTTCAACAGATGAATGGATAAAGATCATGTGGCACATATATACAATGGGATATTACTCAGGCAAAAAGGAAACAAATTGAGTCATTTGTAGTGAGGTGGATGAACCTAGAGTCTGTCATACAGAGTGAAGTAAGTCAGAAAGAGAAAAACAAATACCATATGTTGACATATATATATGGAATCTAAAAAAAAAAAAACCCAACAACAGTGGTTCTGAAGTACCTAGGGTTTGGACAGGAATAAAGACACAGACATAGATAATAGACTTGAGGACATGGGGAGGGGGAAGGGTAAGCTGGGACGTAGTAAGAGAGTGACATGGACATATATACACTACCAAATGTAAAGTAGGTAGCTAGTGGGAAGCAGGTACATAGCACTGGGAGATCAGACAGTTGCTTAGAGACCATCTAGAGTGGTGGGATAAGGAAAGTGGGAAGGAGACTCAAGAGGGAGGTTATAAGTGGATATATGTATCCATATAGCTGATTCATTTTGTTATACAGCAGAAACTAACACAACATTTCAAAGCAATTATACTCCATTAAAGATGTTTAAAAAATAAAAACAAATCTATAATAGATATGTACATAATAAAGAAAAGGAATACCACATAACACTAAACATAGTCATCAAATCACAAGAGAAGAGAACAAAAGAGGAAAAGAAAAGAAAAACCTAAAAAAATCTAGAAAAGTTAATAAAATGGAAATAAGAATATATACATTATACATATTTTTAAAATATACATATTAATTACCTTATATATAAATGGATTAAATGCTCCCACTGAAAGTCATAGACTGGATGAATGGGTACAAATCCACAATCCATATATATTATTTCTCCAACAGACCCACTTCTAATGTAGATACACATACAGACTGAAAGTTAAGGGATGGAGTAATGTATTCCATGCAAATGAAAATCAAAAGAAAGCTGGAGTAGCAATATTCATATCACACAAAATAGACTTTAAAATGCAGACTGTTGCAAGAGACAAAGATGGATACTACATAATGACCAAGGGATCAACTCAAGAAGAAGATATAACAATTGTTAATATATATGCACCCAACATAAGAATACCTCAATATATAAGGCAAATATTAACAGCCATAAAAGAAGAAATTGACAGTAACACAATAATAGTGGGAGACCTTGACACCCTGCTTACATCAATGGACAGATCATCTAGACAGAAATCAATAAAGAAACACAAGACAGAAATCAGTAAGGAAACACAGGACTTTAATGACATATTAGACCGGAAGGATTTGGTTGATGTTTATAGATCATTCCATCCAAAAACAGCATACACACATTCTTTTCAAGGGTACATGGATCATTCTTCAGGATAGATCACAGTCTGGGAGACAAAGCAAGCTTCAGTAAATTTAAGAAAATGTGAAATCATATCAGGCATGTTTTCCATCCACAAGACTACGAGATTAAAAATCAAATAGAAGAAAAATACTGCAAAAAACACAAACACGTGGAGGCCAAACAATATGCTACTAAATGACCAATGGATCACTGAAGTAATCACAGAGGAAATACAAAATATCTACAGACAAATGAAAATAAAAAACACAATGATCCTAAACCTATGGGAGACACAAAAGTAGTTCTATGAGGGAAGTTTATCGTGATACAAGCTTACATCAGGAAACAAGAAAAATCTCAAGTAAACAACCTAAGTTTACACCTAAAGCAACTAGAGAAAGAACAAACAAAACCAAACATTACTAGAAGGAAAGAAATCATAAAGATCAGAGCAGTAATAAATGAAATAGAGACTAAGAAAAAAATAGAAAAGATAAATGAGGGCTTCCCTGGTGGCACAGTGGTTGAGAGTCCGCCTGCTGATACAGGGGACACGGGTTCGTGCCCCGGTCCGGGAGGATCCCACATGCCGTGGAGCGGCTGGGCCCATGAGCCATGGCCGCTGAGCCTGCGCGTCCGGAGCCTGTGCTTTGCAACGGGAGAGAGGCCACAACAGTGAGAGGCCCCCGTACGGAAAAAAAAAAAAAAAAAAAAGATAAATGAAACTAAAATCTGGTTCTTTGAAAAGATAAACAAAATTGATAAACCTTTAGCCATACGCATCAAGAAAACAATGGAAGGGGCCCCGATCTATAAAATTAGAATCAAAAATGAGTTACAATGAACACCACAGAAATAAAAAGGATCGTAAGAGACTACTACAAGAAACTATATGCCAATAAAATGGACAACCTAGAAGAATTGGGTAAATTCTTAGAAAAGTGCAATCTTCCATGACAGAAGCAGGAAAAAAAGAAAATATAAACAGATCAATTAGAAGTACTGAAATTAAATCTGTGATTTAAAAAATGCCAGCAAACAAAAGTACAGGACTCGAAGACTTCATAGGCAAATTCTACCAAACCTTTAGAAAAGAGTTAACACCTATTCTTTTTTGTTTTTTACTCAATAAATAATTTTATTATTGTGCTTTATGTAAACTATAAGCTTGTGTCTTATTCACTCAGAACAGCTTTAGTACCTGGTTTGTGCAGAAAATGTAATATATGCTCAAAAAAACCCCACTTGCTGAATGAATGGATGGTTAGAAGAAATGTGTTATTCCCACACCACCTTTTCCCTCGTTTTTAAAGGGGTTTAATTCTATTTCAAAGCAGAATTGAGTCTTTCTTTGAACTAAGTTGTCTATCAAAAGCTTCATATATACCCACTCATTTAATTTTCATAACTACTCTAAGACGTGGTTGTCATTCTTATTTTATAGGTAAGAAAATGATGTCATAGCCATAGCAATAATAAAGAGCAGAACTCTGACTCAAATTCAGGACTGGCTTACTCCAAAGGTGTTAAATATTTGTCACTAGAAAAATAAACCTTTCCTCAGGTTGTATCCTGAAGAGAAGGATGGACGCATATGTGGGTGGCAAATCATGCCTGTATAGGTGGCATTTTAAAGCTTCTCCTGGGTGTCTGTGTAGCTGAGGGTAGTTATGAAGTGGTCTGTGGCTCATTATTGAACCCGTTTCCTCATGGGTTTAGACTGTGAGTCTTTGAGATGATGTTTATTCACGGCATAGGTTTGGGTGTACATGTATATGTATATACCTGCTGGATACCTGGCTTGTAAGCAAGCCCATCTGTAGCTCACGTTGATGGAGCAGCTGCACACAGAACTTTTAGAGAAGGACTGGAAAAGCCTAAACGCACTTCTCAATAGGAGCTTGTTTGCAGGACCATCTATCTAATCATAGATTCCAGGAGTTCCAGGTCATGATGAAAAGCAGTGACCCTGTGGCCATGGCAGGCTGGGTGCAGTGCCAGGGCTGAGATTCAGAGAATAACCGGGCGTTGGTCAATCTAGGAGCAAATAAGACACGCTTTGCTCTAAACATACTGGGGATGTATCTTAGGAGCATGCTAGAGGGTAAGGGGCTGATTAGTATTTTATTGACACTAAAAGTAATTTCAAACCTGTCTTTAGCATTCATACAGCTAGGATTGGAAAGACAAATTGTTACTGTTTGGGAATGACTGGGAGGCTCATCCCCCAGAATCCTTCGATTAATGAACCAAGACAATCATATACCAGCCACCCTGCCTTCTTCCATCTTCCTGTGAGATCAACCCAGTCTATCCAGTGTTGTTTGGCTGGTGGATGGCTTTGGCTATGAGTAAGGACACTTTTATGAAAATCAGGTTAGAAATGTTTTCAGTGATTATAGTCAGCTAACTGGAGATAGAGCAAAAAGGGGGTTCAGAGAAAGAGGTGCAAGAAGACACCCAGACTGGGGGAAGATGGTAGGCAAGGTCCCTACTGTGAATACTGAGACCTACAGTGATTGGTGAGGAGAGCAGCTGAGTTAGGTCAGGGATAAATGAGTCTGCTAGTGGGATAATCCATAGCCTGGAACTTGAATATAGGGATTGCTGAGGGCATGCTGGTATCAAATCCTCAACTCTAGCAACAATTACTGATTTCTTTATAACCTTCCTGCCCCCAAAACACACCCTGGTGCTGGGTGACAGCCAGGAGGGGACAAAGCCTATGGATGGAAGACGGATACTCTAAATATAGCCAATATTGGCAACATCGTAAGGTAAAAAAATAAAAATAAACAACACCTCTCTCAAAGAAGACAGCCAGGGTTAAATAATAGCATACCTAATAGCTAACTGAATAAGGAAAAGTGTACTTCTTCTTCCCAGTCCATATTTCAAAATGTTCTTTTGCAATTAGTATGTGTGAGAGATAAGTTATCTCAACCTTCCAAATAAACTATCAATTATTAACTGAAACATGGATCCCAGTACTTTATGAATTACTGTAGTAGTGGTGTCTCTGCAGGTTGACTTTTCCTTCTGCTGACACAAATAACTCCCACATCTTTCTGTTGTCCAGGGAAATCTTACTTCTTCAAATTCTGCCCTACATAACTGGTGTACACATCATGTACCATACTTACCTGATTTTGTCAGATTTCAATATAAGATGTCAATGATTAGTGAGTCCTGTGGGAAAATGGGGTTGTTCCAAGCATGGAGCCCACAGCACACAAACACTGTTCTTCACCTTGTAAAATGGTTGGCTATCCTGGTTTCAGGTTTTGCTTCAATGATAGTTTACATTGCTGGACTTTTCCAACTTTAGAGGGGGGGAAATAGGATGCATATGCAGAACCAGCATATCTACAGTATTCACATAGACAAGGATCCAAAAGTGAGGGCCTTCGTGTGTAGGACAGGGTAACCTAAACAGAAACATGGAACCAGGATAGCCAAAAGTTTTGCAATGTGAAGAACAGTCCCATTTTTCCTCGGGATTCACCTATCACTGAAATGTGATAGAAACAGGTAAGTGTGGTTATACGAAAACTTTAATTGGCAATTATACTGTTTCAAGACAGCAACATAAACTGAAACTGAAATTACTGGTAGTTTACTGGATTTGTCAAATCAGTCATTTCCTTAAAAGTTGAAATGAAAAGGAGACTTCCTTTGCCTTGTCAATATAACTATGCTACACTGAGTGTAGTAAAAAGCACAGAGAATGAAGCATAAACATGTTTATGCCAAAACTGAAGTCTGACATTCTCTTCATTAGAATTCATCTTTTCTTTGTTCTTCAGGATCAGTTAGGTAGGTTCATGGTTTGATTGTTAAGGTGAAGGGGGATTGAAAGAGATGTACTTTCTCAATCTTCACTTGAAAGTCAACTTTAGTGTAATGATACTTGATAGATTTTGTTCTGGTTGAGGGATGTTTGTTTCTCAAAACCAATCCATGGGGGGAAAAATGAAGTACAACTTTCTTTATGCAAGAACTTCTGATTGCACCATTCACTTTCAAAATTCCAGAGACTCAGGATCAAGAAGGAACAAGGTATCTGACAGGTCAATTTTGCACTCTGAGAATTTGCTGCCCTCTTCGTCAGTGGAAATGTGACTTGAAAAAACTGTACAGTGCCCCACTTTCAAATTCCTTATCTTTTTTGAGCCACTTCTTTCTGTTTATATAACTTCAGGATTGGAATGCATTTGGCTAATTAAGGAAAGGAGAAAAGTGACTGATGGAAATATAGAGACTACCAGTATGGCTGGATTTAAAATTTTACTCTGTACTAATCCTTGACTCACCATTGTACTGCGTCAGAGAGTGACTGGAGTAATCCTTTGGTAGTTATTAGATGGCTGGAAAAGACCGACATCCTCTGGGCATATTTAGTACTACAACTGCTTCTCCCCCAAGGTGCCCCAGTTTGTACACGTCCTAGGGACTACCTAACAAGATATTGAATATAGTTCCCTGTGCTATACAGTAGGTCCTTGTTATTTCTTTTATATATAGTAGGCTGTATCTGCTAATCCCAAATTCCTATTTTATCTCCCCCATTTCTCCTTTGGTAAACATTGAGTGTTTTCTAAGTATGTGAGTTTGTGTTTTGTAAATAAGTTCATTTGTATCTTTTTAGATTCCACATATAAGTGATATCATATGATACTTGTCTTTCTCTGTTGACTTACTTAGTATGATGATCTATGGCAATCCATTTTATTGCAGATGGCATTATTTAATTTTTTTAAACATCTTTATTGGAGTATAATTGCTTTAAAATGGTGTTTTAGTTTCTGCTTTATAACAAAGTGAATCAGCTATACATATACGTATATCCCCATATATCCTCCCTCTTGCGTCTCCCTCCCACCTTCCATATCCCACCCTTCTAGGTGGGTACAAAGCACTAAGCTGATCTCCCTGTGCTATGCAGCTGCTTCCCACTAGCTACCTATTTTACATTTGGTAGTGTATATATGTCAATGCTACTCTCTCACTTCGCCCCAGCTTACCCTTCTCCCTCCCCGTGTTCTGAAGTCCATTCTCTATGTCTCAGTCTTTATTCCTGTCCTGCCCCTAAGTTCTTCAGAGCTATTTTTTTAAGGTTCCATATATATGTGTTAGCATACGGTATTTTTTTTCTCTTTCTGACTTACTTCATTCTGTATGACAGACTCTAGGTCCATCCACCTCACTACAAATAACTCAATTCCATTTCTTTTTTATGGCTGAGTAATATTCCATTGTATATATACCATGTCTTCTTTATCCATTCATCTGCTGATGGACATTTAGGTCTGGATTTTTAAAATTAATTTTTATTGGAGTATACATGCATTACAATATAAGTTGTGTTAGTTTCTGCTGTAGAGCAAAGTGAATCAGCTATATGTATACATAATCCCCCTTTTTTGGATTTCCTTCCAATTTAGGTCATTACAGAGCATTGAGTAGAGTTCCCTGTGCTATACAGTAGGTTCTCATCTATTTTATACATAGTAGTGTATATGTGTGTTATCATAAGGTATTTGTTTTTCTCTTTCTGACTTCACTCTGTATTACAGATCTAGGTCCAACCACCTAACTACAAATAACTCAATTTTGTTTCTTTATATGGCTGAGTAATATTCCATTGTATATATATGTGCCACATCTTCTTTATCCATTCATCTGTCGATGGACACCTAGGTTGCTTCCATGTCCTGGCTATTGGAAATAGAGCTGTAATGAACATTGTGGTACATGACTATTTTTGAATTATGGTTTTCTCAGTATATATGCCCAGTAGTGGGATTGTTGTGTCATATGGTAGTTCTATTTTTAGTTTTCTAAGGAACCTCCATAGTGTTCTCCATAGTGGCTGTATCAATTTAAATTCCCACCAACAGTGCAAGAGGGTTCCCTTTTCTCCACACCCTCTCCAGAATTTATTGTTTGTAGATTTTTTCATGATGACCATTCTGGCTGGTGTGAGGTTAGACTTAATTGTAGTTTTGATTAGAATTTCTCTAATGATTAGTGATGTTGAGCATTCTTTCATGTGTTTGTTGGCAATTTGTATATCTTCTTTGGGAAAATGTCTATTTAGGTCTTCTGCCCATTTTTGGATTGGGTTGTTTGTTTGGTTTTGATATTGAGCTGCATGAGCTGCTTGTTAATTTTGGAGATTAATCCTTTGTCCTTTACTTAATGTGCAAATTTCTCACATTCTGAGGGCTGTCTTTTCGTCTTACTTATGGTTTCCTTTGCTGTGCAAAAGCTTTTAAGTTTCATTAGGTCCCATTTATTTATTTTTAATTATTTTTTCCATTTCTCTAGGAGATGGGTCAAAAAGGATCTTGCTGTGATTTATGTCATAGAGTGTTCTGCCTATGTTTTCCAGTAAGAGTTTTATAGTTTATATATGTGTCTGGCCTTACATTTAGGTCTTTAATCCATTTTGAGTTTATTTTTGTGTATGGTGTTAGGGAGTGTACTAATTTCATTCTTTTACACGTAGCTTTCCAGGTTTTCCAGCACCAATTTTTGAAGAGGCTGTCTTCTGTCCATTGTATATTCTTGCCTCTTTTATCAAACGTAAGATGACCATATGTGCGTAGGTTAATCTCTGGGACTTCTATCCTGTTCCATTGATACATATTTCTGTTCTTGTGCCAGTGCCATAATGTCTAGATTACTCTAGCTTTGTAGAATAGTTTAAAGTCAGGGAGTCTGATTCCTCCAACTCTGTTTTTCTTTCTCAAGAATGCTTTGGCTATTCGGGATCTTTTGCATTTCCATAAAAATTGTGATATTTTTGGCTGTAGTTTTGTGAAAAATGCCATTGGTAGTTTGCAAAAAGGGACAGTTTTACTTCTTTTTTTCCGATTTGGATTCCTTTTTTATTTCTTTTTCTTCTCTCATGACTGTGGCTAAAACTTCCAGAACTATGTGGAATAGTACTGGTGAGAGTGGACAACCTTGTCTTGTTCCTGATCTTAGAGGAAATGGTTTCAGTTTTTCACCATTGAGAATGATGCTGGCTGTGGGTTTGTCACATAAAGCCTTTGTTATGTTGAGGTAAGTTCCCTCTATGCCTACTTTCTGGAGGGTTTCTTTCATAAGTGCGTGTTGAATTTTGTAAAAAGATTTTTCTGCATCTATTGATATGATCATTTGTTTTTTATCCTTCAATTTGTTGATATGGTGTATCACATTGATTGATTTGCATATATTGAAGAATCCTTGCATTTCTGAGATAAACCCCACTTCATCATGATGTATGATTCTTTATATGTGCTGTTGGGTTCTGTTTGCTAGTATTTTGTTGAGGATTTTGGCATCTATGTTCATCACTGATATTGGCCTGTAGTCTTCTTTCTTTGTGACATCTTTGTCCAGTTTTGGCATCAGGGTGATGGTGGCCTTGTAGAATGAGCTTGGGAGTGTTCCTTCCTCTGCTATATTTTGGAAGAGTTTGAGAAGTATAAGTGTTAGCACTTTCTCTAAATGTTTGATAGAATTCGCCTGTGCAGGCATCTGGTCCCGGGCTTTTGTTTGTTTGGAGATTTTTAATCATATTCGTAATTTCAGTGCCTGTGATTGGTCTGTTTATATTTTCTATTTCTTCCTGGTTCAGTCTCAGAAGGTTGTGCTTTTCTAAGAATTTGTCCATTTCTTCCAGGTTGTCCATTTTATTGGCATACAGTTGCTTGTAGTAATCTCTCATGATCTTTTGTATTTCTGCACTGTCAGTTTTTAGTTCTCCTTTTTCATTTCTAATTCTGTTGATTTGAGTGTTCTCCCTTTTTTTCTTGAAGAGTCTGGCTAACTGTTTATCAATTTTGTTTATCTTCTTAAAGACCAGCTTTCCGTTTTATTGATCTTTCCTATTGTTTCCCTCAATTCTTTTTTGTATACTTCTGATCTGATCTTTATGATTTCTTTCATTCTGCAAACTTTGGGTTTCTTTTTTGTTCTTTCTCTAATTGCTTTAGGTGTTAGGTTAGGTTGCTAGTTTGAGATGCTTCTTGTTTCTTGACGTAGGATTGTATTGCTATAAACTTCCATCTTAGTAACGGTTTTGCTGCATCCCATAGGTTTTGAGTCATCGTCTTTTCATTGTCATTTTTTCTAGGTATTGTTTGATTTCCTCTTTGATTTTTCAGTGATCTCTTCATTATTAAGTAGTGTATTGTTTAGCCTCCATGTGTTTATATTTTTTACAGATTTTTTTCCTGTAATTGACATCTAGTCTCATAGCACTGTGTTCAGAAAAGATACTTGATACGATTTCATGGTTAAATGGTTAAATTTACCAAGGGTTTATTTGTGACCCAAGACGTGATGTATCTTGGAGAATTTTCCATGAGCACTTGGGAAGAAAGTGTATTCTGTTGTTTTTGGATGGAATATCCTATAAATATGAATTAAGTCCATCTTGTTTCATGTATCATTTAAAGCTTGTATTTCCCTACTTATTTTCATTTTGGATGATGTGTCCATTGGTGAAAGTGGGATGTTAAAGTCCCCTACTATGATTATGTTACTGTCCATTACCCCTTTAATAACTGTTAGCACTTGCCTTATGTATTGAGGTGCTCCTATGTTGGGTGCATAAATATTTACAATTGTTATATCTTCTTCTTGGATTGATCCCTTGATGATTATGTAGTTTCCTCTTTTGTCTCTTATAAGAGTCTTTATTTTAAAGGGTATTTTGTCTGATATGAGAATTTCTACTCCAGATTTCTTTTGATTTCCATTTGCATATAATATTTTTTGCTATCCCCTCACTTTCAGTCTGTATGTGTCCCTAGGTCTGAAGTGGGTCTCTTGTCGACAGCATACATACACGTCTTGTTTTTGTATCCATTCAGCCTGTCTATGTCTTTTGGTTGAAGCAGTTAATCCATTTACATTTAAGGTGATTATCGATATTTATGTTCCTATTACCATTTACTTACTTCTTTTGGGTTTGTTATTGCAGGTCTTTTCCTTCTCTTGTGTTTCCTGCCTAGAGAAGTTCTTTTAGCATTTGTTGTAAAGCTGGTTTGGTGGTGCTGAATTCTCTTAGCTTATGCTTGTCTGTAAAGGTTTTAATTTCTACTTCAAATCTGAATGAGATCCTTGCTGCATAGAGTAATCTTGGTTGGAGGTTTTTCCCCTTCTTCACCCTAAATATGTCCTGCCAGTCCCTTGTGTCTTGCAGAGTTTCTGCTGAAAGATCAGCTGTTAACCTTATGGGGAGTCCCTTGTATATTATTTGTTGTTTATCCCTTGCTGCCTTTAATATATTTTCTTTGTATTTAATTTTGATAGTTTGATTAATATGTGTCTTAACATGTTTGTCCTTGGATTTATGCTGCATGGGACTCTCTGTGCTTCCTGGACTTAACTATTTCCTTTCCCATGTTAGGGAAGTTTTCAACTATAATCTGTTCAAATATTTTCTCAGTCCCTTTCTTTCTCTCTTCTTCTTCTTGGACCCTTATAATTCGAACGTTGGTGCATTTATTGTTGTCCCCGATGTCTCTGAGACTGTCCTCAATTCTTTTCATCCTTTTTTCTTTATTCTGCTCTACAGTAGTTATTTCCACTATTTTATCTTCCAGGTCACTTATCTGTTCTTCTGCCTCAGTTGTTCTGTTATTGATTCCTTCTAGAGAATTTTAAATTTCATTTATTGTGTTGTTCGTCATTGTTTGTTTGCTCTTAAGTTCTTCTAGGTCTTTGTTAAACGTTTCTTGTATTTTCTCCATTCTATTTCCACGATTTTGGATCATCTTTACTATCATTACTCTGAATTCTGTTTCAGGTAGGCTGCCTATTTACTCTTCATCTGTTTCATCTGGTGCCTTTTTACCTTTCTCCTTCATCTGCTGTGTGTTTCTCTGTCTTCTCATTTTTTTGACTAACTGTCTTTGGGGTCTCCTTTTTACAGGCTGCATATTCGTATTTCCCATTGTTTTTGGTTAATGTCCCCAGTGGCTAAGGTTGGTTCAGTGGGTTATGTAGCCTTCTTGGTCGAGGGGACTAGTGCCTATGTTATGGTGGATGAGGCTGGATCTTCTCTTTCTCATGGGCAGACCCATGTTTGGTGGTGTGTTTTGGGGTGTCTGTGACCTTATTATGATTTTAAGCATCCTCTCTACCAATGGTGGGTTGTGTTCCTGTCTTGCTAGTTGTTTGGCATAGGGTGTCCAGCACTGTAGCTTGCTGGTCATTGAGTGGAGCTGTGTTGAAACATTGAGATGGAGATCTCTGGGAGAGTTATTGCCATTTGATATTATCTGGAGCCGGGAGGTCCATGGTGGACCAATGTCCTGAACTCGGATATCCCACATCTGAGGCACAGGCCTGACAGCTGGCAGGAGCAGCAAGACCCTGTCAGCCACACGGCTAAGAAGAAAAGGGATAAAAAAAGAGAGAAAAAATAAAGTTATTAAAATAAAATGTAAAAAATACATATTAAAAATAAAAGATAAAAAGTAATAAGAAAGAAAAAAACACAAGAAAGCAAGAAGAGAGCAACAAAACCAAAAAAAAGAATCCAGCAATGATAACAAGTGTTAAAAACTATACTAGAAAAAAGATAAAAAGAAAAATCGGACAGACAGAAACCTAGGATAAATTGTAAAAGCAAAGCTATAGAGACCAATCACACAAAGAAGCATATACATACACACTCACAAAAAGTGAAAAAGGAAAAAAATATATATCATTGCTCCCAAAGTCCACTGCCTCAATTTTGTGATGATTTGTTGTCTATTCATGTATTCCACAGATGTAAGGCACATCAAGTTGGTTTTGGAGGTTTAATCCGCTGCTCCTGAAGCTGCTGGGACAGATTTCCCTTTCTCTTCTTTGTTAGCACAGCTCCTGGATTCAGCTTTGGATTTGGCCCCATCTCTGGTGTTTGTCGCCTGAGGGCGTCTGCTCTTTGCTCAGACAGGACGGGGTTAAAGTAGCAGCTGATTAGGGAGCTGTGGTTCACTCAGGCTGGTGGGAGGGAGGGGTACGGAATGAAGGGCGAGCCTGTGGCAACAGAGGCCAGGTGACATTGCAACATGCTGAGGCACGCCATGTGTTCTCCCAGGGAAGTTGTCCCTGGCACTGGAACCTGGCAGTGGTGGGCTGCAAAGGCTCCCGAAAGGGGAGGTGTGGATCGTGACCTATGCTTGCCCACAGGCTTCTTGGTGGCTGCAGCAGCAGCCTTAGCATTTCATTTCCGTCTCTGGTGTCTGCGCTGATAGCCGGCAGCTTGCGCCCATCTCAGGAGCTCGTTTAGGCAGTGCTCTGAATCCCCTGTCTTCGTGCACCCTGAAACAGTGGTTTCTTGCCTCTTAGGCAGGTCAGGACTTTTTCCAAGACTCCTTCCCAGCTAGCTGTGGTGCACTAGCCCCCTTCAGGCTGTGTTCACGCAGCCAATCCCAGTCTTCTACCTGGGATCTGATCTCCGAAGCCGGAGCCTCAGCCCCCAGCCCCCACCCATCCCACCGGGTGAGCAGAGAAGCCTCTTGGGCTGGTGTGTGTTAGTCGGTACTGATCCTCTGTGTGGGAATCTCTCTGCTTTGCCCTCTGCAACCCTGTTGCTTCGCTCTCCTCCATGGATCCGAAGCTTCCCTCCGCCACTCCCCGTCTCCACCAGTGAAGGGGCTTCCTAGTGTGTGGAAACATTTTCTTCTTCACAGCTCCCTCCCAGAGGTGTAAGTCCCATCCCTATTCTTTTCTCTCTGCTTTTTTTTCTTTTTTTGTTTTGCCTTACCCAGGCACATGGAGATTTTTTTGCCTTTTGGGAAGTCTGAGGTCTTCTACCAGCATTCAGTAGGTGTTCTGTAGGAGTTGTTTCACATGTAAATGCATTTCTGATGTATTTGTGGGGAGCAAGTTGATCTCCACGTCTTCATCTTCTGCCATCTTGAAGGTCTCCCACTGGTACTACTCTAGAAAATAAAAGTTGCTCACCAACCACAGCATAAACATCTGAATGTCCTTTCTATGATCACCCTGTCCAAAGAACGGGGACAGTAGACATCCCTCTCTCTTCAAAAAGAGGGCTTCTAATAACAGCTGTTGTCAAATTAAGGTCTGTATGTCTTCTTCAGGAAAATGTCTATTTAGGTCTTCTTTCTGCCCATTTCTTAATTGGGTTGCTTTTCTTTTCTTTTTTTCTTTTTCTTTTTTTGTATTGATCTGCCTGAACTGTTTGTACATTTTGGAGATTAATCCTTTGTCAGTTGCTTCATTTGCAAATATTTTCTCCCATTCTGAGGGTTGTCTTTTAGTCTTGTTTAGGGTTTCCTTTGCTGTGCAAAAACTTTTAAGTTTCATTAGGCCCCATTTGTTTATTTTTGTTTTTATTTTCATTACTCTAGGAATTGGGTCAAAAATGATCCTGCTGCAATTTATGTCAAGAGTGTTCTGCCTATGTTTTCCTCTATGACTTTTATAGAGTCCAGCCTGACATTTTGTTCTTTAATCCATTTTGAGTTTACTTTTGTGTATGGTAAAAGGGAGGGTTTTAATTTTATTCTTTTACATGTAGCTGTCCAGTTTTCCCAATACAACTTATTGAAGAGACTGTCTTTTCTCAATTGTATATCCCTGCCTCCTTTTTCATACATTAGGTGATCATAGGTGTGTGGGTTTATCTCTGGGATATGTATCCTGTTCCACTGATCTATATTTCTGTTTTTGTGCCAGTACCATACTGTCTTGATTACTGTAGCTTTGTAGTACTGTCTGACGTCAGGGAAGCTGATTCCTCCAGCTCCCCTCTTCTTTCTCAAGATTGTTTTGGGATGTTTGGTGTTTTCACCAAAGTTTTTGTTCTAATTCTCTGGAAAATGCCCTTGGTAATTTCAGAGGAATTGCATTAAATCCATGGATTTCTTTGGGCTGTGTAATAATTTGGACAATATTGATTCTTCCAATCCGAGAACATGGTATATGTCTCCATCTGTTTGTGTCATCTTTGATTTATTACATCATTATCTTCTAACTTTCTGATTACAGGATTTTTGCCTCCTTAGTTAGGCTTATTCTAGGTATTTTATTGTTTTTATTGCAATGGTAAATAGGATTGCTTTCTTAATTTCCCTTTCTGATCTTTCATTGTTAGTGTATAGGAATGTAAGAGATTTCTGTGTATCAATTTTGTATCCTACAACTTCACCAAATTCATTGATTAGCTCTAGAAGGTTTCTGCTGGCATCTTTAGGATGTTCTATGTATAGTATCATGTCAACTGAAAACAATGACAGTTTTACTTCTTCTTTTCCAATTTGAATTACTTTTATTCCTTTTTCTTCCCTGATTTCCATTTTAGGGCTTCCAAAACTATGTTGAATAAAAGTGGCGAGAGTGGATATCCTTGTCTTGTTCCTGATCTCAGAGGAAATGCTTTCAGTTTTTCACCATTGTGAATGATGTTTGCTGTGGGTTTGTCATACATTACTTTTATTATGTTATGTTCCCTCTATGCCCACTATCTTGAGAGATTTTATCATAAATCGGTGTTGAATTTTGTCAAAAGCTTTTTCTGCATCTATTGACATGACCATATGGTTTTTATTCTTCACTTTGTTAGTAAGGTGAATCACATTGATTTATTTGTGTATATTGAAGAATCCTTGCATACCTGGGATAAATCCCACTTAACCATGGGGTATGATCCTTTGAATGTGTTGTTGGATTCGGTTTACTAGTATTTTGCTGAGGATTTTTGAGTCTGTTTATCAGTGATATTGGCCTGTATTTGTGTGTGTGTGTATGTGATATATTTGTCTAGGTTTGGTATCATGATGATGGTGGCCTCATAGAATGAGCTTGGGAGTGTTCCTCCTCTGCAATTTTTTGGAAGAGTTTGATAGAATTCTCCTGTAAAACCATCTGGTCCTGGAATTTTCTTTGCTGTAAAATTTTTAATCACAGTTTCAATTTCATTACGTGTGTTTGGCCTGTTCATATTTTCTATTTCTTCCTGGTTCAGTCTTGGAAGCTTGTACTTTTCTAAGAATTTTCCATTTCTTCCATTTCTTCCAGTTTATCCATTTTATTGGTATATAGTTACCTGTAGTAGTCTCTTACGTTCCTTTGTATTTCTGCAGTGTCAGTTGTAACTTCTCCTTTTTCGTTTCTAATTTTACTGATTTGAGTCCTCTCCATTCTTTTCTTAATGTGTATTGCTAAAGTTTTATCCATTTAGTTTATCTTCTCAAAGAGCCAGCTTTTAGTTTCATTGATATTTTCTATTGTATTTTTCATCTCTATTTCAATTATTTCTGCCCTGATCTTTATGATTTCTTTCCTTCTGCTAACTTTGGGTTTTGTTTGTTTTTTCTCTAGTCACTTTAGGTGTAACTTTAGGTTGTTATTTGAGACTTTTCTTGTTTGGTGAGGTGGGATTGTATTGCTATAAACTTTGCCCTTAGAACTGCTTTTGCTCAATCCCATAGGTTTTCTGTTTTCGTGTTTCTATTGTCATTTGTTTCTAGGTATTTTTTGCATTTCTCTTTGGTTTCTTCAGTGATCCATTTGTTATTTAGTAGCATATTATTTGGCCTCCACGTGTTTGTGTTTTTAAAATTTGTTTTCCTGAAATTGATTTCAAATCTCATAGCATTGTGATCAGAAATGATGCTTGATATGATTTCAATTTTCTTAAATTTACTGAAGTAGGATTTGTAACACAAGATGTAATCTATCCTGGAGAATGTTCTATGTGTGCTTGAGAAGAAAGTGTATTCTGCTATTTTCGATGGAATGCCTATTTATATCAATTAATTCTATCTGTTCTAATGTGTCATTTAAGCCTTGTGTTTCCTTATTAATATTCTGTGTGGATGATTTGTCCATTGGGGCAAGTGGAGTATTAACGTCCCCCACTATTATTGTGCTACTGTTGATTTCTCCTTCTATGGCTGTTCACATTTGCCTTATGTATTGAGGTGCTCCTATGTTGAGTGCATAAATATTTACAATTGTTATAACCTCTTCTTGGATTGATCCCTTGATCATTATGTAGTGTCCTTCCTTGTCACTTGTAATAGTCTTTATTTTAAAGTCTATTTTGTCTGATATGATAATTGCTACTCCAGCTTTCTTTTGATTTCCATGTGCATGGAATATCTTTTTCCATCCCCTCACTTTCAGTCTGCAACTGTCTGTAGCTCTGAAGTGGGTTTCTTGTAGACAGTGTATGTTCGGGTCTTCTATTTGCATCCATGCCTCCAGTCTATGTCTTTTGTTTGGAGCATTTAATCCAGTTTCATTTAAGGTCATTATCAATACGCATGTTCTTATTACCATTTTCTTAATTGTTTTGGGCTTGTTTTGGTAGGTCTTTTTCTTCTCTTGTGTTTCCTGCCTAGAGAAGTTCCTTTAGCATTTGCTTTCAAGCTGGTTTTGTGGTGCTGAATTCTCTTAGCTTTTGCTTGTCTGTAAAGCTTTTGATTTCTGCCTTGAATCTGAATGATATCGTTTCTTGGTAGGTTAATCTTGGTTGTACGTTTTTCTGTTTCATCGCTTTAAATATATCTTGCCACTCCCTTCTGGCCTGCTGAATTTCTGCTGAAAAATCAGCAGATAATCTTATGGGGATTCCCTTGTATGTTATTTGTTGTCTTTCCCTTGCTGCTTTTTATATTTTTTCTTTGTATTTAATTTTTGTTAGTTTGATTAATATGTTTCTTTGCATGTTTCTCCTGGGATTCATCCTGTACGGGACTTTCTGTGCCTCCTGGACTTAGGTGACTATTGGCTTTCCCATGTTAGGGAAGTTTTTGACTACAATCCCTTCAAATATTTTCGTAGGCTCTGTCTCTTTCTCTTCTTCTTCTAGGACCTCTATTATTTGAATGTTGGTGCTTTTAATACTGTCTTATGGGCCTCTGAGACTGTCCTTATTTCTTTAGATTCTTTTTTCTTTATTCTCCTCCTTGGCAGTATTTCCGCAATTCTATCTTCCAGCTCACTTATCCATTCTTCTGCCTCAGTTATTCTGCTCTTGATTCCCTTGAGTGTATTTTTCATTTCAGTTATTGTGTTGTTCATAACTGATTGCTTGTTCTTTAGTTCTTCTAGGTCCTTTCAAACATTTCTTGTATCTTCTCAATCCATACCTCCAGTCTATTTCTGTGATCTTGGGTCATCCTTACTACCATTACTCTGAATTATTTTTCACATAGATTCCCTATTTACTCTTCATTTTTTTTGGTGTTGTAGAATTTTACTTGCCTCCTTTGTCTGGAATATGTTTCTATGTCGTCTCATTTGCCTAACTTTGCTTGTAGTCACCTTTCCACAGGCTGCAGGGCCATAGTTCCTCTTGCTTCTGGTGTCAGCCCCTTTGTGGGTGAGTTTGGTCCAAGGGTTTGTTTAAGCTTCTTAGTGGGAAGGACTGGTGCGTGTGCTCTGGTGGGTGGAGCAGAGTCTTCTCCCTCTGGGGAGCAGGGCTGCGTCAGGTGTTGTGTTTTGGGTTGTCTGTGAGCTTAGTACAACTTTAGGAAATGTGCCTGCTGATAGGTGGGTCTGTGTTCCTGTCTTGCTGGTTGTTTGGTCCAGCACTGATGCGTGCAGGCAGTTGGGTGGAGTCAGGTCTTTGTGTCAATGTGGAGACCTGCAGGAGAGCTGACACTGTTTAATATTCCCTGGGGCCAGGAATTTTCTGGGGGTCCAGCATCTTGGACTCATAGTTTTTACCGCAGAGGCTAAGTCCTGATCCCTGGCTGGGGAACCAAGATCACAAAAGCAATACAGCACAGCCAAAAAAAGAAAAAAAGAAAAGAAAACAAACAGAAAAACAAAACCCAAGACAAATGATAAAACCAAAACCAACGAAAAAGTAAAAAAAAGAAAAAAAGAAAAAGAAACAAAGAAAACAAGAGAACAGCCCAACAAACAAAGAACCTGAAAAGAAAATCAAAAAATAAAGTCAAAACTTACAAAAACAAAAAGAAACACAAAACAGAAAGTAAACTAAAAGAAAAGCAAAGGAAACACAAGCCAAACAAAAAAACGATAAAGAGAATCAAGAAAAACAGCACTTCCCTGGTGGCCCAGTGGTTAAGAATCTGCCTGTCAATGCAGAAGACATGGGTTTGAGCCCTCATCCAGGAAGGTCTCACATATCATGGAGCAACTGAGTCCGTGCACCACAACTACTGAGCCTGCACTCTAGAGCCTGTGAGCCTCAACTACTGAAGCCCACACACCTAGAGCCTGTGCTCTGCAACAAAAGAAGCTACCATAATGAGAAGCTCATGCACTGCAATGAAGAGTAGATCCTGCTTGCCACAACTAGAGAAAAGTCTGAGTGCAGCAACAAAGACCCAATACAGCCAAAAATAAAATAAATAAAATACAAGAAATAAATTTTAAAAATTAAAAAAAGAAAATCAAAAGAAACAAAATGCAAAACAAAGAACAAAAACAAAAACAAGAAGATACTGAAGACAACAAAAAAGTAAAGTAAAAATGGAAAAATAAAAATACATTAAAAATTTTAAAAGAGGAAAGCAAAGAGAAAATAAAACGTTGAAAATGAACAGAACAAAATGAAACAAAAAACAAAACAAAAATAATAGAAATAATAACATTTTCCTGAAGGCTCCACTCTAGTGTTCTTGCCCCCACAGTGAGCCACAGCCAACCCCCTGCTTATCCACAGGGTCTTCCAATACCTCTAAGTAGGTCTCTGGACAAACTGAGGGCACTGTGGAGGCAGCTTGGACTCTCACCTCACCCAACTCCCATGTGTAATTGCCCGCAAAGTGTAGCTGCTAAAGCTAGACGAATCTCAGTTTTGGGACCACTTTTTGTCCATTCAGATATTCCACAGACTCAGGGTTTACCAAGCAGATCAGAGGGATTTAATCTGTGCCTTGTGCAGCTACAGGGAGAGATTTCTGTTCCTCTTCCTTAGTCACGTGGCCCTTGGGGCTCAGTTTTGGTTTTGGCCTCACCTCTATGTGTGTGTGACCCTCAGTTATCTGTTTCCTCCACAGGCAAGATGGGGCAAAAGCAGTGGTTGATTTGGGTACTTACTCACTCATAACAGGGATGGGTAAGATAGCCACAACTTCAGGTGTGCATGAAGCGCCTGTGCCAGGAGAGACAGGCACAAGTTTCAACAGACGGAGATGCCGCTCTGGTGGGAGTCCCTCCCAGTGCCCGTGGAGACGGGCTGGTGTGTGGGGAAGGGGGTTGCAATGGGGGCCCCGTCACTTGTGTGCCACTCAAAAATGGCACCTCATTTCCAAGGCAGACCACAATTCCTCTAGGAGCGTTCCTGGCCTTGGAGCCCCTCACTCCTGTACCCTCAGGTTCTCTCTGCACAACCAACAATGGTCCTCTCCCTGGATCCTCTCTCTTAACTCCACATTGTAACACTCATCCCCACCAACACTGGCAGCTTCCCATCTCAGGCTGGGAAACCCAGGGCTGATTCCAGAGGAGGCTTTGCCAGGGTTGGCATGCACAGTCACACCAGCGCCTGTGTGGTGATAGAAGGTTTTGGTGGTGGTGCTTGGGACCCTGGAGCCTACAGAGTCAGAGGGGGCCTTGGTTTGAGGAGTGGACAAGGCTGCTCAGATGGGTGCCCTTCCCAGTGCCCATGGAGGCAGGGGCTGGCGGGTGGGGCAGGGAGTTGCAATGGTGGCCTCACCCCTTGCACACCACACAGAAATGGCACCTTGCTTCTATAGTGGCCTGGGCTTCTTCAGAAAAATATCCCTGTTGTGCAGTTCCTTAGTCCAATCCCTTCAAGCTGGTCTCTTCACAGTGAACAGCTGTCCCCTCCCTGGGTCTGCTATCCAAACACCACTTTCTAGCACCCAGCCCCCATCCACACCAAAAGACACACAACTCAGACTGGGGTGT
Organism: Neophocaena asiaeorientalis asiaeorientalis; assembly: GCF_003031525.2. Taxonomy (NCBI): domain Eukaryota; kingdom Metazoa; phylum Chordata; class Mammalia; order Artiodactyla; family Phocoenidae; genus Neophocaena; species Neophocaena asiaeorientalis. Next base: position 10,097 of record NW_020173139.1, on the reverse strand, counting down.
GCGAGGCTGCAGCACAGACCATGTGTGCAGTTCTTTGTCCTGCCTTCTAGAGACTCTTTGCTGCATTCTCCTCCAATACCTATTCTTCCGAAATTATTTCAAAAAATTGCAGAGCAGGGAGCACTTCCAAATTCATTCTCTGAAGCCACCATCACCTTATACCAAAACCAGAAATAGATAACACAAAAAAGAAAATTACAGGCCAGTATCACTGATGAACATAGACACAAAAATCATAAACAAATTACTAGCAAACCGAATCCAACAATCCATTAAAAAGATCATATAACATAATCAAGTGGGATTTATCCTTGGAATAAAAGGATTTTTCAATATCTACAAATCAACCAGTGTGGCACTTCACATTAACAAACTGAAGAATAAAAACCACATGATCATCTCAATAGATGCAGAAAAGCTTTTGATAAAATTCAATATCCATTTATGATAAAAACTCTCCGGAAACTGGGTATACAGGGAAACTACCTCAACATTATAAAGGCCATATGTGACAAACCCACAGCAAACATCATTCTTAATGGTGAAGAACTGAGAGCATTTCCTCTAAGATCAGGAGCAGTACAAGGATGCTCACTCTTGCCACTTTTATTCAACATAGTTTTAGAGGTCCTACCCATACCAATCAGAGAAGAAAAAGAAAGAAAAGGAATCCATATTGGAAAAGAAGAAGTAAAACTGTCACTGTTTGCAGATGACATGATACTATATACAGAAAATCCTAACGATGATACCAGAAAACTACTAGAGCTCATCAATGTTTTTTATAAAGTTGCAGGATTAATTTTGATTAATACACAGAAATCTGTTGCATTTCTATATACTAATAATGAAACGTCAGAAAAAGAAATTAAGAAAACAGTTCAATTTACCATCTCATCAAAAAGAATAAAATACCTAGGAATAAACCTATCTAAGGAGGCAAAAGCCTGTACTCTGAAAACTATACATTGTTGATGAAAGAAATAGAAGATGACACAGATAGAGAGGTGTGTCATGATCTTGGATTAGAAAAAATAAATATTGTTAAAAAGACTATCCTACCCAATTCAATCTAAATATTCAATGCAATTCCTATCAAATTAACAATGCCATTTTTCACAGAACTAGAACAAAAAATCTTAAAATGTATATGAAAAATGCAGAAGACCCTGAATAGTCAAAGCAATAATGAGAAAGAACAGAGGTGGAGGAATCATGCTCTCTGACCCCAGACTGCACTACAAATCTAGCATAATCAAAACAGTATGGTATTGGCACAAAAACAAGCACATAGATCAGTGGAACATGATAGAAATTCCACAAATAAACACATGCACCTGTGGTCAATTAACCTATGGCATTAGAGGCAAGAATATGCAATGGAGAATTGAGAGTCACTTCAGTCAGTGTTGCTGGGAAAACTGGACAGCTACATGTAAAAGAATCAAATAAGAGCATTCTCTAATACTATATATTAAAAAAAACTCAAAATAGATTAAAGACCTAACTGTAAGACCAGATACTATAAAACTCCTAGAGGGAAACATAGGCAGAACACACTTTGACATAAACCACAACAATATCTTTTTGGATCCGTTTCCTCGAATAATGAAATAAAACCAAAAATAAACAAATGGGACCAATTAAACTTAAAAGGTTTTTCATGGAAAAGGAAGACACAAACACAAGTAAAATACAACCTACAATATGGGAGAAACTATTTGCAAATGAAGCAAACAACAAGGGATTTATCTCCAATATATACAAACAGCACATACAGCTCAATACCAAAATAATAAACAATGCAATAAAAAAATTGGCAGAGGGTCTAAATAGACATTTCTCCAAAGAAGAGATACAGATTGCCACAAAGCACATAGAAAGATACTCAACATCACTTATTTTTAAGGAAATCAAATAAAAATTACAATGAGGTATCACCTCACTCCAGTCAGAATGGCCATCATCAAAATGTTTGCAGGACTTCCCTGGTGGTGCAGTGGTTAAGATCCACCTGACAATGCAGGGGACACGGGTTTGAGCCCTGGTCCAGGAAGATCCCACATGCCATGGTGCAACTAGGCCCGTGCAACACAACTACTGAGCCTGCACTCTAGAGCCAACAAGTCACAACTACTGAGCCCACGTGCCACAACTACTGATGCCCACATGCCTAGAGCTCATGCTCTGCAACAAGAGAATCCACCACCATGAGAAGCCCATGCACTGCAACGAAGAGTAGCCTCAGCTCTCTGCAACTAGAGAAACCCATGCACAACAAAAGAGACACAACACAGCCAAAAAAAAAATAAGTTTACAAATTATAGCTGCTGGAGAGCATGTGGAGAAAAAGGAACCCTCTTACTCTGTTGGTGGGAATGTAAATTGGTGCAGCCACTATGGAAAATAGTATGGTGTTTCCTGAAAAAACCAAAATAGGTTACCATATGATCTAGCAATCCCAGCCCTGTGCATATATCTGTGGAAACCTCTGATTTGAAAAGATACATGCACCCCAATGATCACAGCAGCACTATACAATAGCCAAGACATGGAAGCAACCTAAGTGGTCCGTCAACAGATGAATGGATAAAGATGTGGTATATATACAGTATGGAATATTACTCAGCTGTAAAAATGAATGAACTAATTCCATTTTCAGCAACACAGATTGAACATAGAGATTATTATACTATGTGAAGTAAGCCAGACAGAGAAAGACAGATATCATGTGATATCACTTATATGTGGTATCTAAAAAAAAAAATGATATAATTGAACATATATATATAACAGAAACAGACTCACAGACATAGAAAACGAAATTATGCTTATCGAAGGGGAAGGGGAGGAGGGATAAATTAGGAGTCTGGAATTAAGGTATACACACTACTCTATATAAAATACATAAACAATAAGGACTTACTATATAGCACAGGGGATTATACTCAATAATTTATAATAATCTACAAGGGAATAGAATCTAAAATGGAATATATATATGTGTGTGTGTATATATGCAGGGGACACGGGACATACACACACACACACACACACACACACACACACACACATATATATATATATATCTGAATCAGTGTGCTGTATACCTGAACCTAACACAACACTGTAAATCAACTATAGTTAAATTATGAAATGAAATTTTATGATGATTTAAAAATAGTAAATAATGGGAGAATTACCATATTATTCAGTAATTCCATTCTTGAGTGTGTATCCTGAAAAAATGAAAACAATAACTCAAATAAGATATATATATATATATATATATATATATATATATATATATATATACACACACACACACACAAACACACAAAGACACACACAGAATGGAATATTACTCACTCCTAAAAATTAAACTCTTGTCATTTGGAGCTCTGTAATGGATGTAGAGAATATTATGCTTAGGGAAATAAGTTCGAGAAGGAAAATACTGCATGATATAAAAGGATGTATATATCAAAATGAAGCAGAGAGAGAAAACAGAGAAAACAAAGTAACAATTGCCAGAGGGGAGATGGAAGGAAGGAGGAGAAAGTTAGGGCTATGGGATTAAGAGATAGAGACTACTGTGTATAAAATAGATTAACAACAAGGATAGGCCATACAGCATGGGGAATCATAGTCAGTATCTTCAGAAAATTTTAATGGAGTATAAAATGTAAAAACACTACATCAGTATGCTCTGCACCTGGAACTAGTAAAATATTGTAAATCAATTATGATTCATTAAAAAACAGTAGAGAACTACAAAACAACCAGAAAACAAGTAACAAAACTGCAATAAATACCTACCCATTAATACTTTAGGCCTGCGCCTTTGTTAGGGGTGAAAGGAACTCCAGTTGGCATCTGGAAAATCGGCTCACCCTCCCTCCTGCATGAGCCATCTGTATCCCCTGAGTTGCAGACCCACACAGCACATCCTCACAGAGGCTGAAGCCCAAGGGTGTGCAAAGCTCTGCAGGCGAGCCCACATGGGGTCTGGCTTTCACTGTTGAAGGGTGGTTTCCAGCACCCCTGTGCACCTTAGAGCATGTGTACTGCCTCCATGGCTGCATTAGGCTCTGGGGTGCAGCGCCCAGGAGACACCCCCCAAAGCAAAGCAGTTCCAGCTACAGGAAGACGATAGAGAGGCTTCAACTCCCTTTTATTCCCCAACTAACTAACTGAGGCTAAATGTTCCTGGCTTTCTGGTCGTGCTTGAGATGAAGCACTCCAAGCTGTGTGGCTGATTAGCCTTGGTGCTCTGGCCTCGTGTCAGACCTGAGCCTCTGACTGGGGACAGCTGAGTTCAGGACATTGGACAAAAAGAAGCCTCCCGGCTCCACATAATATCAATCGCCAAGATCAAATCGAGAGACCTCTGTCTCAGTGCAAAGACACAGCTCCATCCAATGGCCAGCAAGATACAGTGCTGGATGCCCCATACCATGCAACTAGCAAGACAGGACACAACCCGGCCCACTAGCAGAGAGGTGGCCTAAAATCATAAAAAGTTCTTAACCACCCCAAAACACACCATCAGATGCGGCCCTGCCATGAGAAAGACAAGATACAGACCCAACGATCAGAACATAGGCAACAGTCCCCTCCACTAGGAAACCTACAGAAGCCACTGAACCAACCTTACCCCTGGGGATAGAAAAAAACACAATGGGAACGACAAACCTACAGCCTGAAAAAAGGAGACCTCCAAAACAGTAAGTTACACAAAAGGAGAAGACAGAGAAATATGCAGTAGATGAAGGAGCAAGGTGAAAACGCACAAACCAAACAAATGAAGAGGAAATAGGCAGCTTACCTAAAAAACAATTCAGAGTAGTGAAAGTAAAGATGATCCAAAATCGGGAAGGAGAATGGAGAAAATACAAGAAATGTTTAATAAGGACCTAGAAGAACTAAAGAGCAAACAATGATGAACAACAAAATAAACGAAATTAAAAACTCTCTAGAAGGAATCAGTAGCAGAATAACTGAGGCAGAAGGACACATTAAACACAATGGGAACGACAAACCTACAGCCTGAAAAAAGGAGACCTCCAAAACAGTAAGTTACACAAAAGGAGAAGACAGAGAAATATGCAGTAGATGAAGGAGCAAGGTGAAAACGCACAAACCAAACAAATGAAGAGGAAATAGGCAGCTTACCTAAAAAACAATTCAGAGTAGTGAAAGTAAAGATGATCCAAAATCGGGAAGGAGAATGGAGAAAATACAAGAAATGTTTAATAAGGACCTAGAAGAACTAAAGAGCAAACAATGATGAACAACAAAATAAACGAAATTAAAAACTCTCTAGAAGGAATCAGTAGCAGAATAACTGAGGCAGAAGGACACATAAGTGACCTGAAAGGTAAAATAGTGGAAATAACTACTGCAGGACAGAATAAGAAAAAAGAATGAAAAGAATTGACGACAGGGCTTCCCTGGTGGCGCAGTGGTTGAGAGTCTGCCTGCCAATACAGGGAACACGGGTTCTGAATTGACGACAGTCTCAGAGACCTCTGGGACAAGATTAAATGCACCAATATTCGAATTATAGGGGTCCCAGAAGAAGAAGAGAAAAAGAAAGAGTCTGAGAAAATATTTGAAGAGATTATACTTGAAAACTTCTCAAACATGGGAAACGAGAGTCAATCAAATCCAGGAAGCACAGAGAGCCCCATGCAGGATAAATCCCAAGAGGAATATACCAAGACAAATATTAATGAAGTATCACAAATTAAACACAAAGAAAAAATATTAAAAGCAGCAAGGGAAACAGAAAAAATAACAGTCAAGGGAATCCTCATAAGGTTAAATGGTGATCTTTCAGCAGAAATTCTGCAAGACAGAAGGGAGTGGCAGGACATATGTAAAGTGATGAAAAGGAAAAACAAACTACAACCACGAATACTCTACCCAGCAAGGATATCGTTCAGATTTGATGGAGAAATTACAATATTTACAAACAAGCAAAAGTTCAGAAATACAGTACCACCAAACCAGCTTTACAACAAATGCTAAAGGAACTTCTCTAGTCAGGAAACAACAGAGAGGAAAAGACCTAGAAAAAGAGACACAAAACAATTAAGAAAAGGCTAATAGGAAAAACCAATTGATAATTACCCTAAAAGTAAATGGATTTAATGCTCCAACCAAAAGGCATAGACTGGCTGAATGGATACAAAAACAAGACGCGTATATATGCTGTCTACAAGAGACCCACTTCAGACCTAGGGACACATAAGGACTGAAAGTGAGGAGATGGAAAAGTATATTCCATGCAAATGGAAATCAAAAGAAAGCTGGAGTAGCAATTCTCATATCAGTCAAAATAGACTTAAAACAAAGACTATTACAACAGTCATCAAGAAAAAAAGGGAGAAGACTCAAATCAATTGAATTAGAAATGAAAAAGGAGAACTAACAACTGACATTGCAAAAATACAAAGGATCATGAGAGATGACTACAAGCAGCTCTATGGCAATAAAATGGACAACCTGGAAGAAATGGACAAATTCTTAGAAATGCACAACATGCTGAGACTGAGCCAGGAAGAAACAGAAAATATGAACACACCAATCACAAGCACTGAAATTGAAACTGTGATTTAAAATCTTCCAACAAACAAAAGCTCAGGACCAGATGACTTCACAGGCGAATTCTATCAAACATTTAGAGAAGAGATCACAACTATCCTTCTCAAAATCTTCCAAAATATAGCAGAGGGAGGAAAAATTCCAAACTCATTCTACGATGCAACCATCACCCTGGTACCAAAACCAGACAAAGATGTCACAAAGAGATAAAACTACAGGCCAATATCACTGATGTACATAGATGCAAAAATCCTCAACAAAATACTAGCAAACAGAATCCAACAGCATATTAAAATGATCACACACCATAATCAAGTAGGGTTTATTTCAGGAATGCAAGGATTCTTCAATATACGTAAATCAATCAATATGATACAACCTATTAACAAATTGAAGGAGAGAAATCATATGATCATCTCAATAGATGCAGAGAAAGCTTTCGACAAAATTCAACACCCATTTATGCTAAAATCCCTGCAGAAAGTAGGCATAGCGGGAACTTTTCTCAACATAATAAAGGCCATATATGACAAACCCATAGTCAACATCGTCCTCAATGGTGAAAAACTGAAGGCACTTCCATGAAGATCAGGAACAAGACAAGGTTGCCCACTCTCAACATTCTTATTCAACATAGTTTTGGAAGATTTTGCCACAGCAATCGGAGAAGAACAGGAAATAAAAGGAATTCAAATCAGAAAATAAGAAGTAAAACTGTCACTGTTTGCAGATGACATGATACTCTTCATAGAGAATCCTAAAGATGCTACCAGAAAACTACTAGAGCTAATCAATGAATGTGTTAAAGTAGCAGGATACAAAATTTATATACAGAAATCTCTGGCATTCTTATACACTAAAGATGAAAAATCTGAAAGTGAAATTAAGAAAACACTCCCATTTACCACTGCAACAAAAAGAATAAGATATCTAGGAATAAACCTACATAAGGAGAAAAAAGACCTGTATGCAGAAAATAATAAGACACTGATGAAAGAAATTAAAGATGATACAAATAGATGGAGAGATATACCATGTTCTTGGATGGGAAGATTCGTCATTGTGAACATGAGTCTGCTACCCAAAGCAATCTACAGATGCAATGCAATCCCTATCAAATTACCACTGGCACTTCTCACAGAACTTGAACAAAAAATTTCACAATTTGTACGGAAACACAAAAGACCCCGAATAGCCAAAGCAATATTGATAATGAAAAATGGAGCTGGAGGAATCAAGCTCCCTGACTTCAGACTATACTACAAAGCTACAGTAATCAAGACAGTATGGAACTGGCACAAAAACAGAAATACAGGTCAATGGAACAGGATAGAAAGCCCAGAGATAAACCCATGCACATATGGTCACCTTATCTTTGAAAAACGAGGCAAGAATTTACAGTGGACAAAAGACAGCCCTGCAATAAGTGGTGCTGGGAAAACTGGACACGCACATGTAAAAGTATGAAATTAGAAAACTTCCTATCACCATACACAAAAATAAACTCAAAATGGATTAAAGACTTAATGTAAGGCCAAACAGCATCAAACTCTGCATAGAGGCAGAATACTCTATGACATAAATCACAGCAAGATCCTTTTTGACCCACCTCCTAGAGAAATAAAAATGAAAACAAAATAAACAAATGGGACATAATGAAACTTCAAAGCTCTTGCACAGCAAAGGAAACCATAAAGAGGACCAAAAGAGAACCATGAGAATCGGAGAAAACATTTGCAAATGAAGCAACTGACAAAACATTAATCTCCAAAATTTACAGGCAGCTCATGCAGCTCAATAACAAAAAAATTAAAAACCTAATCCAAAAATGGGCAGAAAACCTAAACTGACATTTCTCCAAAGATGTACAGATAGACAAAAACACATGAAAGAATGCTCAACATCATTAATCATTAGAGAAATGCAAATCAAAACTACAATGAGATATCATCTCACAGCACTCAGTATGGCCATCATCAAAAAATCTAGAAACAATAAATGCTGGAGAACATGTGGAGAACAGGGAACACTCCTGCACTGCTGGTGGAAAGGTGAATTGATACAGCCACTATGGAGAACACTATGGAGGTTCCTTAAAAAACTGCAAAGAGCATTACCATATGGCCCAGCAATCCCACTACTGGGCATATACCCTGAGAAAACGATAATTCAGAAAGAGTCATGGCATTTGCACAGCAAAGGAAACTATAAACAAGACCAAAAGACAACCCTCAGAATGGGAGAAAATATTTGCAAATGAAGTAACGGACAAAGTAGTAATCTCCAAAATTTATAAGCAGCTCATGCAGCTCGATTACAAAACAACAAATACCCCAATCCAAAAATAGGCAGGAGACTTAAACAGACATTTCTCCAAGGAAGATATACAGACTGCCAACAAACACATGAAAGAATGCTCAACATTACCTAGAGTCTGCCATTCAGAGTGAAGTAAGTCAGAAAGAAAAAGACAAATGCCGTATGCTAACACATATATATGGAATTTAAGAAAAATATGTAGTGAAGAGCCTAGGGGTAAGACAGGACTAAAGACACAGACCTACTAGAGAATGGACTTGAGGATATGGGGAGGGGGAAGGGTAAGCTGTGACAAAGTGAGGGAGAGGTATGGACATATATACACTACGAAATGTAAAATAGATAGCTAGTGGGAAGCAGCCGCATAGCACAGGGAGATCAGCTCAGTGCTTTGTGACCACCTAGAGGGGTGAGATAGGGAGGGTGGGAGGGAGCGAGACGCAAGAGGGAAGAGTTATGGGAACATGTGTATATGTATAACTGATTCACTTTTTTATAAAGCAGAAACTAACACACCACTGTAAAGCAATTATACTCCAATAAAGATTAAAAAAAACCCAAAAAACACAAAACCCTACAATGAGGGTCTTTCCTGGTAGCGTAGTTGTTGAGAGTCCACCAGCCAATTCAGGGGACACTGGTTTGTGCCCTGGTCCCGGGTGATCCCACATGCTGCAGAGCAGCTGTGGCCGTGAGCCATGGCTGCTGAGCCTGTGCGTCCAGAGGCTGTGCTCCGCAACGGGAGAGGCCACAAGAGTGAGAGGCCCAAGTACCACAGGAAAAAAACACGAAAAACGAAACAACCAAGCCAACAAAAACACTACAATGAGATATCATCTCACTCCAGTCAGAATGGCCATCATCAAAAAATCTAGAAACAATAAATGCTGGACAGGGTTTGGAGAAAACGGAACACTGTTGCACGGCTGGTGGGAATGTGAATTGGTATAGCCACTATGGAGAGCAGTATGGAGGTTCCTTAAAAAACTACAAATAGAACTACCATATGACCCAGCAATCCCAGTACTGGGCATATACCCTGAGAAAACCATAATTCAAAAACAGTCATGTACCAAAATATTCATTGCAGGTCTATTTACAGTAGGTAGGAGATAGAAACAACCTAAATGTTCATCATTGGATGAATGGATAAAGAAGATGTGGCACAT